>NC_140363.1:14247500-14680000 GCF_054491055.1 Hypomesus nipponensis
CCACACTGCCTCTGATTGGCTCACAGCGGGGGCCCTTATCCAATCTGACGCCCCGCTTCGGGTCTGTGATTCTCGGGCACTGTTCTGCTGATCTGCTTAATGTCCTCTGTGGTGACTACTTGTCTCCGCTCGGAAGCTCCCACTCCCACTCACACACAACACACAGAAGGATGCACACACACTGCTATCAGCTGCTGCAGGCTTAAGTCCCCTTCTGTACCCCTCTCCTAACTGAGCTCTCTGGGGGTGACAGAATGTCTCTGTCATTTTCTTTTCCTCTCTATGCCCCTTCGTCTCTAACAGACTCTCTATGTTTCTTTTTGTTTGTTTCCCTATTTCTCACTCTCTCTTTTAAACACAAAACCCACAGATAAACTTCTCACACATGAGCACACATACAGATGCCTTTTTTTCTCTTCTTTCTTTCTTTCTTTCTCTCTCTCTCTCTCTCTCTCTCTCTCTCTCTCTCTCTCTCTCTCTCTCTCTCTCTCTCTCTCTCTCTCTCTTTCTCTCTCATAAATGATAAGACTTGTTGCCATAGCAACAAGGCATTTTTACCTCTGACAGGAAACCCAGCACAGCATGGCAGAATACACAGGGATCAATGCTAACACATCTAATGCTAACTCCTGTAGCGTTCCAGGCAAGAGTGACATAACCATGAAGTTCCCCGAACCCCCACTGTGTCTAAGGATCGGTCAGAGATATGGGATTCCTGACCAAATGAAGCTCAAGCCATTAGGTTAGCAACCAATCAGGTGCTCGCGTTAAGCTCAGCTCTGAAAGTGCCTGGAGCTGTTAGTCGTGAAGGTAACGGTTCTGCTATGATCAGATACAGAACAAGATCAGGACCATGAAGACAATCACCTGAACCATTTAACTGAGTCTTTCCACCGGTTAATCGTCTGCTCTCACCAGAGACAGGACCACCTTTACCCACAGCTAAAAACATTTGCTCTTTACGTCTTATTCTGTAGAAGCACATCCAGGGATAAACTTGTGTGTATGTGTGCGTACGTGTGTCTGTGTGTGTGTGTGTGTGTGTAACTCCTGCCACTGATATTTGAATAAAAGGTCAGTTAGGAGGAAATGAAATGTCAGGGTGCTGGGGCTGTGAAGTGGGTAGAGACTCCAGGACACACACACCCCTTCTCCGTGCATATCCAAGAGAGACGATCTGCTGAAGAAGGGAGTTTGGGGAGATGCCTCGGGCTCCAGCCATGTGCCCTGCCTCAGGAAGCCAGGCTGTCCTACAAGCTTTCAGGTTATATTACTGCTTCACATCAGCTAGCAACACAGCTGGGAGAGAGGAAGAAAGAAAGAAAGAGAGAGACCATTGTTGGAGATGGGAGAGTGGTTTTTGTGAAAAGTCAGAGAGAACACCAGAAATTGAGAGAGAATCAGAGAGAGGGAGTGGGAGAGAAAATAGATGAGCACGAGATGAGAGAGGTGAGAGGTCCTGATATTGGAAACAAAATCTTTTCTAGTGTTTTCTCTCAGGGATGCTGACTTCCCACCAACCCATCTTCCTGTTTCTCTCCTTGCTCAGCCAATCATCTTCTCCCAGTTTGGTCACAGTCATAATCCCCCTCTCTGTCACACCAGGGCGCCCAGAGCGGGGCTGGCACAATGCTCTGCACCCAGGGAAATATCACACATGCCAGTTGTCATCGCCAACATCAACAGTCATTAGTGACAAAGTGGCAGAGCGGCTTCTGTTCAGAAAGTGTGTGTATGCATGTGTGCGTGTGTGTGTGCAAACGTGGCCAGGTTTTGTTTGCCTTGTAAACAAGTGTATTTATTGTGTGACAATAGATGCAAACGAGTCTCGTTGACGTTAGACCCCTACAATGTGTTTGTGTTGGATTCTCATTATTCCCCGTCTCTGTCTCTCTCTCTGTCTCTCTTTGTCTCTCTCTCTGTCTCTCTCTCCGTCTCTCTCTCTGTCTCTCTCTCTCTGTCTCTCTCTCTGTCTCTCTCTCTCTGTCTCTCTCTCTGTCTCTCTCTCTCTTTCTCTGTCTCTGTCTCTCTCTCTGTCTCTCTGTCTCTCTGTCTCTCTCCACCAGACCAGTCAGTCTCGATGGTGGGAGCAGGAGATCTCCATGGAGGCTCCCATCCAGAAGGGAGAGTTGATCACCTACAACCTGACCGAGCTGATCAAGCCCGAGGCGTACCTTGTCCGCCTCACCCCCATCACCCGCTTTGGGGAAGGAGACTCCACTGAAAGGATGATCCGATACAGCGGTAAGAAGAGACCAGAGGCATTTTAGCATTTCATTTAACCTGCTGTTTTTATGACTCAGAGGCCCAGCATTTCTTTTCTTTATTGATGCTTTGCTTTTCTGTTCCATTTACTCCATTATTCTGTTCTGTTCGCATCTATTTAGTTCTATGAAAAGCCAATTGTTACATTTTCATTTCATCATTTTTCAAGGGAGGTAAGGGCAGTCCATCCTTGGACTTTTATCAACAGTTCTCATTGTTTACGGAATACACAATAAACAGGATGCTGGAAGTTGTCTAAGGAAATTGGAACATTGGTATGTGGGTACAATGCTTTGAATGGTCCATTATTGTCATGGTCACCCCCTTCCGCTCTCCCCGTCTATAGTGGTTGCAGTGTGGACCTCATCAACACAGTTGAACTATCCTTCATCATAGGCCACCTACGCCCCAGTTGAAAGGCTTCATGGACAGGCAGTTGTGTGGTGTGGGTCGTACCAATCTGCTCTTGGGCAGAGGTGTGCTGTCATGAGGGGCGAATGATTTAAATGGTAATAGAGACCCCTGCTGGTTAAGAAAATATTATTAGATCATTTAGACGGTGTGATTAGGGAGGGGATTGAGGGGAGAAAAATGTTCTGTTGGACTGATAATACGATTTGCGTTTGACTAAAATCAGCCACTGCTTAACTTAACTTTTGAAACTGTCACTCCTTAATCTCCTTTCTTCTCCACTCCACTTCTTCGTCACTCTACTCCCACCAAACAAGGAAATATCAGCTTTACCTGGAAAATAATTGAACCCCTCCAGCTAGGATTGGCCAGTTAGTTGCTAACATCATGTGGTCCAGATTCTCTCAGAGTTAATGAACGCCTCATCAGGGACCTCAGCTCTGTAGAGCTGCTGTCCAATCCCATGCCCCCTGCTGAGCCCATGTGACCCCCTTCTGGGTGGAGGACGCAGCTCTCTGGCTCGGTTCACTGACCCGGTGATTAAATACTTCCAGCTTGTTTACTGCCTGTGTGCTCCCTCTAACCAGGTGAGAGGGGCAAGCAGGAGTGAAGAGCATCGCCATCCATCCAGTCATCCATCCATCATCCATTCATTCTTTCATAAATCCATCCGTTTGTCGGCATCCCTTCTTTCAGAGAAGTGCCCCCATGAAGTTTGAATGGCTCTGGTTGCTTGAACAGTTTTGCTACCTTCTCTGGCTTCTGTCCCAGTTCAATATGGCAGCTGCCAGACACACTGGCAGGCTAATGACAACATGGAGATGCTCTACAAGCACACACACACACACACACACAAACTCTCTACTCTCTCACCCACGCACACATTGGCTGTGAGTAGATATGTGTGACAATCCAGCCTCCAGTCCAGCTGCGCCACATGGTGATGTGACACTGAGAGGTGATAATGACTCAGAACAGTGACACGGCATGCACGACAGATAATCACTCTACCCAGGTGCCTCACTAAGACCCATTACCTCAAATCCACTGTAACTACAATTACCTGCTAAATGCCTTGGTGCTCATCTCTTAACTGGCCTTCCAGTCCTGTAGTGAACAGCACGTGCCAGCCCCTGACATCAAGTAGCTGCTTCCTCTCTGGACAGGAAGACCATCTCTCCTACGCCCACTGTTATAGAGCATGAAGATGATGGTGGTAGATGTTTGTATGTTGTGACTATGTGAGAACTAAGCCTTGACAACCAACAGGCTGTGTCACATCATATCATGAACGGGTAGATGTGAGCAAATGGTGGTGGATTTTCACCATGCAGGACTGGAGGCTTGATGATGTACGGCTACAAAATGCTATTCCAGTCCCTCATACACTCCACACACACACACACTCCTCACACACTTAAATCGAATGTACACTCCACACACCCACGTCACGCGCACACACTCCAGCAACATTTTCAAACACCCCTCAACACTCCGCACACACACTCTAGTCACACATCATCACAGCTCTCAGATTCTAAGTGGCATTGGCAGCAAGTCCATTCCTTCTGGATAACACAACAGCCTCCGCTGCCTGGGGCTAGGCTGCACACACACACCCACACACACACATACTTCATACCAGTCTCCACACACTCACACACCCATGCGTACACTCTACAAACACTTCTCACACACAGCAGATCACTTCTCATATTTACTATTGTATCGCGCTGTCTGTTCTTTAGAGTTGTGGATTCAGACCGTCTCCGTTCTGGCCCAGAGACCTTGGAGAGAAGCTGAATGGACACGTCTCAAAACCAGTGTCGTTCTTCCTTCACCTCCTTTTCCTTCTCCACTTTCTCTCCAACCCCCTCTCCTCCTCTTGCTCTGTGGTGCAATGGGCTCAAAGAGCACCCAGAGTCTGTCACTTATCAGCTAATGCAGAGTGTGTTGCCAAATATGGAACATCTGTTCTCCTCAACCAAGACAACCTCCCTCCTCTCCCTTGCCTTCCCTCCCCTCCCTCCCTCGCAGGGAACAGCTGGCTGCTTTAGTAAGGAGGGGGATGGAAACTCCAATGCATAATTGCCTACTAGATTGCAGCTTTAGGGAAAAAAACAACAACAATATGGACAAATCATTAACATCTGACAATATTTACAACAAACACCCACGCTCCAGCATTGCACTGCCACTGCTAAAATGACAATAATTTCATACAGATGAGATGTAGCGAACTGTAGACGGCTTAAAGCTTGATTTTTTATTTAATTCATTGAGATTTTAGCAATTGGACCACTTTATCTCTGCCTCTATTTATCTCTCTCTCTGCACCTCGCTTACTTTTCTCTCACTCTCTCTCTCTCTCTTTCATTTCTGGAATTGTTTGTCTTTTTGAACAGCTGTTGTTTTGGTTCTCCTGCTTTAATATTCTGGTCCTATCTGTAGGTCTGGTCCTATCTGAAGGTCTGGTCCTATCTGTAGGTCTGGTCCTATCTGTAGGTCTGGTCCTATCTGTAGGTCTGGTCCTATCTGTAGGTCTGGTCCTATCT
Source organism: Hypomesus nipponensis (assembly GCF_054491055.1). NCBI lineage: Eukaryota > Metazoa > Chordata > Actinopteri > Osmeriformes > Osmeridae > Hypomesus > Hypomesus nipponensis. The sequence continues at coordinate 14,252,732 of NC_140363.1, forward strand.
GTAGGTCTGGTCCTATCTGAAGGTCTGGTCCTATCTGTAGGTCTGGTCCTATCTGAAGGTCTGGTCCTATCTGAAGGTCTGGTCCTATCTGTAGGTCTGGTCCTATCTGTAGGTCTGGTCCTATCTGTAGGTCTGGTCCTATCTGTAGGTCTGGTCCTATCTGTAGGTCTGGTCCTATCTGAAGGTCTGGTCACTATCCAGCACACTGCTGTTCCCTGTGTTTCTATGCTTGTCTGTCTGACTGCTCCTTGCTGTCTGCAGAGGTTAACTGTCCCTATAAGACTCAGTTATTCTGGAAGTTTCAGCTCTTTTCTCAGATGTATCCCTCTTTTGTCTTTCAGCTCCTGTCAACCCTCATCTGAGTAAGTATCCATCTCCTCCTCCCTTCATCCCTTCCTTTTTTCTCCCTCAGGCAGATTGAAGCGTAAACATTTTATTACCCATCATGCACAGCTGTCCTGACTTAACACCAAACAGAGACAGAGCAGAAAGAAGTTTATGATGAGTCAGATGTTTAATGTCTGCCATAAACAACTCATTAATGTTACATTAACTGTAATGAACAGATTGTTAAGGTCAGAAAGAACTTTACTGTGGTGTACATGATTAATTACTTTTCCTGTCCTTCAATACCTTTAACATGCAGTATTGCTGCTGTAAGATGAAGTTGGCAATGCATTACAAAGTGTTACGATTAGGCTGAAAATGTTACAGTTTAGTGGCAGTCAATTTGGAAAATACATAACATGAGATGTACCTAACTTTGTATGTGTGTTTAATGTCATGTGCAGGAGAATTCCAGTGTGGTTTCGAGGACGAGGCGGTGTGCATGTTCACCCAGGATAAGACTGATGAGTTTGACTGGACACGCCATAGTGCTGCCACCAGAGACACCAAGTACACCCCCAACACTGGGCCTAGCAGTGACCGCAGTGGCTCCAAGCAAGGTTAACACACACACACACACACACAGGCAATCACACGCACACTTGTAATGTACGCATGAAAAGAGAGATAGGAACAGAGAGGGAGAGAGAGAGGGAGGGAGAGGTGACTGAGATATCTTGCTCTACTGTAGGGACAGTGTGCGTGGTTTCCCCTCAGGGGGAAGGTACCATCTTTGTGAATTATGATTGGCTGTCAGCACCTGTCAATCTCAGACGACCAATGGAAGCTGAGGAGCAGCTTTTCTTTTGAAAAGGAAAATAAAAATAATAAAGTCCCTCCCTCCCACAGTTCTCCTCCAGTCCCCTCCCAGGCCATTAGAATAAGCCAATTAACAGACCTGGGCCCATGGGGGGATATTTAGCTGAAGCATTTGACGGTGTGCTGAGATTGAGAGGGGCATCAATAATCGACGACTTTTAATTATCCAGGGCGTTCAGACGAAGCCAGGGAGTGTCTCCGTCTCCAGCTCCCTTTCAAAATCTCTCAGTGTAGAAAAAGAGATCCTGACACTGTTTTTTTTTTTTGTGGCTGTGTCAAGGCTTTTTAATAGTCATGTTTACGCTTACATTGTTCACGTTGTGTTCGTGTAATGGATGTGTACCGGCTGCCGGACCGTCAGGTTTCTACATGTACATTGAGACGTCCCGGCCTCGCCTGGAGGGGGACAAGGCTCGCTTGGTGACCCCGTCTTTCAACGTGGCGTCCAAGAGCCCCTACGGCACCGTGACGGCTCTCCCCTCCTACTGCTTCGCCTTCTACTACCACATGAATGGCAAGCACATAGGTAAGGTCTTCTACGCGCACATCCTGCATGCACGTCCACAGTACTGTGCAAAAGTCGTAGGCGCCAAAGATTCTTTTTTTACGTGATTATTGGCTTAAAGATTTGTTTGTCTGGTCGTATTTGCGCGGCAGTGTGAAATTGCCATTTTAAATTTAGAATGTTGACATTTTGTAGTCTTTCATTCATTATTTCGTAGTTCATTTTAGCTATATCCAAAATGTAGGGAAGAATGAAGAATAGCATATATAGTTTCCATATGTATGTGGAGCTGCACTCTGGTGAGTAGATAGGCGGCTTTCTCTTTCACCCTAGGTTCTGTCCTTTTCTCACCCGACACCTTATTATCACACATCAACTCTGAGGTGTCAGAAGCTATCCTAGTTTGACCACTCAGTGTTTCCAGACAAAAATCAAACACGCATATGTGCACACACCAACAACAAACATGTTTATCATTATCACACACCCACATATATGCCCACAAACAAACTTGTTTTCACACACACACACTCACAAACTCTCATCATCTTTTGTCACACAAACACACATTTATCCCGTACTTAGAAAACACGCATACCTCTATGCGTGCCTGTTTTGTTCCGCCCTCTCCAAAACAAATCACCCTCTGATCCTCCGTCAGCAAGTGATTGGCCCCACTGGACCCAGGGGCCTAAGCCCCACCCCCTTTGCCTGTTCTCACGAGTCCGTCCTCAGCCAACGGCCCTTGCCACGCACATGACCCCCTGACCTCCTGCACATGCTCCAGGAAGATGCCAATCCAGACACATCCTATCCTCTCTAGGCTCTCCCACTGTTATACATCTTTATCTCAGAGTCTCCTCTGTTTCTTGATAACAATGAGGGTGATGATGATGATGCTGTCTCCAGGGGCTTTGAATGTGTACCTGCGTCAGAAGACCCAGCCCCCTTCGGAGAGCTCCGTGTGGAGCCTGCGCGGTCACCAAGGCGACAGCTGGAGGCAGGCTAAAATCAACATCCACCCAACCGCATCTTTCCAGGTGGGCGGGCCAGGTTGCCCGGACACTCCTACTGTTGTTATTGCTGCTTCTACGTTATGACAACACCAATACTACCTAAAGCAGAGAGATATTACAAATTATGAGGAAGATTCTTATACAACAGTTATTTCGGACCAAGTATTATATTTAACAATAACAGAACTGGGACTGTTAAATGAATACGTATCACTCTGCTTACATTAATGACTGTAGTCGCTAGTCAGGAGGAATACGTTTGTGTTGCTTGGCAACAGTCCAGTCCCAGTCCAGTGGCTGAACTAATTTGTGTTTGCGGGATACAAACAAATTATTTAATAAACAAACAAATCATAATCTGTTGTTAACTAATGGCTTTTGTAGAACTGTTCAAAAGCAACATTGCTATTTTTGTATGTTTTGGTAAAACTATGATAACAACCTTGAAACGCTTCATCCGTCTTGTTCCTGTAGTTGGTTGTAGAAGGAGTTCGCGGGGCGGGCATCGAGGGGGATATTGCCATCGATGATGTCACCATAGAGGAAGGAGAGTGTAAAGACCCGCCCCCTATCAGTAAGTAAACGGAATATGGAATGTGCAATAGCACCAATAATTCTGACATCGATTCTGGTTTTAATTCTGTTTCTCCCCCATTCAGACCTGAGGTCCTTTGCCCCTCCTACAGCACCCCATATATGGCAGCTGGGTGTCACCCTGACTCTGTTTGTGATTGGCTGTCAGAGGTGACCCTCTTCCCCCCAGGACACATCCAGACTTTCACGCCCCTACCCCACTCTGACCTCACCCACCCCCCCATGGAAGACTCTGCAGGTTTGGACTCCACAACCTAGGCCCCCTCCTCACAACAGCCCCTCCCTCCCCTTTCTACCAAAGATTCAGTCAGACTGAGGGACTGTGGGAGGAGCAGGCCAGAGGAGGCCCACGGAGACGAGATCAACTCTGACTCGAGGCAGCGGCCTGCTCTGGGTGGTGTGGGTGACGGAGGGGGAGGGGGAGGTGGTGCTGAGGGTGGGGCCGTTTGTGAGCGACATCTACGGAAAACAAGGACACTTACGGAAACAAATTACAGTATATTTTTGTAAAGCACAAGGAGTCAAGAACATATTATTGTCATTGTTTGTTTTGGGTTTTTGTTTCTTCATTTGGCCATTCATTAATAACATCATTTAAGAAGACAAATGAATGGGTCTGAGTCAAAATCAACTTAATGCAAAGTGATAAGGATGTCGAAAAGGATGTTGACCCAAAGCCCTCCTTATCAGGATAGCAGAGACAGTTCTTATTATTTCTCTGTGTTCTGACTTCCCAACCTCAGCCTCAGGGCTGCCTCAGGACACAACCAGATAAACATAGATCACCACCACCACTACCAACAACAACAACAACAATATACTTGTTTACTTTCTCTTCACCCGCAGGCTACTCCATTGCTTTCTGGATAACAGCATTCAAATCTGTAGCTCAGTATGTAAAATTATCATTTTTTATGTTTCTATTTGTATTTATTTACTTTGTATATTTGACATGTGATGTTGTTTGCAGTTGGCTTTATTCAAATGTGCAATCTAATTGTGAGATGGTTTGGTAAGAACTCTACCACTAGAGTACCATGTGTATACTTACCATCAGGACTCACCATAGTGTTCTGGTCTGTACTGTACACTGCTATACCGGGTTGTATTATTCTAGCCTCAGTCCAGCTATACTCTGTTGTGTGTGGTGTTGTCTGGATGGTCTTGGTGTGTGTGTATGAGGCCTGGGACTTCAAGGCTGAACCCTAGGCACACCAACACATGTACTGTACGGGCATATGACCTTCTACGTCCTGTCCTTAACCAATCAGAATGTGTTCTCATCAACACGACCAGATGACTTCTTCTAGCTGTTCCTCTCTGCATCCCTGGATCGGACAGGCTGTGTTTGCCACTTCAGCCCCCATTAGACACACACACGTACACACACACACACGCACACACATACACACACATCTCTTCTGGTATCTTGCCCAGGGTCTCATACAGGGCTGTGATGTTGTGGAAAAGTCAGTCTGAGCTTGCTGTCCCTCCTGCACTGTGTCATTAGATGACATGATAATGCTTCAGAGTCCTGTGAGAAGGGTATTCAACAGTGTAACGGGTCACTTATACTGTAGGTTGGAATGCAGTTTTTTGTTTGCTCTCTCTCGACTACTAGTCAGTAACTTTTGGGTATCAACACGGCACCATTAAGCACATAGAGTTGCGAATGAAAAAACAGAACCTTGAATGTCAACGCCCTCTTTTGCCATCTCTTGCTCGCTCGCTCTCTTTCTTTACTTCTCTCATTTATTACCTCTCTCCCCTCCTCCTTTTGCTCTCCCCCTCTCTCCATCTGTCTCCCAGTATGAGTTTGACCCATCGATCACGATACTGTGGCACCAGACTGAATCACTTCAGTCTATTTGAAGGTTACTTAGTGTGCAGCTGAACGAGCAATGTTCCAGCATCTTAACATCCTATTGTTTAACAGCCAGCGGAGTGGAAATAAGAGCTGCCCTCTGCCAGGTAACCAAGTGCCTTCAGACACGCTGTAACATCCGTCTGGGTGGGTCAGGCACCATACAGCTCTGCAGCTGTCGGGAGATCAACCGTGGGGTGGGGGGAGGGGGTGGGGGGGGTGGGCGGGGAGGGAGGGCGTCTCTCAACACCAGAACCACGCATGGACCTGTGTCCGTCTCGCCCCTCGAAGAACCGTCATCACGGCCACGAACCCCTGCTGTCAGGGCCCCGCAGTGGACCTTGGTGCTGGAGCGGAGAACCATGTTGCAAGCATTGCATAAGAAAAACTGCTGAGGCCAAGCTTGGTCAGCGTGACTGACCTGGAGATCTGGAGCTAAGTGCTCAGACATTCAGACAAACATACAAAGAAACAAATGGACAGACTGTACGGCCTTGGGCCAGTCTGCAGTTCCCATTTCCTGGACCTGGATCTGGACTGAGGTGACCATCACATCTGATTGATTGACTGGAAGGACTCTTACCTGGGCTATCATTAGACTGTAGGTAATCCAATCCAATGCTCCCCTGTGTGAGCCGATTGCGTTTCTCTCAGAGTTATTTTAGTACTCAGAGTATAACTCTACTTTTACAGAGACTGACAACTTGGGAACGACCTGAGACCACGAGAAACCTTAACCAGCGGGTTTAAACAGCTAATGTAAAATCTATCTTATAATTGCTCCTACACTATCAAAGTTCTTTTTTTTCTGTGAACAATATTCTGTTTTGTTTTTACCTATACTTTTGATTGAATAGTTATTATGAAAATAATAGACTATTGCTATTATGATATCATATATTTGGTACATACCCTGTTAAGAAAAGGTGAATTACCAATGTTTGGGTATATATTCATACGAAAAGCACAAGACAACACAAACACAAGGACCCCAATTAATTTGACTTCAAGTCTAAATATTTGTCACTGCAGTTAAAAGAAACTGTTTAATAAAAATAATAATCTTTCACTTCCTTAGGCGAAATAACTTTATGGTTACATCAATTTGAGCATGTGTCATTACTTTTTTAATCATTGTATGTTTCTGCCCACATCAAGGTTTATAACCTTCTATTTATATAAAAGTTCAGAATCTGATCTTCAACATTCTGTGATTTTAGAGCTTTAATTATAGAAACATAAAACTTCTCTCCTTTCTCCTACCCTCATCTCTGTCCTATCCTATCCTCTCTTCTTTCCTATCCTCTTCTCTCCTATGTTCTCCTCTCTCCTATTGACTCCTTTCCTCTCTCCTATTCCCTCCTCTCCTTTTGTTTCTCTCCCTATGGCCTTTTCTGCCATTTTACATAACTACCACCAGCAAACTGATTATGTTAGAGTCATTTCATGGTGTTTTTATGTATGTTGATTTCAACCTCCAGGCAAAAACACCACTGAGCTTAGGCAAGCCAACAGACGTTTCCACCCCAGCAGCAAGCCCATAGATTCTATCACAGAGCAGACTCCAACAGGCCCTAATGCAGTTGCTCTCCTGGGAACAAAATCAGTGTATTCATTGGAGTAACCATTTCTTTAAGTAGAAAAACCCCCAGTAATAGAACTTTATCAAAATGAACCAGAAAGATATTTTTTATAAAGACTGTATAATTAACTGCAATAGACCTTTCTATCGTTCTCTCTCTTGGTTTCGACTTCCCTAGTGAAAACAATGCATTAACATAAACGAATACACTCCAAAACTTTCATTCTGAGTCTTATGTGCAAGATGATAATCAGGTGTGTTTGTGTGTGTGCGTGTGCATGCAATTTCTAAGCAGACAAAAAGGGCATTTTTACTGACCGGAACATAGATCACCTCTACCATGTTTACTACTGTATGGAAGCAGTAGGACCCTTTGTCTCCATGACAACCCGAAATAGATTCTTTACACCTCAATACAAAACACTGAAGGCTAATTATCTACTCCTTTACTAACTCCTTGTCCTTCTCCGGACACTCTCTCTCTACTCCTCCCTCTCACACTCCCGCTTCTCATCTTCCTCCTCCCCGGCCCTTTTCCTCTTCTCTCTCTCCTTGTTCTCCCCTTTCTACCCATCCTTCCTTCTTAAGCCACCTGTTTCTCATTTTCCTCCTGTACTACTCTACTCCTATTGCTCCCTTTCCCACTCCCCCACCAACTTCTCCTTTCCTCCCTTCTTCCTCTACCTCCTCCACTTACCACTTTCCCAAAACAAGATCCTTATAATGGAATTACCATCGAGCGTCTCCCTCTTCCATGTTTACTCAGAGAAAGCCCAGGATGGGTGATACATACCTGTGGGCCTAATAGGCCACCGTACATCATGCTGTAATGGATTTCCAATAAGCTCTGTGAGTGTGTGTTAAGTGCATCAGAGTTTGACCATGGTATTGAATTTTAAGTGGAGATCCTCCGGTGAGTGGACAGGCAATGATACTGCAGATATCCTGATGACTGTAAAAGAGAGGTTCAACTCGTACTCTTGTTCCATGTTGCGTCACTGAGAGGAATCTTTGTCGGTGTATATCTGCATTAATAGAGACCTACAGACTAGGTACCAAGGGATCTGCTCTGGCCCTCCAACTTGAGATTGCATTGAGCTTTGAAGTGTGACTGGAGATTACTTCAAAACTGGGCTTGCGTGTATGCGTGCGTACAGTGTGTGTGTGTAGACACGTGTGTGTGTGTTAAATGAGACGTCAGTCTTGTGATGTGGGTCTCCTGTGATCCCTCCTCAACCGTCCCATCTCCAGGGACATCGCAGCCAAGCCTCTGTTTCATACTCCAGCAGTCTCTCTCTCTCTCTGTCTTTCTACATCTCTCTTTCTCTCCCTCTTCCTCTCTCTCTGTCTTTCTACATCTCTCTTTCTCTCCCTCTTCCTCTCTCTCTGTCTTTCTACATCTCTCTTTCTCTCCCTCTTCCTCTCTCTCTCTGTCTTTTCTTCCATCTCTTTCCAACCCTCTGAATCCTTTGGTGACTCTCTCCGTCTCTTTGTTTGTCTCCTCTGGCCTGTGCTGGGTCATCAGCCGCTCAGACTGCTGTGCGAGGGCGGATTAACAGACACCACGTTTAATCCACACAATATGATGGAGTGTAGTGGGACCAAGTGTGACACTGCTTTGAAAAAGATCAAATGAAACACAAAGGCAGTTTTCAAACGCAGGGACTTGAACTATACTCTCTGGTCTCTGTATGGGGCAGCTCTGCTTGGCTGTGATCTCTGACCCTCACAGAGAAACAGTTGGTGTGTTTGTGTGTGTGTGGGGGTCGGTCGCAGCCTGGTCCTCCTTTCATCCTGCCCCTCAGGGTTAATCTGCGTGAAAAACGGAAAATATCAGAAGAGCTGGTGTCCCAGTGACCCTGCCACGCTGCCACCCTGCATACCAGGGAACAACATGCGAGTGACAACAGGGGGAAAGGCCATGAAGCGCTACACTGCTGGAAAATACCATCTGAAGAACAGAGGATAGAGGAGGGAAAGGAGGGATGGAGTGTAGGAGAGGAAGGAGGAGGGGAAACACACAGCCATGTGAGTCAGAATGTTGGCACAAAACACCCTACACAGTGGCAGTGTTCTTCTTCTGTAGAATAAAACTGAGTTGCCATGCCAACACAGATGCCATTGTGTGATTGCAGGTGTAGATGTTCTAACAGAACCAGTAAATGACCTGGTCCTCTATACCAGTAAAGCGCTTGGTACTGTCGTAGGTCTCTCAACATGTAAGGTCACTGTGGAGGATAATCGAGCTGCACGAGACCTTTGTGCTTCAGTCTCTTCTCTCAACCTTAAGAGATGCTCACCACAAGAATATTAATGAGAATGTGAGGTTTCCTAATGGAGAGTAATGTTCTGCTATGCAAACTGGCTTCAGATCAATAGATCAATAGATCAGGCTGTCATTACTACCCATGTTCATAATCAGTATTAACACAACCCCAGCTGCCTGGCTGGTCAATGCTATTAACTCAGCTTATGAGAATCTTCGGGAGATAGTGAGAGGGATAATGATGATGATGAGGTTATATTCAGCCAAGGTCCGCTTGAATTCTCGTTTTTCTCAAATTGTCTGTGCTCTCTGGCGCAATCCGTGCAAGTTCAATAGCTTGATGATGTGAAAGCACTCATTACAGTAATTGTACTGCATACAGTATGTGATGGTTTGCTTCATTTGGTGTCTCTTCTGTCAAACTGCTGATTGAAATGTTTGCGCGTGCAATCCTTCCCCCTGCTTGGCGGTTCGCAGCTCTATAAGACTGAGGTGCGCTGTGATTATTTTGGTGCCTCCATCTTGAAAACCTGCCTTTGGGGCCCTCACACTCGTCAGCACACTGATTGCAGCACACTCTGCATGCATGGCACAGCTTCAAAGGCAGCGAGGTAGGGAGGAGGCAGGAAGGTGGGAGGCAGGGAAGTAGGTTGTATTGGGGCCCTAGCATGCTTCCCTGATGGTCCTGATGGCCCTGATGGTCCCATATGCTGTGCTGCTTATAAAGTAATTACCCCTGAGTGCTCAGCATGCTCTCTTTCATCTGTGTGGGGGAGAGAGGGAGAGAGAGAGAGAGAGAGAGAGAGAGAGAGAGTGAGAGAGTGAGAGAGTGAGAGAGAGAGAGAGAGAGAGAGAGAGAGAGAGAGAGAGAGAGAGAGAGAGAGAGATAGAGAGAGAGAGAGAGAGAGAGAGAGAGAGAGAGAGAGAGAGAGAGAGAGAGAGGGAGTTATGGTTGTTGGCAGATGTATGATAGAGATGATGGTGGTGATGATGATAATGAAGACGATTACAATAAAGTAACAGGCCAAGGCTCTCTTCGGACTTCATCTTCTCTCTCCTTTGTGACTGAAAGCAACTATCCCATTTGTGGATAATCAGCAAGCGATTGCAAATGAGCTCCCTGCAGGTAGGTTTACTGTAGCATTAAGCAGTCCTCTAAGAAATTCACGGCTACATGCATGTTTTTACAAATCTAGAACATTCTCTGCAGGCTCCGCTGAAACAAGCAGCAAATTTAATCTGTGTCTCTGGGATAGAATCCCTGTCCACAGGCGGCCAATCAGAGAAGAGCCCGACACCTGCATTGGGGAGATAAGTGGAACCCACGCCCACCTCGCTACTGACTATTTATCCCAATTAACTTCAGAAGTAAAGTTCCTCCACACACACACACAGGTACCCACCTCTACATTTACCCCTGTCCTCCACAGACTCACCCCCAGGCTGCTCGACTCCCCACCCCCCCAAGCAGCACCTCCCCTCCTGCCTCCACTCCTGGAGGTTTACAGTAATACCTGGTTAACCTTTCCACCTCCTGCCTCCTCTGTTTTCATGCCCCTCCTTCTCAGTAGGAAAAATGAACTTGCCCTGTCTCGCTCTCGAACATAAAAGGGTCTCACCATCTAATGCCTGGTTCAGCGACAGAAGCTGGTTTAAGAACATGCAGCATGTCTTTTTTGCGTCAGATTTTAACACTCTTGCACTTTTGTAAAGCTACACTTTGAAAAACAAGTGGGAACAACAAATGTCTCTGTTGTTCGTTAGACACGGCTACTACGTGCCTCCAGAAGGGAGTCCTGATGGTTCTGGACAGTCTCAGAGCTGAGGAGCAGGTGATAGCAGATGACCTGATGTTTCCTCCAGGACCTGATGTTTCCTCCAGGATCACAATGACTCTTATTGAGAGACTTTTTGCTCTTGTTGGTTAGTTGTAACTGACTTAAAACTATTGTATTTGCTGTGTAATTTATTATTTTTTTTCCGCAGGTACACTTTTTGAGGTTCATGGTGTTTAATTGTATCTTGTTTAACTACATGATCTTATGGTTCTTCCCTTTGGGACCAATTTAGTTTTCACAATGTATGCTTCATGTTTTCGTTGCCCGCAATGTTTGGGGCTATCTCGTTGTTATGATCAGTAACCTATGCACTTTTGTAAAGCTCTCTTTTGGAAGCCGCTTTGGATAAAAGTATGCATAAATGTAAATGTCATGGGATGATAGTGGGGCAGTTCACTCACAAAGCCAGCCTTTGGCCAGCATCATTGGTGTCATGCACACTAACCTTTTATTATAGTCATAATACAGAACGGGCACCGGTGAGATTGTATCCAGTAACCCTATTCATCCTACTTTGTGTGTGTAAGAGAGAGAGAGAGAGAAAGATAGAGACAAAGAAAGAGGAATATGACATGTGAAGTATGACATGCACTGCCATTGACACTGAGTGAATGTGGGGTTTAGGAGTGTTTAGAACTCTCCAGGTGTGGTCTTGACCTTTGACCTTCCACAGCCTGAGTTGCCCAGCAGAGGACATGGAGGACCGTCTGCACACTAGGTCCTCTCTAACTCCAACCACAGTCATCAGTCTGGACTACTGTCTCTCCATGTTATCAGCAGACCGGATAACATATGCATCCCTGAGGTCTTTGATCTTCTGATGCTTCAATGTGGTGATGATCTCTCATAGAAAACCAGACTTACCTCAACAAGGAAGGAAGACTGCTTCTTGCCTCTGAGCTCTGAGTGATTGTAATGCCGTTCTCATTTCAAAGCCCAAATTAGATTCCAAACGGTCCTACCTGTGCCTTTAGTACTTCTTTAGATTACATATGAATTATAGATTTGGAACAGAGACATCAAATGTGATTAAGAAACATCTGTATGGAATGGAGAGCTGGTTTAATCATGAAGAAGTGAATTATGAAATCTGTCTGTTTCTCTGTGGTCTCTCTAAGGATTAGACCATTAGAACCTGAGTTCAGAGAGAAGATCATTTATTTATTGTATTTCTGCACCGCTTTGAGCTACTTATAAAAAAGAAATGCTCTTTCTTGGTATGCTGGGAACTTTCCCCTATTCTCCCAACCTTCACCAGACAATCTGTGAATGATTTTGCACAATTGCCTTAAGCATTCTGGTAAAGAGATCCTTTGATGTTCCAGGCAACCTTAAGAGCGAATTGAGTTCAATAGGTTTAAACACAATTCTGAGTTTTAAGCTTAAAAGCTCTGATTGTTATGCAAATAGTAGAATACCCTCTTACCATTAATAAGAAACTTCAGGAAAGACAATTTCCAATGGAATATGTTACTCCATACAGCATCACAAAAACATTAATGAAAGAAAATGTAACTTTTGACGTTCTTTGATTGCTCAGAATTAAGAAAGCACACAGAAAACTGGCTTCTGGCTTGGTAATCCAATCTTTCTACTATATTGGACAAGGAGACAGTGACATATGTAGTATCTAGTTAATTGAATTGGCGTTTTGCCAAACTGACCGCACTCATGAAATGATTAAATTGCACAATGCAGTAATTACTATGTGGACTCATATGAAACGTTCCAAGGACCCCATGGGATTCCAGGGTGCTGGAGCTGAGCCAGGCTCGTCAGACATCCTGTAATAGAGACAGAGGGAAGGAGAAGAAGAGAGGGAGAGCGGGAAAAGGAAAGAGGGGGGAGGAAAAAAGGAGATTTTAACTGCGAAAAAGAAAGGAAGAGCGAATTAAGGAAAGTCAAAAAAGAGATAACCATAACCGTTTTGTACTTTGTCATCTATAGATCGGTTGTCCAGATAGGGTTGGCGTCACTGTAGCGAGTGAAAGAAATATCTGTCAGATGGCTTCTTCTTCTTCACAATACCCAAGAGCATACTGTCTTCTCAGTAACAGAGAACAAGCTCCTCCAATGGGAATGATGTCATATCATGTACAGAAGAGGCCACTATCTATACCCTCACCTGTCAACCTTCACTATATCTCTCATCCCTCCCCTCACTCATTCTTTCACTCCTTGTCTATCTCTCTCTCTCATCCCTTCCCTCACCTGCCATCCACCGCAATCTCCGTTGTCTCATTCACTCACCAAGGACACACTGAGGGCCGCAGTAGTGATAAAAGGATCAAGAGGCTGAATAACAAAGACTGCTGCAATGCAGGAGCACCTGTAATGAACCTATTAAAACTCCATTGTTATTTTATCATGGCTCTCCAGCTTCTATTCATAAGAAGAGAGAAATTATTCTGTCAGCAATGGGGACAGTCTCTATACATCCTCCAACACAGCAGCACACATACTAACAGACCACAGCTTATCCTTAATGTCCATAACTCAGTTGTTTAGCTTGTTACTGTATATCTCTCTTCTGGGTACAGATTTTTAAAATGTGTAATCAATGTATTGCAAAGCAGACGTCCTTTTATGTGTGTACATTTTCAATCTTATGTGTTCACCAAGTATAGCACTGAGCTTGACCAAAACAGTCCACTAATGATCCAATACATTAATGTAGACAGAGGATCCCTTCCCTATTAGTCAGAAGGATGATCGATGGACTGTACCTTTCCAACCTCTATGGCTGAAGTTCCCTGCTGAAGTATTCATGCAAAAGAGTCAATGTGCTCCCCACAGGAATTTTAAAATACCCCTAAAAAAAGGTGCACTGTAGCAATTCTTTCTACTGAATCTTTTCATAAGAAACTGCAGATATCTACTCTAAACCTTGGCTCACGCTGCTAAATAATGTGTTGGTCTCTGAGTCATTGTTTCTTTCTCCTGCACAATACATCACTGGGATGTGTAGTGGACCAAGACAATTTAATAGATATCGGGACTTGTGTATATACAATAGACAACATAAAGGAAGAGATAAATATTACATTGCTGTAAAGCAATAGAAATTATATCTGGCTAATAATTTAGTGTTGGGTTGTCATGCAGATTTTAACCACCAAGAATTAAAAGCCCAATCTTTCAGTAGCAATAGCACACTCAAAGGATGGCCAGATCAGAGAGAACATTAAAAGGTAGATAGAGATGGGGGATGAGATGATTTGAAAGAAAGACGTCTCCACTCAAGGGAAATGTTTTTCAGTTGTGAGTGCATTTCATCTAGCCTCAAATTGGTTTTTGAGAGAATGTATGTAAAAGTTCAAAAGGTTCAAAACAGGTTTTGTGAAAGCAATAAACAATTTCATTATTGTAGACAAAACACTGGAAAAAAATATACCACAACACCAAAAACTGTGTGTGTCAAATGTGGGTAAGTAGCACTCAGGGAAGCTAGGTTGTCTCCACGCTTCATATCAGCCACACTCGTCTCATCACACCTACCAGCTCTCATGGTGCGGTGGAACTCCTGTTTAGCTTCAGCCTCCAGAGGACCTGACATGCTTTTCACACAGGGATATGAAAGCAGCATGTAGGTGTGTGTGACCCTGATACTTTTATTTATCAGCTGCAGGGGTATATGTTCATCCTGCCTCTCACCAGACAACCTCATCATGTTGTGAAGACATTTAGTCTTAGGCACTCCCACCCACTGCAGTGAGATGGCTGTGAGAGGTCTGAACTCTGCAGAGTGCTTGGTGTGTTCCTGTAGAAAAGCAGGTCAGCACAATGTGCATCGTCAACAAGGATTTGTTAGGCGAAAAATACAGAGACCTGTTAATGGCAAAAGGGAGAAGCACAGGCATTTATTTATACTTTACCACCAACCGTCTTGTTTATTGGGAAATGGCCAGTTTACACTGAAGAGGGATGTGTGCAGGAATATATTAACTGTGCCTCCAAGCTCCTGATTAGATGCAGTTTGAGAGATGTGTGTATCTTGACTCAAAGCACCACAAACAGACAAGTCTTCCTCTCAAACGTGTTTGCTGCTCTCTAGGGGGCATTCAGTGTAAGACAGCTTGATGTTGAAGGAACAAACACCGCATACACATGTGCAAGTCAAGCACATTATATTACAAATAAATATATTTCTTCCACAAAGAATATCTAAAACATATATCCTGTTTGTATTTCAATCATTAGTCATGATTTACAGTTGAGCGCAGTCGCAAGTCAGGACATTTGGCGGCGGGGGGGAGTGAACCACCTGGATCCTGTGGCGGGTCATGGTCTGTAGTCTCTGAATCACAGCCAGCAGCAGTGGACTGGGCTGAGCCAGGCTGTCCAGAATCTCAAGGCGCTCCAGATGTTGCAGCTGCTGCAGGCTGACAAGGTCACTCTCTGGCACCCACTGGTGTCTAAAGGAGCAAGGACGACATGGAGCCCAGTGAAAAGACACAACGATGTAAGTAGAAGTGGGACTAAGACCATTTGTGCAAAGAGCCCTTAAGATCATCTTAAAACAAAAACAACAAGATCTTAATGTTACACTGTATTTAAGCAACTGAGATGTTATTGCTGCACTATTGTCGGCCAGTGAATACAGACTGTTCATTAAGTCTGACCACTGAAATACTGCAGAACAACAAACTTCTGCAGAACTTTCAATATGCACTATTTGTACGTCGGTTTGGATAAGAGCATCAGTTAAATTAATTCAATGTAACGTAACATCACTTCACCGAATTTTGAGTGTCCTCAGCTTGGGGAACAGTTTGGGGATGGTTCTGATGATGTTGCCATAACTGTTACTGTAGCCTCGTGGTTCCAGATGGAGGTAGGTGAGATCTGGGACACGGGTAGCCAGAGTTTGCAGGTCCACTGTCTCCACCTTCACTCGTAAGGTCAGGCTGGTCAAACTGCCCGGGACTGAGTCGCCATATTTCTGTACATCCGGGCCGTCTGCAAGACAACAACCCTACAGATAAAGACCCAGACACTAAAAGATACAATGTAGCCCCCATACAAGACGTTACAGATTTCTCTGGTTCATTTGGCCATTTGACCCTCCAAAGCCATTCTCCTACCCTGATGTGCAGGCATGCTAAACAGAGGACAGAAGGGAGCAGTGTCAGTGTCAGAAATATTAATCTATCAAGCATTGCACATTGTCAGTCAGTGAACAAGTTTAAGAAAGTTTATTGCTTGCGGCCGGCCCACAAGGAGACAAAAACATCACACGCCATTGTGCTACAAAGTTTGTCTGCTAGCATGTTGTGCTAGCTAGCTATTTAAGCACAAGCCCTCTTTACAGTCATTGGTTAAGACAAAGGCATGCAAATGTTCCATGGCTCTTCTTCATTGGCTCCTTGCATAGATCTGTGTGCATGGAAACTTAGAGTTCTCTGACCCTAGGCTTGACCATATGATTCACTCAACACAGATAAGGTTAGTTATTGCACCTCTAGTAAGATAATGGTCAGCCTAGGTCAGCTTGTTTACGTATGCCTCGTGTTACCCAAAGTTCAGATTTGGGGGTAGGCCTCTCTACACACAAGGAATGCTGAACACAGAATCATTCTTATATAGGATAAATGTGTTACATCTTCAATTTTTCCAACAGTCAGCACAAGGTCAACCAGGTAGCCTCCATCACGTTTCTCAAACACTCCAGCAAACAACTCACCGATGATGCTCAGGGAGGTCAGGCCAGGCAGAGAGGTCAACCACGTAGCCTGCCTTCTGTCTTCATAATTGTCCACAACACAAGCATTGTAGAACACTGCTAGGCTCCGCAAAGATGCCAGCCCCACAAAGGCATTCTGGGAGAGAGTGGGATCAGTGTAGTCCAGGATCTCTAAGCTGGTCAGGGCTGGTCCCATTTGGGGTCTGTCTTCTGGATCCAGGGCGAATAAAACAAGCTCAGCATTAGTTAGCATGTGGATTGTATTGTAGAATGTATACAGAGTTTTAACAACAAATCTTAGGGTACTTGTGTTCAGATAAATTACTAGAGGCAAAGGTTTGACTTTGGTTTGTACAAACTGTGTGTCACCTGAGGACTCTCTTTGTTTTCCAGGACATAAGTAGTCATCTGGTAGAGTGCCAAACATTCTTCCCATTCTCAGAGACAAGTGCTTTAAGTGAGGCAGATGAGTGAGGATGTCATGGAATGTGTCCTTTGGTATAGGGAAGCGTTGCATGTGATAGGACAAAGATGTCAGATTGCTAAACGTGGTCACCACATTAACGATTTCAGACCTTTGGGCACAGACTTCACACACAGTGAAATGGGTCAACTGTAGGGGGGTAGTCATGCGATCATATGCTCGAGTGAAACGGCAACGCCTTATGGACAAGCTCCTCAAATCTGGAAATCCATTTAAAATCTCATTTATTTCCTTTACGAATCCGTCCTCTATGACGATGGTGGCTAGTGTTGGAAGACAACTACGTAGCTGTTTCCAGTCTTTGAAACTTGCACTTCGCACCACCACACTGCTGGTCTTTCGGCGCCGAAGTATATTCCAGAACTCCGGGCTGTAGGCGCAGAGTTTCTTCAGCACAACCGTTTCATTTCTCCACAGGGACCAGTGGTCTACTAGGCGTTTAAAAGACTTGCAGCATGAACGAACGCTCAGCTTGTCCGATTTTGACAGCAATCTGAACACGTGAACCCATACCTCTGGAGGGAGTTGAGATGCTCCAAGTGGTGGCATAACGATACGAACTGAATCATAAAAAAGCGTGCCAAGTCATTCGCAAGCATATGTGTTATGATTGCAGATAAAGCAAATATATTCCTCGTCTTTGAGAAAACAAATCTAGTATATGGTCCTTTCCATGCTTTAAAACTTTTGCTAGACCCGGATGTTGTAGCGGATATGATGCAAGAGGAAGTAGAATGGCACTAAATTCAAAATTTGTAGGCGGGAGTTGAGGGGTAAGTTCCATACATTTTCCAAATACATCACTATTTCTTTTTAAAAGTCAAGTTACCGTTTTACATTGAAATACGGTTTTACACAGCGAATGATCACTTAGTACTTACTAGCTATATTGTTATTATTAAAGATTAGATAAAGAAGTCACCGTTACCTATTCCCTGTAACCAACAGCTAACCAGCTAACTTGCTAGCTAAGCTAGTATCTTGCTGACAAATGGCCTGGGAACCTTCATTGTTAACAGTAGGAAAGTGCTCATGCCCTCTCTTACATTTGGACCAGGTACATCAGACAAACTTCAGTGGATTATGGATTTAACGAAGACAACGAAAAAATGCCAACGTTAGGGACGTAATACAACCAGGTCGATCTAATCAAAACCACAGTTGCCACAGAAGAACGATGTTTTCACATTCAAACCATAGCACTGGCCAAAACAACAAACCCACCTATTTTGACCCTGCACCCAAAGACATGAACACCTCT
Source organism: Hypomesus nipponensis (assembly GCF_054491055.1). NCBI lineage: Eukaryota > Metazoa > Chordata > Actinopteri > Osmeriformes > Osmeridae > Hypomesus > Hypomesus nipponensis. The sequence continues at coordinate 14,271,031 of NC_140363.1, forward strand.
TATGTTCTTCTAACACCTAACAACAATGTTTGCATGTCAACCAAGGCCATGTACAATGGCCAGATAAACAACCCACCCGTGGGCTTTGTGAACAGAGGCAACACCTCCATAGGCCAGGGCGTCATGTACCCTCTTAGCTCTACTATGGCTGATGACCACTCACTCGTGTGTGGGGACCCTGTGCTCTATCCCCCCCTCAAAACACAGAGCAGTTTCAGTCACAGGCCACCGTTTGAATCCCCAGCCAAGGCCTTTGCCAGGCTGAAGGCTAAAGTGCTGAAAGAGCAGATGTGTAAGGAGACTGAGAGCAAGCTTTGTTCTAGAGACAGGGAGACCCAAGATGGAGGGCTTCTTTCTCCCAGGAAGAGGCAGCATCCATGGACTATAGCTGAGCTGAAAGAGAACCAGAGTGCCTCATTCTACCCCTATGAGGCTGAGACCCTCACCCTCTCACCAACTAGTTCCCCCCCAAAAGCCTTCTCCCTTCCGTTCACAAACTTTAGCTCTAAAGACCTTCCCCTTTCCTCCCCTGGTAAGGATATGGGGAGAGTGTTCAAGACTGTCAACAGATTGTCCCCAAGGAAGCAGATACTGGGGGCATCGCCTATGAAGGCACGCCCCCTGGCTAGCTCCATTGAACAGCAGGGGCCAGCCCTGGAGGGGGACGTCTTCAGCGCATCCTGCAGCGCGACGCCGGCGAAGGTACAACCTCCAAGTTTTAAATCCTTTGGTAACCATGCAGGAGGTCTATCTGAAGACGTTAATATTATGGAAAATGGGCATACACAAACCACATGCTGGAGCTCCAGTGGTAAGATGTTTTTTCTAAAACTCTCATTTCACATATTACAATGTACTGTCTGGATATCAACAGTGGAGAGGTCTCTGGCATGTGCATCTACTATTGAACCAAAAAAAGTCTCAAATACTCTAACACAACTGTGTCATCTCCCCAGAACCCTTTGCTTTGCATAAGCTCCCTTTTGTGGGCTCTCCAGCTAAGATGTTTGCTTCAATGAAGGCGCGGCAGAGGCAGAAGGAGCAGATGGGAACCTGCATAGTCAGCAGCAGCACCCAGGAGCCCAGGAGAAGAGGTGAGGGTGGAACAATAACATGAAGTGTGGAACATAGGCTTGTGTTTTATTAAAACATCTTAGACCTGGAAAGGCAACCTAGGGTCCGCTCTACCAGCGGTCCTCTCTGTTTATGTAAAAGCTATTCAGAAGGCTGCACTGATCTTAGTTTAGCTTAACAATCCTACTCTGAGATGCTAAGATATAATGGGACATCAGGACTTTCGTTCATTAAAGATAGAGAAGGTTGTAACTTAGTGGTAGAGCAATTGACTGCAAATCAAGAGTTTGCAGGTTCAAATTGCCCTCTGTACATCCGTTTGGATAAAAGTGTTTGCTCAATGATTACATGATAGATTCCCTTCTTCTCCCTGTCTCTCCTTATCTGTTCTTAGGCAATGGTGCATTGCGTTGCCGGTCCAGCTCCACCCCTATCCCCCAGGAAACAGATGAGGACACCAGTGTGGACGCCACTAGCAGCATTGCAGGCACTGCCTTCACCGCTCCCTCCAGTGTGGGTGTGGTAGACAGCCAGTATGAGTCTGACATAGACGAGGGGCCGCTGGCCCCCCGCCCAGCACTGGTGGACGACCCACTGCTTCACGCCTCCCCTAGGATATCCATCCCGAAGAAATGCCAAGCACTGTTCCTGTCCAAGGGCATAGCAGAGGCCGCAGGGAGGAGACACTGGCAGGATAGCGATGTAAACAGAGACAGCTTCATCTCTCCGGTTGGCCCGAAATCGTTTTGGCTTGAATGTGTACATGTGATAAAGCCCTCAATGTCCTCTGTGTTTCTTCTGACAGGTGGAAGGGATCCACCTGAAGGAGTGGCTCCTGAGCTTCAACGGGCGTGGCCTGTTTGTAGACGGACTCCGCAGGTAGGCAGGTCATTTAAGGGCTATTACACATGGGACGATATTTTGTGTAATAATTGCAGTGGTATTTCATGCCACTCATGGTCTGATAAACAGTGGCTGTTTATCTTTCGTTTGACGTCGATCATAACCCAGCTACACTTTTGATCTATACGCATATTGTCTTGTGTGCTCTTGTCAGGGATAACAACATGCAGTGGCATAGTAACGTAATCACTGAGAGGGTCTCCAGTAACGTGGTGAAGACTGTTTCCGGAAACACCTACGTCTTGGTGGGCAAGATGGCTCTGGACAGAACCACCAGTACGGCACACACTTGCACACAGGCTATATACAGTATATAGCAAACACTGTACATAGCCGACTCTAAATAAATGATTGGAAACGCTGTGTGTTCATAGTCCATTGCAGCATGCTGTATATTGTGTTGTTACACATGCTGACTCTGTCCATTTCCAATGTTCTCCATCAGTATTACCAAGATGGCTGCAGAAGAAGTTTATGTTTGGCTTTCCCCTGAAATGGAAGATGTACTTTGATCAGTTCCTATCTGAATCTCAACAGTAAGTCACAGTATTACAAGGTTGCATTGAATAGTAAATATATTATTTTCCTACACACATTTGGGTGATTGTCTTCACTTGTTAGGTATATCAACTGTGTGTGGATGTAACTGATTGGATGGTGTCTATAGTTTGGGTTCAGACAACACCAGAGGCCAGACCAAGACTCCGAGATCAATCAGCCTTTCTGCCACGCCCAGGTCTGCCAGACCTCAGAAAGCCAGGACCCCAAAGTCAGGTGACTTTCAGATGAGACCGATCATCATCAGTCCAGACTGGTTCCCTGCTGTAACAATCCAGTCCCTCATACACTTCAACCTGGGTCCTCTGTTCCTCATTTCATCTTCCTTCTTCCGCCCCTCCCAGTTCCAGTTTGTCCTACCAGCACCCACGATATGACCGGAGGAGCTAAGGTGTCGCGTAGTGGCCGGCTGATCAAACCCCCCCTAGAGTACTGGAAGGGGGGGCGGATCATACTGGATGCAAACATGAACGTTACTGTGCTCCAAGGTTACGAAACGTCCATCTGTGAACCGGTAAGGCTTTTTATAGTGTTTTACGTCTGACATGTGTCTTGGAAGGATGGTAAAGATATTGATCTGTAGTACTAGTTTGACAAAATCGCTGTGTGAGGGAGTCATCTTCTGACTTCCAGGTTTCCCTGTCATGAGTTGTGATGATGATGATGTTCATGTCCCTGTTGACTCAGAGTGTAAACACAACTGTGGCCAAAGAGAAGAAGGCCAAAAAACCTGCCAAAGTGTTCCTCCCCTCTCCAGATGGTAGGTCCACATTTGTGTGTTGTGTGATGTTGTTTGTTTAGTGTGTTTTGTGCATGTGTAAGATACTGTTGTGTGTGTGTGCCCTTCAGACTCCAGTGATCAAGAGGATCAGGTCCTAGTGAGGAAGGTGAAGATGGCCCACAGGCCTCAGCGCTCCAGATCTAACCCTGAGAAGGAACCCTCTCACACCAACACTTCTCAAGGCTGCAACCTTCAACCGCGGGTCTTCAGTCTGCCCCCTCAGACGCCTGAAGTTGTCCTTCACCCAGACGAAGCGTCCCAATCCATTGCCCCACCCCAGCGTCGCTCCCAGCGCAACGCTGGCAGACAGAGCAGCGAGGAAGATTCCAGACCCTCCGGAGCGACGAGGAAGCCCCAGAGCGTTCGGACGGAACCTCCCAATGTCACACACAGCAAACGGACCAACCAGAAGAAGAAGAAAGAGAAGAGTGATTCTGGTCAGGCGGAGCAGCGGGATGTAGAGAGGGAGGCGGGGAGGCGTGCACACAGCCAGAGCACAGCTGATGCCTTAAGGAGGAGCCGCAGGGGTCACGACCTCAGGGAGGTGCCGTCTGAATCTGAGAGCAATCTTACTTCAACATCGCTCCGCAGCAGAAACAAGTACAGCAGGGTTCTAAATTCAGATTCCGAGACCCAGTGCAGTCAGGTGTCCCTGTCCAATCGGTCATTCAAATTCTCTGAAGACGAGGACATGTCGCTGAGGAGTAAGAGGGGCAACAGCCAGAAACCAAAAGTTGTTGCCAAGAAAAAAACTGCTCCAAGAAGTCAAGCTCTGCACAAGCCGGAACCCGAGCTCCAGCCTCAGGTGGAGAAGAGGGAGGCAGGGAGGCGCGCACACAACCACAGCGCCCCTTGTGCTGTCAGGAGGAGACGTAGGGGTCGAGACCTGGAGGCGTCTACTGAATCTGATGGCAATTTCACTTCAACAAAGCTCCGCAGCAGGAAAGAGTACAGCAGGGTGCTGAATTCAGATTCCGAGACCCAGTGCAGTCAGGTGTCCCTGTCCAATCATTCATCCAAATTCTCTGAAGACGAGGACATGTCGCTGAGGAGTAAGAGGGCCAAGAGCCAGAAACCAAAAGCCGTCACCAAGGACAAGACCAAGGCTAAAACCAAGTCACCACCGGAGAAGGTCCAGGTGGACAAGCAGAGCACCAGGGTGAAGAAAAGCAGAGCTGGAGCCTCAGCAAACCCTCAGGAGGAGGATGACGACAGGTGGACAGAGGCAGAACTCCGAAGACTGCGCGAGTAAGTCTCGTACCGTCAACAGCGCCTCTTGGGAGATGACGCATCGAGAGTAGCTGCATGACTCCTGTGTTTGTGTTTCCCAGGACGGTGACCTCCTTCCCCAAACACATGGGTAGTTTCTGGCTGAACGTAGCGATGGCGGTGGGTACCAGGTCCGCTGAGGAGTGTCAGGAGCAGTATTCAGCACAGAAAGGCTGCCCAGCCTCCTCTGTCAAGCCCAGGAAGAAGGAGGGCGCAGCCGCAAAGAAGGACCCAGGTAGGCTTTGACGAGATACAAGCCTGCATCTGCTGAGTGCATCTTATAATGTAGGGAATGGGAGAAATAAAAGACAAAAGGTGTTTGGTAGGTGCAAAGCGGGGTTTTGAGATGTGACTGTATCTCATATCATCTGTGTATATCTGACAAGACACTTGTCATAGTGTTTGTTCAGTTGTCATTTGTGTGGCGTCGTGTTCCTCACGAGCAATTCTGATGACGTCGTCTCCCTGTGTAGTGGTGGAACCTCGGATCACAGCCAAGGTGGGTACTCTGAAGAGGAAGCAGCAAATACGCAACTTCCTGGAGCACATGCCCAAAGACGACCACGATGACATCTTCACCAGTTCACCCATGCAGAACAAACGAGTCAAGGTGGGCAGGGGTCTCCTTTATTACAGTAAGAGCACCTTCTCCTGTTCCATTGCTGAACACATTTAAGAGACTCCAACCAGGGTGTGTTGACGGCTGTCGGCCAAGAAGTCTCTGAGCTCACCGGGTTACAGATCACACACCTCGAGGGGAATGCTGTGTTCGCATTTCCCGTATATATCCGCCTCATTCAAATGTGTGTACGTCTGTTCTGTCGTTCCGCAGCTGCCCACCGCTTCCCCCAGCTGGGCCGACAGTGTGTTCATGTCTTCAGGCCAGGACCCCCAGACCCCCTGCTCAGCCAGCTTTCCCACTGTCAAGACACCGCAGTGTCTCCACATCACCCCTGGCATGATGGGCTCTGTCAACAAGTGAGAATTTTTACAAATTCCATGCAGCTCTCCCATAATCACAGGCAGCTCTGCTCGAATGACATTATAACAGTTTGAGGGTGAGGTGTGTTTGAAACACTGTTCTGGATCTTCTGGTTTTTGGATGCTGGGCTTATATTAATCCTTTTTTTTATTTAATTTTTTATTTTAGAAATGATGATAAGTACATCTACCAGCTCCAGAAGAGGATGAAGACAAGCCAAGCCAAGGTCTACAAATATGTCCGCACATCTAAGGTATGAGTTTACAAAAAGCCATTATTGTAAGGCATACCACCAGATTATGATATACTGGTGTTCTTGGTATATCAAAACTATATATTATGTATTTTATATTTACGTGTCTATGAAAATAGACAAGACCTTTTTACTTTTGTTAGACCACATATTTAAATTTAAGATTACTATATGTTTATTGTATGCACCTTCCTGCCAAAGCAAATTCCTTGTCTGTGCAAACGTTCATGGCGAATAAATCCCTTTCTGATTCTGACTTCCATCTATTGTGTTGAATTCCTAGTTATTTCTCAAATTATTCATCCACAGAAGTTCACACCGACTCCGCCAGTAAAACGTGCTGTGAAAAGATGTGATATTCCAGGTGTGTGTCAAATACAATAACATTTATTTAGAATGCCAACCTGAATGGTTTCTTCATTATTGACTTGTCTGTTTGTTTGTTTCAGAGGAGAATGATTCGTTTGTGATCAGGGAGATGTTCCCGGATGAGAGTCGAGTTTCAGATGAAGGTGAAGAAGAGGATTACTACTTTGATGATGACTGAACATACAGATGAATTACAATTCTCTTTTGTTGTCTTTTTAATCTCAGTATTTCAATTTTTTTAATTGTGTCTGATCATATCATCTGGGGATTGATGACTAAAAATGTATTCTGTCTAATACTTGCGCTGTAATAAAATTGTTTTATTATAGTGATTTTTGCTGTCAAGTTGATCTTATCCACATCTGACAGCTAGTCATGTTTTTGATTTCTATAAGCCGTCTGTAAATGTCTCATTGATATTTTTTTCACCTTGTTTCTTGTTCTATACTACATGGATAGATGTCTAGGTGGAGCTGTTTTTCAAATACGTATATTTAGTACTTTTAAAAACTAAATGTTATTGTTCCGTACATCACTGCATATCCCAATCTGAATCAGATCTAAGTTATTTTGATGATCAAGGCCGTTTCAATAAATTTGCACGAGACAGAACTTCTTGCTAAATGTCACGAGCACACCCTCCCTACTCACGTGACAGAGGTTTTTTCCTGTCATGTGACGACCCACCATAAAATAAACGGACTAGCATAGCGTCTGAATCAAAGGTTCAAATAAACGACTCCTGAGAAAGGAATAGATTCATGTTTCCATGATGAAGATTTTGTAAGTGTTACAAGACTTGAAAGTTTGGTGTTGTGGAGCTATCGTTAGGGTACAAGTCTAAACTTTAACAGATGCCAGTTGCTAGCTACAACAACAAGCTAATGAAATGACCCAGTAAACTTCGGGGTCGAGTCGGGTCTTTGTTTACATCGAGACATTGTAGTGTGCCAGTGTAATTTATACGCAACAGTGGTCATGTATTATGTCCCATATACACTCAGTGTATATGGGTGTCATTTAAGCATGTTGGTATTTGTTATCCTTTATGTAGACTAGAGGTCAAACCTTGAGAATGTTCTGTATGGATGGTTTCTAACCCTACCTTCTGTATTTTAACACTTTGTTTGTACATGCCAGAATATCCATCTGCGCACTAATTTGCTGCTCGTTCGTTGTAGCTGAGCACCTCGAAGCTGACCAAGACATCTTGTAAGCATTCAAGCCTGGTACTGGTGGAACATTAATAGATATGAGACCTTGGTCGATTAGATCAGTAACAAAATATATGAAATTTGTTGTTTCATTTGCACCACTGCCATTGTTACAATAGGCCAAATCTAGTGATTTCATTACACAGTGTAAGATAACGGCTCCAAGGATATGTCGGGGTTTGCAAATGACTGAAATCTGAAGCTATGTGTGTAGACTCTGGAACAACTTGTTCTGTTTCTGTCAGAATCCCAGAGGAATGGACTCATGTGGGCAAGGTGGATCCCTATGAGCATTTGGAGCTGACCTTTGCCTTGAAGCAGCAGAATGTTGACCTTCTGGAACAGCAGCTCAGAGCTGTGTCGGACCCTGACTCAGCACAATACGGTTAGGCGCATATTTATGCTTCAAGCTCCATCCATCACACACCATAATTTTCAGATTTGAGATAATGAAAGGCCGTTCACTTCTCTGTTACTCATAGGGAAGCACCTGACTCTGGAAGAGGTGGCCTCATTGGTCCGCCCGTCCCAGGTGACCCACAAGGTTGTACGTAATTGGCTGCAGATGCACGGAATCCGAGACTGTCTCACTGTTGAGACTGGGGACTTCCTCCAGTGCACCATGACTGCTGGGTAAGGAACTTCTCTAAAATAGCCACTGATGCCGTTTTCCCACCTAAAACTGCTAACTCTAGTTCCTCATTGAGGTACTGAAAGAGAGGATATGTATATGTAAGCATACACGTGTTACAAGCTAACATGATTTCCTGAACACATTTACCTTAGTTAAGATGGTGGCCTGAAGTCCAGACTATGCCCTGGCTTTCTTCATTGTTGACTCCTTTTCCAGGGTGGCAGAGATGCTGCTTCCAGGAAGTGAGTTCCACCGCTACGCTAGAGATGGCCAGACCCTGGTGAGGTCCCCCTCCCGGTACAAGGTTCACCCGACCGTTCACCCCCACCTGGACTTTGGTGAGCTCAGAACCACTGCCCTTCTCTGATGGTGTGAGTTGAAGGTGTCGGCACACTGGTGCTGTCTGCTAACAACCAGGCCTCACAATCACATCTGCTTTTCATCCACAAAGAGAAGCCTAAGATGTACACATCCTTTGCTTTTGCATGATGAATCCTTACTACTTATTATTTATAGCTGGGTCGGGTGAACTGTTTGTGTCTGTCTCATAGGATCAAAGAGATGGGTCAGGTTGTGACCTGACTAAGGGTGTGTCTGTGCAGTGACATTCTTTTCTCTCACAGTGGGCGGGCTCCACCGCTTCCCACCCGAGGGGCAGGGCCTCAATGAGTTCCTGGCCCAAAAGAGGCGCTCCGGGCAGGGGTTCCATCTGGGAGTGACACCCAGCATCCTGAGGAGCCGCTACAACCTCACAGCTGCTGACGTGGGATCTGCTTCCAACAACAGCCAGGCTGTGGCCCAGGTACTGTTCGTACAGGAACTCCTCATTCACTGTCTGAATGAATAAATACAAATAACGTGTTCATTTCTGTGGATGATATTATCCAAAGCAACATGCAGTCATGAGGGATTTGAACCTGCGACCTCTTGATTTGCAACCAAATGCTCTATCGCTCATCCAAAGTCTCACTTAGGAAGGGTCAGGCAATGTCACTGATTAATCCTTTTATGAGATGGGATTTGATCATTGTGCTTTTCCTCCCTCAGTTTCTGGAGCAGTACTACCATCCTGCTGACCTGGCAGAGTTTATGACCATGTTTGGGCATGGCTTCCAGCACCTGTCCAAAGTGGACCGTGTGGTGGGCCAGCAGGGTGGGGGCAAGGCAGGCCTGGAGGCCAGTCTGGATGTGGAGTACATCATGAGCACTGGAGCCAACATCTCCACCTGGGTCTTCACCAACCCCGGTACGGTCTAACAGCTAGAAGATTTTCTCTTGGAATTTTATTTTTAACGTTGAATCTTTTTACTCAAATGAGTTCATGATCCTGATCTTTCGCTTCTCCTCCCAGGTCGCCACGAGACCCAGGAGCCGTTTCTCCTGTGGATGGTGTTGCTCAGCAACATGTCCTCTCTGCCCTGGGTCCACACCATCAGCTACGGAGACGACGAGGACAGCCTGTCCTCCGCCTACATGAACCGCATCAACACTGAGTTTATGAAGGCTGGCGTCAGGGGGCTCTCCATACTGTTCGCCTCAGGTCAGACAGAGCCTGCGTGGCCCTTTAACCCTGACATGTGTTCCCTCCCATGGGCTCCCCTCGCAACTCGAGGAGACGGCTGACCAGTCATGGTGAAATCTGGGGCATCGTGTAAACAAGGGCACATGGGAAGGAAGGATACTTTCCACGGACAGTTGCTCGGTTCTAGTATTGGGGTTGAATGTGCATGTAGACGAAGGACGGCATACGGGCGAGTGGTTCTTTTTAACGGGATCTGTAAATGTCACCACTTGGCTGACAGTGTGCAGTCGATGCAGACGCTCTGGGGACTTTAGTAGGAGACAAGGTCTCGAACTCCATGGCAACGTCATTGAGTTAGTGTGAAAACGCATGCTTTGGGGTCAGATAAAGATGTGGCTTTAAAATGTGAAATGTTTACTTTACAGCATTTAGTTTACAGGGTGATATGGTGGATCTATACCTTGACGTGGAATAAATAAATAAAATATGTAAATAATAAATAAAATGTTCTGTGACATTGGGGTTACTTAGTCAAAGCTGTAATTGTTAGATGCTGTGTTAACGTGTTTATTCTTGTCCTAGGTGATAGTGGGGCTGGCTGCAGACACATGACCAAGGGGCAAAACTCCTTCAGACCTAGCTTCCCTGCCTCTAGGTGAGCCTTGTACTAGGACAGCACTGGAATACGTTTGGTATTTTATAAATTGAGTTTCTTGATTTGAAGGGGATTTTTTCCCAGTTTTCAAATTTGAGGATTGAGTGTTTCCCAGAAATCCTTGTTAGTTTATCTGTGGTACTGTTTCTGTGTTGTCTGGTAGCCCCTATGTGACCACAGTGGGTGGAACCTCATTCAAGAACCCGTTCAAGCTGACCTATGAGGTGACAGACTACATCAGTGGAGGAGGATTCAGCAATGTGTTCACCATGCCTGACTACCAGGTAGAGTCCTGACCAAAGCAACATTTAGTTGGAAAAAATGAAATAATTGCCTACTGACTTTTAGTCTCAGCCCTATGGCAGGCCAGTTCAGGTGAAACGTAGGTGTTACTTCAGCGTTTCTATGTTTTCCTCACTAGCTGGTGTAAGCGCATGTTGACCATGATGGTCACCAACCCTGTATGTGTTTCTCCTATTCTACTGTGTCTCTGTCCTCCTGCAGGTCAGTGCCGTGCAGAGCTACCTGAAGGGTGTGGCCGGCCTGCCCCCACAGACCTACTTCAACACCAGTGGGCGGGCCTACCCCGATCTGGCCGCCCTGTCTGACAACTACTGGGTGGTCACCAACAGAGTGCCGATCCCCTGGGTGTCTGGAACCTCGGTAAGCAGGAAGCTTCTCTCCAGGCTCCTGTTTGAATTCTCTGAGATGCAACCTTCCTTTCCTTGAAAAATAGCTAATGGATCACGCATAGACTGGTGCAAGTATAGATCTCTACATGGTTTTACCCAACCAGACATTTTGGAATGTTTTTTTTTTTTTTTGAGGAGTGAAGGAGGTACGGTTGCATTTGGCTTTTTGAGAGAATCCAGGAGGAAGATCGCCCAGTCTGAACCAGCCCTGGGCAGGACTAATATCTAGGTTCCATGTAACTGGTATTTACTGGTATTATATTTTGTGTGTTTGTCTCCAGGCCTCCACTCCTGTGGTGGGAGGAATTTTGTCTCTGATTAATGACCAGCGCCTGCAGAAGGGCCTTCCTGCTCTGGGCTTCCTCAACCCTCGCCTCTACCAGCTGAAGGGACAGGGTTTGTTTGACGTAAGAATCATTATCATTAAGCAGAATCTTCTTCAGTCAGACAAGCCTCTGAATCCTCATCCTAAGTTGCTTTTCCACCACATAGTACCGGAGTTTAAAATGTGTGTATTTGTGTGGGATGTCCCACTTCTATACAGACACTCACCACATTGGGAATAAAGTAGTCTGTCTAAACTGCTCTCTCCCATCTCTCAGGTCATCGAGGGCTGTCACCTGGGCTGCCTGGATGAGCAGGTGCAGGGGAAGGGCTTCTGTGCAGCCCCATCTTGGGACCCCGTCACTGGCTGGGGAACGCCCAACTACCCCCCCCTGCTGGCCGCCCTTGAGAAAGACTGAACTGTCTGCCAAATGCACATTGGGTCCTGCTGTGTCATCCCCTATTAACTACTAAGACCAGTAGTATATCTGAGATGTTTGGAAGATGGCAATTCCTGGCTTTCACTTGCTCTCCAAGTGGCTAGGTTTAACTGCCACCCTATTGGTTACCTTACCCGTCAGATATTTTCCGATATCAACAATTGCTTAGCAGGCAGAACTTGAGGGTTAATTTGGGTTGAATGCCAGTCTGTTACTGCAGCTGTCAGCCAGTCTGCAGCTGTGTTAAACATGTCCCCTCTCTTGACCTGCCCTACACAGGACTACTGCCTCCAGAGTATGAAAAATACAGGTTCTGGTGGTTCCACAAACATGGACCTTGAATGTATCTTTATGCAATATTATATTCTCTGAAGAATTTGTTTATCCCAAACATTTTTATTTATGTGAGACCGTTAACCAGATTTAGTCAAGCATGGATCCTTCTACTCAGGTTGTGTGATTCTCACGAAGGAGATTTTCTTTTGTCTTTAAGATTTAGATTTCTGGTCTCATATCAGCGACACAATTCTAGCCTACGTGAATCACGGTACTTCTATATCAGATTTTTTAACATAATTATGTTAATGCATGTTACACCCTTTTATTCTGTGGAATGTGAACTTTATGTTTGGTGGGTCAATAAGAAAGGAAGGTTGTCCTGTTGTGCAATTGTTGTTCCAACTACCAAATACTGCCTGGTGAATTTTGATTCGCTCAACACATTTATTCAGCATTAGTCAATCAACCAGCATCTTTGCACTGATTTACTTTTTTTTTTTTTAAGACAAATTACCATGCACTATGTGAAAGACTGCTTTTTATGTGAATTGTGAACACTGAATACAATTATTTTCAACTTTGTCAAGTGTGTTCATCTTTTGTGTTGAGCCTGCTAATATACATGGTGCTATCTTGTATTTATAAGTTTACTATTTTCTATCTGGGATCTGCTTTATCTTGTCAGTCGTACAAGTCTTCTCCACAAAGAACTATGTTCATAAAATCCCAACTGTCAAGCATGTCACCATAGCAATTCCATTGTTATACATGCAGTCACCATAACCAATGTCTTTAAGATCAGCCATGTCTTTATTCAGATTTGGGAGCCAATAGAAATAGTCCCTTTCAAGAACCAACAGATCAGAGGAAGTGTCACATTCAAAATGGCGTCAGAACAAGTCTAATCATCTATCACATACCCACACCTGAAGTCTACACACATCGCATTCTCAGAAACACACATCCTAGAAGGAGCTTGCTAGGGACCCTTGGGTTCTGTATAGGCCTTATGAAGTGGGGGAAGTCAATATTAGCATGGGTTAGTGCAGGTTGGACAATACATTCTCACAATGCAACTGAGCACCATGTCTGGTTGAGTTAAACAGAAAAGAAGGGGGTGTGATGTAATCAACAGACATGACAGATTGTTTTTTTTGCATCTGACAGTGCAATGGGAAAATAATGGTTTTAATTAATCTGTTAACACTAGGTAAATCACATTACTACTATCTACATGATTCCGATATATCTGTACGTTACAATTATACAAAATGAAGGTCTGTAGAGATCACCCCATATCCCTCCAAAGCAACTGTCTGTAAAACATTAGGAGGTACAACCACTGCCAAATCTCCCCCATGAGGAGACGTCACAGATTTCACTTCTCAAGGAAAAATATACATACATAATACCACTAAGCTTATGCCAAAAGAAGTGTACAATATGCACACTTAGGAAAAGTACAAAATTAAAAAGCAATTAATTAAATTTTACTATGCTGATGGATGGTTAGACTAGACTTTAGGCTCTTCTCGGCTGAAGTAGAAATAAAGAAAGTTGTCATCTTTCAGATCCAAGAATTCCGTTCACATCTTCACAAGAAGAAACCGTCATCTTTTCTCTCAGGGAGCTTGGTGGGCGGGAGGGGGAGGGGGGGTTCTGCGTCATTTCAAGAGTGCCTCATTATTACCACCACACATATCAAAAAGTCTTAAGGTCATTCTCTCATAAAACACTTTTTTTTCTAGAAACGATACAAAGGGGGAATTTCATCATATCTCTGAAGAGGACACAGGTCACAGGACGATGCTGTGGTAGTGGGGCATGGAGGGTGGTGGGGGGGTAGAGGGGCGCAGTGGCATGTCTCTGCCAAGGCTGGCTCACTGATTGTTTTTAGCTTTGGCATGTGTGAGGATGTGAGACTTGAGGTTGGTAGACTGAGCAAACTTTTTGTTGCAGCCGTCAAACGGGCAGACATACGGCCGGTCACCAGTGTGAATGCGCACGTGCGTGCGCAAGTTAAAGTCCAGAGAAAAGCGCTTTCCACAGCCTTCAAACGTGCACTGCAGAGGGGAGAGGAGAAGACAAAGAGTTAGGCTAGTCAGGCTGTACTGTTGGGGTGACAATCTGAAGTTGCCTTCAGAAAGCTGGCAGGTGTGCGTGTGGCTCAAACCACATATAGACTAAAACAAAAAGCTGAATTTGAGAAGAGACCAAATTGTACTCTTTTTGTTTCTCTACAGAGAACAATATGCTGGCTACTACTGGAGAATCCGGAGATTCCTCTTTAAGGAGATGGGGAGATGGCTGACAGACCTGGAAGGGTTTCTCTCCGGTGTGAACCAGCTGATGTCTTTTTAACTTGGAGCTCTCTACAAAGGCCTTGCCGCACTCAGCACACACATGCACCCGCGGACCGTGTGTGTGCAGGTGCTTCCTCATCGCTGAGTTGTCCCTGAACATCTTTGTGCAGCCCTGAGGAGACACAAACAGTACACATTTTAGCCTCTAAGTCATATTTACCGTAATCTTCTGACTATAAGCCGTGCCTTTTGTCCCATTTTTTTGGCCCTGTGGCTTATATAACGGTGCGGCTAATCTATGGATTGTTACAGCTAACGGCTGATAAATGGGAGCTTCCTAAAGCTGCCATCTCTTTCCCAACCATCCCCTCTGTGCACGAACCCTTACATATGGTAATCAAACATTAAAACACCTGCGGCTTATAGTCCAGTGTGGCTTATATATGTACACATCATTCAATTTAGCTTCTGCGGTTTATATAACAGTGCGCCTTTATAGTCCAAAAATTACTGTATATAAAGAACGATCATAAAATTATGTAAAACAAAAACACACACACACCCCCATTGACATACTGCCACCTAGTGGCATTTTTGAACAACAAGTGTTGTCAGATAAAGTTCAATTCTTTTGAAGGGGCCCATTCCTACACACAGATCCTCTGATGCAGGACTGTTTTATACTAATCCATAGGCTGTTAGATCATGGCCGGAACCATAGAAAAAAACAAAACCCCACAATGTTACTTTACTCCAATAAGGTTTTGGACATGAACATTCGGAATCCTTGTTCCTGTACATTGAAAACACACTCACTTTGTGGGGACAGGCTATCGTCCTGGGAGCATCGTCTTCTTTGATCTTCCGTGGTTTCATCCTGGGAGCCAGATATAATACACCATTAAACAAAATATAATAATTCCTCACACCTTAGTACCCCCAGAATAATGTAAATGGAAAATTGTCATAAAAATGTTGTATCCCGCTTATACATTTCACTCGTTTACCAGACGCTTTTATCCAAAGCAACATACAAATAACAAATATTACACTATAAATAATAAGAATCAGTCAATCCATGTCCCATCTTACCTACAGTAAGTCATTCTGGGTAAGAGCGTATGCTAAATGACTAAAAAATTACTAAATGTAATGTACCTGGCAAACTCTGCCAGCTGTTTGGGGTCTGACAGGTCAATGCCTGGGATGCCTCCTGGGGGAAGCTTCTTCCCTGTCATGTACTCTGAGTAGTCTGGAGGGGAGTTCTCCCCGATTATCTGCTCCTCATGGTCTATGTCCTTCTTGTCATCTAGGAGAAAATTAAAATGGAAGATACAATGGGCCCAAGAGGTAAAGAGAGGCACACACAGACAGGAGAGCAAACATTACAATATAATACACATCTATCATATGAATTATGGACCATATCTTTGTATCTAGTAAATGATTGCCGGTGGTTTTTGTTCCCGTTATCTGGAAGATAAACTAAACTTGGTTCATTTAAAACTGTGATTGGAAAACCTAAAGCTAAAGCCATGAACAGAGCAAAGCAGCCCTATTCTAGTCATTTTGAGTTGGATTCACTGTAAGCACCACTGGCACAGTGTCTTAGGGGGTGTGTCTAGTATAAATCATTGCAAGGGTTTCCTATTGCTATCGTTTTATACGTGACTTTATTGGAAATCACACATTGTGGTATAAACCAAGAACAAGAAACCAAGAACAAGAAACCACTAATTGAGTGTAATAAACTACGTGAATGCAGAATGCATTTGATAAATTAACGCACGTCTGTTGATACCATAAATGCTGTAGCTTTACATCAGGCTTATCATGTATAGGAAGCTGTTTGAAAGCATTATACATCCCATGAGTTTTCTCCATGACTAGAAACTAACAGTAGAAACCTCACTGATTGATTAGACGGACAAAACAGCGTGTTTAAACGTTCAGATCAACGGATTGACTACACCGCCGGTTTCAAGCTCATCACGTGAATTTGAAAAAGAACGTGAAGACTTTTTTTCATTCCAAGTTCTAAAAACAAACGACTGAACTGGTGCATCGTGTATTCTATCAGTTTACGAGTCATCGGTCTGCTATCTCAGTTAACTACCGTGGCGTGGCTAAGCTAACGGGAGCAAGTCCTAAGGCATCGAGTATTGTGACAGCTCAACCCTCCCCCCGCTCCTCAGACTCGGAGGCCCCAATGCTAGAACTGCGCCACAGCGGCCTAGTCCCGGAGCCAGCAGCAGCGCGCTCGCTCTCCCACTCGCCGCCATCTTCCCCGGCCAAATCAACGCCATTTTTTCGGGCGGCCATACTGGACCGGGGGAACATGGCGGCGCCCAGCAACACATAAAACATGGCTTCCCATAAAAACAAAAACATTTCGAATGGACTGTATCTTGTTCTCAATTCTAAACAATTAGAAATCCAACATGCGTTCGTTGGAGGACAACGCCCGCTCGAGGCCCTGTCACACAGGGCACAAACACTGAGAACAATGCGAGTACCCAGCTTGCAAGAATTCACAACCACCTCTCAACTTACCCGATGCCCACATCGTGACTGAAAACTCTCCCTCCAAAGTCTTTATCTGAACCTGTTTCTGCTCCCATTTTCTCCCACTGGCTTCTGATCCACCCAAATAGCTCTTTTTGCCCGCTCTCTTCCCGCTTCCCCCTTTCTTCATCCGCCCCGTCGAGCTCTTCGCAGCTACAGTCACCAGAGTCTGTTCGATGTAGTCCTCTTCTACTGCCGGTACCGGGATAAGGATCTGATCCTCATAACCGTCGTCCGCATGTAGGTCCGAATCATCTTCACCCACCACCTCTTCTCGGGTTTGCACCAAAATAACCTCTTGGTGATGATGAAGCGAATGTGGATCATCTGTGTCGAGAGGCTGTAAAGCGATCATAGGCTGATGTTCATCGTCGTCTCCAACAACTGTTGTCTCGATAGTCTCCACTTCTATTTCATGAAGCTCCACTATCTCAGCAGGCATCTCCGATCCATCCGTTTCTATGTACAGGGTATCGCCTGATGCCATGTCGAAAACCCCGTCTATTTCTCCCACTTTCAATGTTTTGTACTGCTGTCTTCCCCTCTTCTTTGCTGCCTTCCTCCTTCTTCGACAACACAAACTCTACTCTAGTCTACTCTCGTCGCCACTGGGCTCCAGTTACATGCTCTCGCGA
Source organism: Hypomesus nipponensis (assembly GCF_054491055.1). Classification (NCBI taxonomy): domain Eukaryota; kingdom Metazoa; phylum Chordata; class Actinopteri; order Osmeriformes; family Osmeridae; genus Hypomesus; species Hypomesus nipponensis. Next base: position 14,288,483 of record NC_140363.1, read on the forward strand.
GAGTACACTAGTAGTAACAAACCAGACTTTACATTAAATATATACATAACAAATATCTCTTTCCTTTTTTTGTCATGAATTAGGAGTATTTGTACACTAATGGATAGTGTGTATGTTCGTCCATTATAGGATGCCATATTAACCCATCCTATGGATAACTATTTAAATGTAAATCGATTTAAATGGTGTGATTTTGTTCTCTCTAGGTTGCACCACAGTGTCAGTGGCTTTCAAGTACATGTTGGGAGATAATGTAGCCTTCTGGCTAGACCTCAGCATGACCTCATGAGCTGGGCAAGCAAATTGCTAAAATAGTTTGTTTAAAAAATACAAAAAACCTGCCATCTTATTATAAAGTGTGTGACAAATCTTTGTTATTTTTATTATGCTGTTTTAGCAAAACTTGGATTCATATACATTTACATTTATTCATTTAGCAGCTATTTATCCAAAGCGACTTCCAAGAGAGAGCTTTACAAAGTGCATAGGTCACTGATAATAACAACAAGAGCCCCAATATAGACTATACCTGCACCCGGCAGTTCTGTAAAACTATCAGAGATGACAATAGTAGACACATCCTTCACTGAAGTAGAAGTACAGATACTCATGTTTAAAACGACTCGGGTAAAAGTTGAAGTTCTGACTACACTTTACCACTGAAGCTAAAGTAAAGAGGTATGGGCTCTGACATAGCCTTGAGTAAAAAGTAGCCATTACTACTAGACCTAGGCTACCTGTAATGGACGTCACATCACATTAAAACATAATACAAAAGAATAATACAAACTATACGCAGCGCATTCGCCAGGAATCCTTTTTGATACCGACAATTTCCCTCAAATAATATTTATCATGCCACCAAATTCAGATTAAAACGTAAGTGACGAGCCTGGTTTTATGATGTAATAAGTACAATATACATATATTTGAGTAAAAAAATGTAAGGAGTGAAATTACAAAGTTGATAGAAAAAATTAATAGTGAAGTAAAGTAGACTTCTGATACCAGAAAGATCTACGGTACTTCCCATCTGTGAAACTATAGGCCTAACAGGTCAAGTTTACAATGAGTAAGCTACTGTTGCTAGCATGGTGGAGTTCTGGTTATAAGCTACATTAATTTGCTTATCTATCTCGTTCATCTGCATTGTTTTGGCTGGACCTAACAGCAGCAAATAGCCCTAATTGGCTAGTTTTAGCCACTGCAGTTGGCCTTCTAGGACTCTCAAGTCTCACGCATTTCATCCATTTCTCACGCTGAGAAATAAGGGATAACTTTCTCGCTATAGCCTTTACAACAGGCTACAGCAAACGTCACCCTTTATGATAGATACAGTGACATTTATTGAACCATTTTATTTGACAATGTCACAAGAATAAGTAGCCTATATCTTGTAGGATAATTTAGGCCATTTGATGAGTAAAATCAAACGTGGACTACCCTCACTGTACCCACATTTTTAACTAGCTAGGTTTCAGTAGTCTGAGAGTGGCAACAGTCTCACCGAAACTAGTCACCTCCTCCACAGACTTTGCAGGAGGAGCGTGAATGTGATCCTCACACACCTTTTACCTTTGGTGGGTGTGTCTCGGGATGAGTGTGTGTAGTTGAGCCAGTCACACACAGCTAGTCACCCAGCCGCCACCACCGCTCCTTCAGCACCACAGGTACCGACATGGGGAAGACAGATGGACGGGAGGATTTTGAATGGGTTTACACCGACCAACCCCACACGTCGAGGAGGAAGGAAATATTAGGTAAAGTAACTGACAAATCGACTGAAAAAACAAGTCGTTTTCTCTGTGGTGAAAGTGAAGATTTGTTGCCAGAATGTTTGAAAATTGTATCAAACACTAAATGGTTGTATCCGGTTTTACCAGTTTGTATGTTGACGCTTGTCATGTCTACAACAGGGTTAGCCAGTTGATACAAGACACGTTTAGAAGTATATCTATTGAGTACAAAACATAGGCTATTTGAGAAATTCTACATTTGCCTGTTAAGCTGTGAACTGAAGTTTTGACAGGTGGACTTAAGTTTGAAATCAGTTTGTGACAAGATCATTTAATATAGGGGTGATGAAACATGATGGGGAATATTCCAGCAGGTTTCACTCTTATAAAACCAGATTATGTAAAAACCTCAGCTGACTGGGTGAACACCCCCACCTGTAAACTGAGTCAGTGCTAAGAGTTTCTCTGACATGCAGAACAATAGTGCTCAACAGGCTGATAGCAGGTGCAGTTGACAAGCCCTTAAGCCTGTCTTGGTAACTAGAAACATTCCCCTCTTCATAAACGCACATGTATACAATGGTACGACAGCCATCCACATTTTTTGACAGGTATAGGGAATTTAGCATTTGTTCAATCTTAACTTTAGCTGTAAACAGCAGATTTGTTTACTGTGTGTGATCAATGCCTGTAATCAACTTTCCCATCAATTTAGTATGAATGTACTCTATAGGGTGATTTTGTTTGATTTTCTGCTAAATGTTTACATGTGAGCTTTTCCCATCAAATTCCACAACGTATTTCTTCTCTGATGTGAAAGAAGCCTATAAAAGTTATGGGTTCCCTGACACCACAGCCTCTTTAATTATTAAGGCCATCTGTTTTTCTGATCTCTGGCCTGTGCCATCAAGAGACTGTAGTTGTGTATTTAATGTGTTAGGGCCTAGAATCATATAATGAAATAAAATGACATCTGATGTTACATTTTGTAATCTGTAATTGGAATTCGATGGACTGTAGCCTAACTTATTGTTGATCAAATTCGTTATCTTGACTATGCTCTCTTATATGATGTTATCTATTGAGATGTCATTGTTGCTCGTATGTCACTCTGACACCGCAGGCCTGTTCAACAAGAGGTGTAAGACTGACATTAATGTAGTTCTCCAGCAGTCATTCCTTCCTGAGGGTGTGTGAAAGTCACAAAGCAGTAAAGGGTGTGTTTACGGAAAGAAGAGAGATGTGGTCACTCATAGAGTTCTGTTGCATTTATGACCTCTGGTTACTAAGTAATCTCTACTCTGCTGATCTCTGCTGACAGTCAAAGACAGAAAATGTGTGTCAGGTCCATCACACTGCTGTAAACGGTTAGTCTGTGATGTCGTTCGTCAATGGATTTCAAATGAATGTAAATTAATTACATTGGGATGAGCTTGCCAGATGAGGGTTTGCCATGTGTAAGGGATGCATCCGTAAAAAAGGATTCTCCTTTGAAAAGATAATCTTGTAGTTGAACTGTATTTGCATGGGACATAACATGCAAAACAGGTCAAAGCAGGGAAAGCCATCATTTACATGCAAGCAAGTGAACACCTATTTTCCTGCTCCTGATCATCCAGTGTTTACCTAAATATGTATCATCAGGAAAGCAAGGCAGAAGTTCTCTGTATTAGCCAAGTTGATGCATCAGATTATTAAAGTTATAAAATAGTACAGCCATGGCCAAGAGTATTGGCAGTGACATAGTTTCTATTTGGCAAAGTTTGCTACTTCAGTTGTTGTGGTGTTGATTCACATTGTTTCTAGATTATTGTGCAGATTGATCAAATGCCTTTTAAATCACAAAAAAAAACACTTAATTGTTTTTGGGTCCTGGCACAAACTGACCAGCTAACATAATTTCACTAATTACATCATCAGCGCATGGGAAAGTGGGAACAAGAACTAAGTCTGGTGAAATCACTCTTATCATTCTGATTGGATTATAAGAGCAGACTGATTGCTTTAAAAGGAGGCTCTTTTTATATATTGAATGGTTTTGCCAATAAAAGCCTTTAAAACAAATGAAATTATTGTTTTCCAGTAAACAAATGTGACAAAATAATAAAAAAAATACTGTCCAACACTTTTGGATATGGCTCTACAGGAACAAGTTCTTTTTCCACAAGAAAATGCAGTTCCCATCAATAATAAAACTGCACCCTATGGAAAGAGCAGTTCTAAAGACATGGGGTAAATACAGTTGTGATGGTGATGCATGGTGAAAGATTCCCTTGACAGTGCCTGTGTAATTTGTATGTGTGAACAAAACAACTTGAACAACATTATTTACCAGCGGTGTCTTCTCCGGGTCAAGACATTCAAATGTAGCCCTGTTTTATTGTCTGTCTGTGTAATAGAGGCCTTAAATTCACCTGCCTGACTTAATTGTATCCATTCCATGCCATTAATGTGTTTTGGTCCAACATCCTGGCCCTTAAGACATGAAATACAACCTAAAATAGATAGATAACCATGGTCAACTAATCTGTATATTCTGTGTCTATTTTCCTCAGCCAAGTATCCCGAGATCAAGTCCTTGATGGGTGCTGACCCCCAGCTGAAGTGGGTTGTGTCTGGCATGGTACTGACCCAGCTCCTGGCCTGTTACCTAATCCACGACCTGCCCTGGAAGTGGGTCTTCTTCTGGGCCTATGCATTCGGAGGCTGCATCAACCACTCCCTGACGCTGGCCATTCATGACATCTCCCACAATGTGGCCTTTGGAAACAAGCTGGCGCGTCTTAACCGCTGGTTTGCGATGTGGGCCAACCTGCCCATCGGCTTGCCTTACTCCGCCTCCTTCAAGAAGTACCATGTCGACCACCACCGCTACTTGGGAGGGGACGGGCTGGATGTGGACATCCCCACCTCTCTGGAGGGATGGTTTTTCTGCACCCCCCCGAGGAAAGTGCTCTGGCTCTTCCTCCAGCCTTTTTTTTACGCCATACGCCCCCTAGTGGTCAACCCCAAACCCATCGGCCAGCTGGAGATTCTCAATGCTGCCGTCCAGTTATCTGCCGACCTCCTGCTTTACTACTTTTGGGGTGTTAAGCCCCTCGTCTACCTCATCGCCGGGTCGATCTTGTGTATGGGATTGCATCCCATCTCAGGACATTTCATAGCAGAACATTATATGTTCCTGAAGGGCCATGAAACCTACTCGTACTATGGTGCTCTCAACTGCATCACCTTCAATGTTGGATACCACATGGAGCACCATGACTTCCCAAGCATTCCCGGCAGTAGGCTGCCTCAGGTGAGCAGTACACACACACACACCAATCTGCCTTAGGTAAGCAGTACATACACACACACACCAATCTGCCTTTGACGAGCACACTACCACACACTACACACAGCAAAAACATTCCCCTGCTCCCACCCATAATGTCTGTTAACTTAAACCAACCCTTTTTTGTGTCTTTGCAGCACTATTGGCAAACATCAAATATTGATTTTAAAGAGCAAACTATGTAACTGATTAACGGTTGATGAGTAGCCACTCAAGAATGACCAATATAACTAACTCTATAACCATGACTGCCAGTTTAGATTGGGATGGAACAATGTTCACCTCTTAGGTAATATAATGTCACTGTTACAAAACAGTAACATTAACAGTAAACTTGGGCACCCATACCCAAGATAGCTGTATCCAGGAACATCACCCTTAGGGCTTTAAATTTGAGAAGTACCATCTCAAAAACAATCATGACAATCCCCATGGGAACACCTACAGAGCTAGCGATGGCAACAAAAAAAAGGAGAAATTAGATTACGGTTATAGTGACCATCCTCTGAACCCTGTCCCTGCTTTGTGTCCCCAGGTGAAAAAGATTGCTGCTGAGTTCTATGACTTGCTGCCGCAACACAGTTCCTGGACCAGGGTGTTGTGGGACTTTGTGTTTGATGACAGCATTGGCCCCTATGCAAGGATCAAGAGGGAGTACAAGCTTGTCAAGGAGTAATTGCTATTTCAACACAACCAACCCAGCATCCAATCTTCTCTATCAATGGAGATTGACACAGTGGAGCATCCAGCCGGCACAGTCAAGACTTCCTTAGCACAATACATGTCCTATCTATCAGGTGTCTTAAATGACGACCACTTGTCAATTGATTTAAATTATGTTGACCTGTTCCTAGATCAGTATTCTTTAATTGTGAGGCATTCGTTAATACAGGCCCAGGCCTAAGTCGCATGAAAGCTTCCTGTTTAGCCTGTTTGAGTCCATTTGTTATAATGCTGTGTATAAGTTTCAGGACTGGCCTGCATTGTGACAGAGGTGATTAGAATATGTAGGGAAGTGTTAGGTTAGTTGGACCTGTTAGAATGTGTTACTCTTATAAAAGTTACTCTTATTAATGAGAAACAGACCAATACAATATACAATCAGACAGTCCTAAACCAATCTTATCTAATTCTATAAGACATGGAGTGTTAGAGCTCGCAGTTAGAGCATTTGACTGCAGAGCTAGAGGTTAGGTGTGCTAAATTCATACGTTACATTAAATTACATTTCCACTGAATGGTGCTGAGGTGAACTTGCAGTGAAACTCACTTGGCAGTGAGTAGAGACAGTTCTTCAGTGAAGCTCCATTCTGGTTGAATCACAGTGATGTCACTGCATCCGGGAGACAAACTGTTTGGATTTGAAGCACTGTCATTTTGTCTTTACAATGTACTGTATTCAATATTGGATGATAGTGTACTAAAGTTTGAGTTAGAATTGAATAACACTGAGATGGCATCAGAGAATATGTCTTTGTAAGAGATACATATTTTAAATTATTACCTTGAACTACTGTGTTCAGTATACATGTCTTTTTACAGAATAACATGCCTGCACAAATAGATTTAAAGATGAACAGAACACACCAGTCAATACTGTACACAGATCTCTCAGTTTCTTCAATTCATTTACTTAGAGTTGTTGTTTTTTTCATCAGAACATACGAGTGAGCAGAAGGTCTCCTGCAAATAAACGTTTTCATCTTCACACAACCATTGATTTATTTTGTATTTCATTGTTGCAAAAGCAAAACTTTTTCAATATTTTCACATACAGTACCAAATTCAATTTCAATCTTTAAATAGAAAGGGAAATATCCACATAAACAAACCACTGGGGTAAACGTACCACCTTTTTTTTATAACCAATTAAAAACAAATTCAGATAGAGATTAGCGTCATGCATACTTGAGAGGTTCACAAAGAATAGAGTCTAGAGAGCGACTATGTAGTTTAACAGCTAGACGGGGTCAGGTGGTCTGTGCCCAGGTACAGCTCTATTTCATGAACTGTCCCCCCCCCCCCCGTAGCTCCAGCGCTCGTGACACGGCTGCCAGGCAGATGGATAAAGCAGATGGATCTTAAAGTGCTTCAAGATGCCCATTTGGGGTTAGTGGAAGCTGCAGGTCAGCTCATGGCCGCAAGTGTGCTCATCATTATCGTACACCCAGGGTTCAGGAAATCAGACATCATAGAAAAAGGCTGATGGAAATGGTGTGCAAGTTTCTCTCCCTCAATAATATTCATGAGGATAAAGTAATCGTCACGGTCGTCATCGTCACAGTTGTTCTTTAAATAATAAAACGGTAAAAACTTAGAAAAACCAAAATATTTTCTTTTAAGACGTGGAACGGATAGAGGACAGTGGCGTGCCACACCTGGCTGACTGAGTCTCTTGATGCACAGACAGGAACACACACCCACACTCCGCACCAGCGTCGGTCCCTCCTGCCGTCTATCAATCTATCCATCCGTTTGTCCATCCACACTGTACATCCTCCCTTCAGTTTATAATTCACTCTCTCGCTTCTCTTCTTCTTTTGTCTTCCACCGCTCTCCTCTTCGAATGTCGACACGGCATTTCTACGGCGTCGCAGTCAATGTTCACATACGGCTTCACAGAAATGTTGAGGCGACATTCCTCTTTTCAGCTCTGCCCCATCTGCTACCTTTGACCCTCATCCTACATCCTCCTCATCCTCCTCATGCTCCTCATCCCTCACTTCCTCTTCTGCTCCTGCCCCTCCTCCTGCTCACCACCTCCTCCTCCATCATTCAGAGAGATTATGTTGTGCCGATTCGACCGACTTCTTGTCTGATGGCTGCAAAGAAGAAGAGGAGACATGAAGATGGTAGCCTGTTCTTACATGGCACATCATGTCAAAGAGAATATCACAACACGGTACACACACGGTACACACACTAAATATGCTAAGATACATGGATATGACATTCTACCAAACGTGGGACACTTTTAAGAAGATATATTGCTATACCATAGAATATGAATATACTAAGGTACAAAAGTATGTGTATTGTACATTTTAGATCTTGTTTGTGAGGACACTAGGCAAGGCAGACATAATGGGGAGGAGTTTGTGTTAGGATGTCCTTGTCCTTGCAGTTCTCTGTGATCCCAGAGACAGATGAGTATGAATAAGTAATGGCCTGGTTTGTAAGGTACTGTGACCTCACGGCGTCATTATGGGTAAACATCACTAGGATTCCATTGTCTACGTCCATTGAGGTGTAGAACTAAGACAATAGGATTACCTTTAGATGTCGTATCAGATGAACCTTTAACGTTTTGGTTCTGTTCTTACCATTTATGATCTCATCCTTCACTTTATGCAATTCACGTACAACTTCATCCAAGATTTCCTGTTGCAAAAAAAAAAAAATCACTTCTAAATGTTATGGGTTTGGGTTTGTGTTCAAGATTTGAGGTTCAACAAAGGTTATGATGATCTCTCCCATAGACCCAGAGCTGGTGTAGAGAGATTCCAGTTCCTACCTGTTTCATTCTGTCAAACTCAGTGTCAGCTTCACTGGAGCTACCGACTGGCCTCACCCTGCACCACAGAAGCATAAAGAAAGAGGAAGGGGGAGGGGGAAAGAGTCACGAGTGGATATAGGCCTGCATCTAACGGATGGATGGATGGAAAGCTGGTTTAGTTGGGCAGGTAGGGAGACAAAAAGAAAAAAAAGACACACAGACAGACAAGACCGACAGAGAGACAGATAGATAGTTAGAAAATAGACAGGTTAGTACAGACCTTGAGACCAGAGAAGACTTGTCTGCAGAGTTGGATCTCTCCCATGGTTTCCTCACAGCATCTGAGAAAGAAGTGGGTTGAAGAGAGAGAGAAAATGAGGTCGAAAAATAGACACAAAATAGTTTTGGTTGAACAATAGGACACAGGAAACATTTGTAATGTGTGCTTGTGCAGGTGAGTAAGTGTTGGAGACTGTACCCGTGGAATTCTGAGGGCCTCTGGCATTGTTGTCATCCTGTGTGAGTGTACGGTATGTAGTTAGTATGTCACGCATTACTTTTATGCAAGTCACTAGATGAGCGATAAAGACTCCTGATTGTAATCTGTAACCCTTAGGATAGACTACTTTTTACATTTTGAAAGAAAAATATCTGAGGCTCACCTCATCAGGTTTTTCGGAAGCTTTCCGTCTAAATAACAAAATCAGACAGTTAGGGAAAACAAAGTAGTAAAAGAACAGTCAAAAGCGGATTATGGGATGATGAAGTCGATTACTGATGCTAGTTTTATTGTGATATGTTGTATGTCATGTGACTCTCACCTGCGTGCTAGCAGGGCGTTCATCTCCTGCATGAGCCCCTCACCCCCTCCTCCACTGCCACCACTTGAACGGTTGGCGTCGTTTTTGGCTGCGCCCGACCCTGAAGGACTACTCTCATCCTGACCACACACACCAGAACCAGAATGAAACAGCAGGCCAGGATCAAGAATCAGGTCTATGACCAGTAGACACAAGATGTGAGTTAAGAGTCTCAAGAGATTAATTGGCCTCAGGACGGTGCTAGTCTCGTCTGAGTCAGCCATTTTTCCTACACCAGTTGTATTCATTAGCTATCCAAGAGAGAATTCGCAAAACCCCAGAGACATAGACCTCTGTGTTGCTGAGAGACAGTACACTCTAACCGTAGTTAGACAGATAACAGAGAACTGAAATCCCTCCAAGAGAGTGATGAACCGCTGAGGGCTGGTGGTAGTAGGAGACTGAATGCTTACCCTCTGGACTTTCCGTAGCTTGGCTCCAGCCAGCGCTGCTGCTAGACCCGAGGGCTGCTGCTCCTTTCCAGGCCCTCCCGGCCCCCCCGGGCCCCCGCCAACTGGCAGAGGTGGAGGCATGGGTGGGGGCACTGTAACTGGGGGAGGGGGGCCCGGGGGTGGGGGGCCTGGTGGGGGAGGAGGGGCTGGTGGTCCAGCCATGGGAGCCGGGGCAGGGGGGGCAACTGGGGGGGGCACAAATGGCAAAGAGGAAGGGTGGCCGGATGAAACTGGAGGACCTGGGGAAAGCGAAACAAGGCAAGACATGATTGCTTAATATCGGGGGATGACAGGTTCAGCAGGTTCATGATTCTCTCACGGTGTTAACATGGCACTTTACCCATGTTAGCACAAGATGAGTTATCGAGACAGTCTCAACACTGTGGTAGAACTGGTTCCAGGGGTTGAGCGCGTGCATACACACACACACACACACACACACACTGACGCAGCCCCTCTGTGATCATACTTACTGCTGCTGGCCGGCATGGCCGGCTGAAAGACGGGGGAGGGGCTCTTCTTGGGTGACGCCTGAGGTTCAGACATGCCTTGGTACGATGGAGGTGAGGGGGAGGAGCCTGAGTAGAGGGGTGTGTTCTGATAGGCTGGCTGGGGGTGAAAGGTGGAAGGGTATTGGGGCTGGTGGGGGACAGGGGCGGGACCTGGGGCTGTTTGTCCTATCAGAGGTGGCAGGGAAACGGCCTCACAGTACTGGCTGAGCTGGTGCTGGGGATGATAGTACTCCTCAGGCTGCCCATTGGAGTGGGGGTGGGGATGATGATGAGTATTGGGTAGGGAGTGTTGATGGGAGAGCGAATGTTGGTAAGGGAGTGTGTGCTGGTGGCTGGCTGTGTCCAGCGGATGGGCTTTGATGCGGCTGGTTAGAGGGGGCAGGGGGAGAGCCACCGGGAGGACGGACTGGGGCGGAGGGCCCTGTTTGACGGGCATGGCTCTCATGACTGGGGGAGAGGAGGTGGCGGAGGGCATGGGGGCGTACATGTGTGAGGAGGACCAGGTGCCGTGTTTGGGAGGCAGCACAGGCTGCTCCTGGGCCTGGCTCTGGTGGCGGTGGGCAGTGGGCGGGGAGAGGGGGATCTGCCGGATCTGCCGGCCCTGGGTTGGGAGGGCAGGCTGGACGGGGGAGAAGGCGGAGGCCAGGGAGCTGGAGAGCTGGGAGGAGAGCTGCGCCCCCGCGTCCTTCTCCTGGGACGAAGAGGAGGAGGAGGAGGAGGAGGGGGAGGAGGAGGCCACACGGACGTAGGAGGGGGGGAGAGTACTGGCTCGATAGTGTCTGTACTCGGGGGGAGTGTCTGACTGGGGTGGGGAGGACACTTTATACTGCAGCGTGGAGACGACTAAAACCCCCAGAGAGATGGGGGGGAGGCGGTGGAGGAGGACCAGCAGGAGGACACAAGCAGGCGGATGACAAAAGGAGGAGCAGGAGGAGGGGGGGGGAGGAGGAGGGGACGAATCGGAGCGCACGAGGACGAGGAGGAAAACGAGCAACGAACAAAGGAAAAAAAAGAAAAGAGAAAAATGTGAGATGACAAATCAACCATCCAACTGAACAGAGATGGAAAATCGGACCTGGTAAATAATGAGAAGCAGAACTGAGAGAAGATCCGAGAACAGACGCCCAATGCAACATGACCGTCTGGCGGAGCAGACAGCATGTTCCATCTCATCCCCAGGATCACTGACACAGCAAGATGACGGGAGCAAGTGGCCAGTGAGTGTATATATGGAGGAGCAGGAGGTGTGTGTGTTTGTGTGTTTGTGTAGGAGTGTGTGTCTCTGTGTGGGGGGGATTGTGTATGTGTGTGTGTGTGTGTTACTGTGAGGAAATTGTTTAGGACCAATTTGTAGAGAGCGTCATTCTTTCTCTCGCCAAGAAAGGTTGCTAGGGGCTACAGTGGCATTGTTTGTTTGCCAGCTGGGAACCACTGAGATTGGCTTTTGTGGACTTTGAAAATTTCTGTTGACACTGAGAGTGTGTTACCTGGAGCTAAATTGATAACTTTGCTAAAGCACTCTAGTTAAGCAAACAGTCTGTTGTCTGATTTTTATTGACACACGACAGTGTATGTATTGACTGAGTCGTTTGTGTGTGGGGGTTTGAGTGTTTGCGTGCAAAAGTGTGTGTGTGTGTCTGTGTGTGTGTGTATGTGTGTGTGCCTCACCTGAACCTGAGGTCCGTCTCTCCCTCTCCTTGTGCGCCTGCATCTGATGTTGCTCCATCATCTGCCTGCAGACACACAGAAAATACACGTCAACATTCTGTACTCATTATTGTATAAACTCGATATTATAAAGAGCAGACACTGGATACTCTATTTTACTGAAAGAAGGTGCATACTGCATAATGTATCAAAAGAGTGTAGAGGATGTGTTACTGTTGTTGTGAATGTGCCTTAGTCACTTCATCACATAGAAGGTATAGTACCAGTTTTGGCCACTAGAGACAATCTGGCCAATGTTATCTAACCACAATTCCTCAGAAATACTTTTTCCAGACCTAGTATGTAACAGTATTTTATGCTCAGTTTTTGAACGTTTGTGTCATCATCAGGATGCTTGTTAGTCTTTTTAAAGAAGTTATTTATCAATCAAATGCTGTCTATGAGATGTGATGGTACATCTGACTTCGTCTCTGGTGTTTTCCAGAGTATTCCCTGTAATGTGTGAGGTCTAAATGTACTGTGTCTGTGTGTTGCGGGTCTCAGGAAGGCGATGGTGGAGAGGGTCACCTTACCTTCTCTGGCTGTCAGGGTCATCGATGGAAGGGCCATTCTGCCGGGAGACAGCTGGACCTGGGAAGAAGAAAAGAAGATCACAGATGCAGAGAAGATGAAACTCAGTAACTCAACTCATTTTACATTTAGTCATTTAGCAGACGCTCTTATCCAGAGCGACTTACAGAAAGTACAGGGACATTCCCCCCGAGGCAAGTAGGGTGAAGTGCCTTGCCCAAGGACACAATGTCATTTTTGGAACGGCCAGGAATCGAACCAGCGATTACTCGCCCGATTCCCTAACCGCTCAGCCACCTGACTCCCTTGACTCCCCCAGACTTAGAACAGCCTAGAGCAAGTGCTTCATAAGAGCTTCATCGTAGAAAGTATGTACAAGGAGCAATGATACCAGATAGACAACCCAGCTCGACGGCCAAACACTACATCAAACTCGACGCAAGAAAATCTCACCAAACGTGGAAGTAAACAATGCATTCAAGCAAGTGTGTGATTGTGATGTAGGACCTGGCTTGTTAGTGTTGGTCCGTGTTAGTCTGTGATTCTAACCTGTACAACTGTGAGGAGGCAGCTGGGGTGAAACCCTGTCCACAGCCCTGAACATCAGACTGCTGCTCATGACAGAGCAGCTAGAGAGGGAGGGAGGGAGTACGTAGGTAGGGATAGAGAGGGGAGACACTAGGGAGAGAGACCAGGCAAGGAGAGAGAGACCAGGTAAAGAGAGAGAGAGACCAGGCAAGGCGAGAGAGAGACCAGGTACGGAGAGAGAAAGACCAGGTAGGGAGAGAGAGACCAGCTAAGGAGAGAGAGAGACCAGGTAGGGAGAGAGAGACCAGGTAAAGAGAGAGAGAGACCAGGTAGGGAGAGAGAGACCAGCTAAGGAGAAAGAGAGAGACCAGGTAGGGAGAGAGAGACCAGCTAAGGAGAGAGAGAGACCAGGTAGGGAGAGAGAGACCAGCTAAGGAGAGAGAGAGAGACCAGGTAGGGAGAGAGAGACCAGGTAAAGAGAGAGAGAGACCAGGTAGGGAGAGAGAGACCAGCTAAGGAGAGAGAGAGAGACCAGGTAGGGAGAGAGAGACCAGCTAAGGAGAGAGAGAGAGACCAGGTAGTGAGAGAGTGGGACCTGATAGAAAGATACCAGATAAGAAAGCGGGAATGAGAGAAAGAGATTTACTGTAGAAAGACCTCTTATATATCCCTCCCCTCCAGTCTGACTGACAGCCTGGTAATTCTATAAATTGAAGTCAGGTGAGACGGTATGTGTGCCGGCTGACGTGTGGCCCTACCCCCCCTCCTTCCCCACTTGATATGTTGCTCTTTCCCCTTCCGACAACAACACACCTATGACACAGCATCATATGTCAGTTCCTGCTGCCTTCCCGCTCTCAGTCCCTTCCTCTCTCTCTCTACTTCCCTCTCTCTCTTCTTCCCGCCATCTCTCCTTTTTCTCTCTCTCCTTCGCTCCTTCCCTCTCTCTCTTCTTCCCGCCATCTCTCCTTCTCTCTCTCCTTCCCTCCTTCCCTCTCTCCTTCCCTCTCTCTCTTCTTCCTGCCATCTCTCCTTCCCTCTCTCCTTCCCTCTCTCTCTTCTTCCTGCCATCTCTCCTTCCCTCTCTCCTTCTCTCCCTCTCTTCTTCTTACTCTAACCCTTTCCCTCCCTCCCTCTCCTTCCCTCCGTCCTCTGGCATTTCCCTCCTTTCTCCCCCTCTTTCAGTCAGATTCTCTTCAGTGTAGCAGTCTGTTGGTCTTGTCAGCAGGCATGCCTGCAGGCCTGTGTGACAGTTTTCTCTGACATCACTGAGACAATCATAGCTCATCTGACATGAGGAGTCTCTGTGTGTTAGTTGGAGCAGAACTGTGTCTGATACACAGTCTGCCCTACTGTCATCACCCACAGCCCCCTAGATCTCCATCTTAGCCCTGGCTAACTGCCCCCGGCTAAATGCCCCAACAAACAGCCCTGGCTAACTGCCCCAGGCTAAATGCCCCAACAAACAGCCCTGGCTAACTGCCCCAGGCTAAATTCCCCAATTAACAGACCTGGCTAACTGCCCCAGGTTAAATGCCCCAACTAACAACCCTGGCTAACTGCCCCAGGCTAACTGCCCCAGGCTAACTGCCCCAGGCTAACTGCCCCAGGCTAACACCTACAGTAGCAGGGGAAGAGGCTCTATTCTGAGGCAGCTATTAAAAGGGACACCACTGGGTTATCACGTGTCCTGAATAGCCCCCAATAAGATCAGTGTCTGTTGCCAGGCTGTGACTCTGAAGTGTTAGTTCCTCTGGGTGTGTTTGGTGAGGGGGAGGAGGGAGGGGGGGGTGGGCATCTTTACATACATGGATACTGATGTTTACAGTAACTCCACTTCAACTAGGCCAGTGTTAACAGTAGGGCTGGCACATAATAATTTGCTCCCACATCAAGTCATTATCAGGCTTGCCACTTTGCTGACATGTTTTTCTTGTTTCATCCCTCGCATTTCATGCTCTGCACAGAAATAATGACTCATGCAGTTTCTGCGTTAACTGGGTTCTGATCATTACACAACCTGCATACCTGCTGAAGATACTGCAGCACTGACCTTTCCGGCTCCTTCGTGCTAACAGGATAAACATCAAGGAATAAACGTGATCTCATGTACATGCAGAGCCTCAGTCCTCTCCACTGAGCTCTTTCATAAAAAGGGGAAGTATAATATTGCATCATTAAACAAAGGCAACATCAACCCCCCTCCGGCAATATTACCCCCCTCCTCCTCCCGTTTCGTAATAAATAACTGTGTGTAATGTATCTGTGTTTGCATTTATATTTGTGTGTGCGTGCGTGTGTTGTGTGGTTGTGTGTTGTGTGGGTGTGTGTTGTGTGGGTGTGTGTTGCGTATGTGTGTGTTGTGTATGTGTGTTCCACCCCTCTGCAGTGGACTTCAGACAGAGTGGAGTCGTTGTTTTCCAGGCCGGCAGCGCTGAGACTGCAGCAGCCTCGGGACATTTTCTCCCTGACGCTCCTCTGAAGCGCCCTTGTTAACACATGATAATCATCTCCTCCACTCGTTGGGCTGAGAGATTATTTTACCACACGTCTAGCGAAAGCATAGACAGTGTTCTCTGACACAGCATAGCTAAAGCATACACAGTGTTCTCTGACACAGCATAGCTAAAGCCGGTAGAAGAACTGTTTAAACAACGCCAAAATTCAATTGATAACACAGCCACTGCCTTCTGTCAGCTTTAAATTAACCTGATGCGTTCTATTCAAGCAAATCATAACCAATTTTAACAGCAGGCCAACTACATGTTAATCTTTTACTCACCTTCTATCAACTACTTCCTGAACCACCATGCATGAACCACACCCTGATTCACTTCACCACATCCTGATTCACTTCACCACACCCTGATTCACTTCACCACACCCTGATTCACTTCACCACCAATTATTTTCCTTTAAGACTCTGGGTGTGTATGCAGGTGTGTGTGTGTGTGTGTGTGTGTTTGTGAATGAGACAATTAGCTGAGAGCCTGATGCTCTGAGCTAACATCTGGGGTCCTGGCAGTTGCCATGGCGAGGTGGAGTGGAGGAGGAGGCGGGAAAGAGAGCAGGCATGATTGGACCTGTAGACGGGCTGATCCCCAGACACACTAACACACCTGCTCTGCGGGACACACAAATACACACATAAACACTTACATTAGATGGCGATGACCTCATTTCCAAACAGTTACAACTGATAGTCACCCAGTCCAGTCAGGCAACCCCCCCCAACCAGCCTCTATCGGAGATGCTAGGAGACCAGCCAACACACCAGGAGTTTCCGTAGCAACACCATTACAAGACCTCCCTCCTCCTCCAGCATTGTGCTGCTGTTGGGTCATCCATTTGTTTGAGAATACACAGACTGGGACGTGACCTGTTGCATGGACTGCTGGGACACAGAGCACACACCAGGCACACGGAGGGACCAGTACTTACTGAGGCTGATCCGAGCTGAGGAGACCCTCCTCAGAGTGCGCGGTGACATCTGTGGAGTCAACAACTGTGGCGTCAACATGTTTACAGACTCTCTTCTCTTTGGAAGTCTTCAACCACAGTTCCCTACTGTTCCTATCTACACTGCCGCTCCCAGCCAGGAAACTTAGAGTCTTGTCTGTGTTGCTGCTGCAGGCCTGGGAACGAACGTACTGCACGCAAACGTCTGGACAGGTAGTGGGCCGGGCTACTAGGTGCCAGAGTTGAGGCTTGATGAGTCAGCAGAGGAGCCCAGCAGGTAGGTATGTGTGTAACAGAGAGCTCCTGCCTTCCACAGACACAGGCACCACTGGAGTGCGTGAGGAGGCCCATGTCTCGCCTCTGATGTTCCCAAATAAAGGAGCAGCGCCATGTGAGATGGGACTGCGGCGTTCTGGGACACTTTGGCTCCGTGGGTATTTTAGCCAGGCTGGGTCCACCAATGGGAATGCGAGGATGGAAAGGAATGGGCCGGAATGGGGTTGTCACCGGACCCCCTCCTGTCCCCCCACCCATCCCGACCCCCTTATGGCTTATAAGTAGCATCAGACAGTAACCAGAGAGGCCAAGCTGTCTGGTTGAGCAAGAGAAGATGTAGGGTCATAAGTCAGCCAGCCAGAGCCTGACAAAATTTATGTAGGTAGAATGGAAGCTGTCACAGACACACCTGAGAGCGATGTATCTGTTTTACAGCCCAGTCTGTTTGGTTTGTATGTCAACAACTACCAGTGACCCAGGGAGGTTCGCCATGCAGCATCCAGACCACCAGAGGGAGCTAGAGCACCCTGAGACCAAATACTCAACACACACGCACACCATTGCAGATGCTGCAACCATACAGAAATCTAAACAATCAAGAAAAACCTGACTGGTGATGGGAGTCCTGAAACAAGCATGTGAGATCATTTGTTTGGATCCATTAAAATGATTCCTTTTGACCCAAAAACTCAAACTCCAGCTCAGGCTGGAGCTACTGTAAACCGATTTCACCAAGCCTATATTAGAATCACTCTAACACGCTATAGCAGGCCAAATCAACCCATTAACCGTTATCAATGGATAATTAGATACCATGTGGTTTCCCCAGAACTAGAGTGCCTTCACTTTGATGCATTTCACTATGCAGCATTAAACCAAAATACAACAGAAAAATGCTAAAAAAAACTAAACCAAAATCAGCCAGGGCACCTGTGGCATCAGGAGAGCTGAGGACGTTGAGAGCGAACAGCATGGCGTTGGAGAAGGTGGAGGCCTCCTCCTTGCTGGCGAAGTTGAGGCCGTAGACCTGGCGGGCGTCACGCCACTGGTGGAAGGTGGGCGTGGCCTGGTTGTACTTCAGACCCTTCACGATGGAGTAGTTGATCACCACCTGCAGATGAAACCAAGTCACTGGCCAATCCCCAGCCTAATGTACTTTTTGTTGGACCAACGGCACAAAGGGAAACGCCTATGTGACTGAGTGTGAGTGGTTTAAGAATGGATCGGGCTCATGATTCATTCCATCCACATGGAATTGTGGCGGTGTGTTACAGGTGAGTGCATGGGGCACTGGCGAAAATCTGCTATCAATTTTGGGGGGGACAATTCAAATACATTTTTTCAAGAGAAATTCCTGAGGGTGACACCAAAATGACTGCTGTAACACATTATAAAATGTTAAATGTATATTATTAATATTATTTAAATGTCTTATGTTTACAGTGATTTATTGGGGGGGGGGGGGGGAAATCATATTCTTCCCAGGATGGGGGGGGGGGTCGTATGGCGTGGAGCTCCGTACCTGCTGGTCCTGCAGCTTGACCCCCACCACTCTGAAGGTGTTGTTGGCCGTGTTGTGGTAGATGTTGATCCTGCTGAAGCCCTGCTGGCCTGGCTTGATGGGCACCCACTTCTTACTGGCGTCATCGTACACCATGACGGACGCCCGTGCCTGGCAGATACTCTGCTCACTGGGAAGGAGAGAACACACAGGGTCAGAGGTCAGAGGTCAGGGGTCAAGCATTCTCGGTCTGTTGGACATGTAGTTGGTTGGTTGGGGGTTCAAGGTCAATACAGGGTGTAGCAATTTTTATGAAGGTTGACATTTCTCAATGCATGTGGATGTGATGCTACATTAGAAAGTACATACATACATACAAAAGTGTCTGTATCTGATTAATGAGTGGACGTAGAAGCTATTTGAGCCACACCTTTCAAAAGGTCCTAGTATCTGACATGTTGTGGTGTTGTGAGGATAGGGAGGGGTGTCTAAATATGCTCCCTATCCACAACCTCTAAACCGAGGAAATGCCTTGCTCCTTTCTGCTCTTTTTGCTGCCTCATAATTGCATATTTCAGAGACGTTAGAGAGCAGGGCGGGATGGTGTGGGTATGTTTGTGTATATGTTGGTAATCTATGATAATGACATGGTGAGGTAAAACAGATATCTAATCACCCAGCTGAGAGGGAAAAAAACGATTATACAACCACACACTTTTGGGATGGGTCACAGGACCCAATTTATGGTTACAAAGCAAGGTAAAACCATGACACCATATTAGGTCAAAACCATCAGCGTTTACCACAGACCTGGTAAGAGCAGAGAGGGTTGACCTTATCTCTTAGATCGGAGTAGAAAGGAGAGGACAAGAAAGGGGAGGAGAGGAAAGAGAATTAAAATCAGAAACAGATCTCCCATTCAAAAAGTCGAAACACTGCTTCCAACACACAGTGTGCTGTATCGGAGACCCTTAGGGCTACACTAACATTCAAATGCCAACATGTGACTATTCAATCCTCCTCATCCTCCTCTGCCCTCCCTCCACCCCTCCTCCCTCCTTCATACTCTTCCTCCCTCCTTCATACTCTTCCTCCCTCCTTCATACTCTTCCTCCCTCCTTCATACTCTTCCTCCCTCCTTTATACTCCTCCTCCCTCCTTCATCCTCCTCATTCAACCTCTATTCCTCCATCATATTTGTCACTCCCCTCATCCCACTCTCTTCCTTTTCCTTCTGCTCCTCCTCCTTTTCCATCCTCCCCACCCTCTTTCTCTTTTGTTTTCTTGCACCCCATGTTCTCAGCAGAACACTGCCACCATCAGACTGAACCAACTACAGTGAAGAGGTGTTGGGAATATCATTTGACACACATACACACACACACACACACACACACACACAAAGATCAACAGCTCTCCTTACAAAACCAGCCCTATTTCTGGAGTGTGTGTTGGGGGAGAGAGAGGACTGACAGACCATCTGCCTGATTCTGGGGTTTTACGGTCTCTCTTCATTGGTCTCTATTTCCTCCAAAACTCTCCCTTTCTGCTTTCTGTCTACTCCACCTTCCTCATTTCCTCTCTCTACCTTTCACCCCCTTCTTTTCTGCCTCTTTTTGACGTGTATCCTGATGTTACTCAATCACTGCATAACAGACATTACCACTTAGACCTAAACTTGGACTACTTAAATATAGATTGCAGTGCTGCAATCTGCCTCACAGCTCACATACACCTCTCTCTTACTCTATTTCGTTATTTTTCTCTCTCTCTCTCTCTCTCTCTCTCTCTCTCTCTCTCTCTCTCTCTCTCTGTTTTCATCCTTCTCTCCCCTCCCTCTTCATCCCGTTTCACTCTGCTATCCACGGCCAACACTACATAAAAAAGTGAATGCAACCAAATTACACTGCCATATGTTTCTAGAAGTAGAGCGTGTATTGCTTGGATATGACAGTGGCTAATACACACGTAAGGGTTGAGCTAGCCATCTGTGTGGATGTTTCTAGTTGGTCTGCTCCACTGACCACCACTTAAGACCCATGAGATACAAATGAACCCACAGCAAAACTCCTAACGTTCGTAGCAGCAGATGGTTCTCTGCTCAACCACAGCTTTAGGATACTGTCCCTTTCAATAACATATTTATTTCTCAAAAAATAGACATCTCCAAAATTAAGCATCACAAGAAGAATTCATAATCCCCTTCAGCACATCTGAGTCAGTTAGGTGATCTGGTCAGTGTGTGACAGTTGCAAAAGAAACAACCCCTCTTCACTCAGAGCAGAGCTGGCCAGCCCTGCTACTGAAAGGCAAGCCTCCAGTAGATTACACCCTAATCCTGTTCCTGGAGATCTACCTTCCTGTAGGTTTTTACTCCAAATCTGCTCCTGGAGATCTACCCTCCTGTAGCTTTTCACACCAAACCCAGTTGTTACAAATATAGTTCAGCTTGTCAGCTTGTCAACCTGTTCAATTTTATAATCAGGTGCACTGGAATGAGAACCTACAAAACAGTAGTACTCTAGGAACAGGGTTGGGCAGTCCTGATATAAAGCCTCACTGCTTTGGAAAGACTTGACAGCAGGGCTCTCCTTGTCTATGACTTGACATGTTATTAGGTGCTTCTAAATTTGCAGCTTCTATTATGAGAATGCAGAGGCTGAGATAATGCCACTTTAGACAGCTAATGCTAGCTGTCCTAACACTAACAAGTGCTTATGCTACTTGGGCTAAAGTTAGCTGAGGTTATGCTGGAGAGGAGAGGGTACTGAGAGAAATATGTGGGAGATGAAAAGATGGAGGAGAAAGGTATAGAGATGAGGGAGGGGAGAGGAGCGATGGAGGCTTCTGCTACACTGAGTGCTTAACCATGTCAAATAAGCCTCATGGGCGAGATGTAGAAAGGAGGCCTCCAGCCTTTTGAATTATAAGCAAGGTTCTGGTCTTCAACATGAACACACACACACATCCCTCCACAGACACACACCCTTTCAACCCTGCACTGTTATATGATGTGTGTGTGTTTTCCTCCCAGGCCACTCACTCCATTAGCTGAGTGCTTTCTGATGCTGGGAGAGGAAGGCCCGCTGGCCCGACCACCCCCCGCAACCATAACGTGCGTGTTTGTGTGTGTGAAGAGAGAGACTGGGAAGGCTAGGTAAAAACCCTGTCTAAAATCCAGTTCAGTATTGATACAGAACAAGTTAGGATGTCAGACTTTACTGTGCTCAAAAAACGCCCGGGAATGTGTCGGTGTTTCCATGGTAACCAGTCAGGCCAGACTCTATAGAGCTTTTGTTGCCACGGTGACTGTTTACTACTGCTGGCTCAATGAATTTCAAGTTCAAGTTGACCTCATAATAGTTCTAATTTTATGTTGTAATACAACTCCTTTTAAGACTTGTAGCCTGCCTAACCACCCTAGCTGAACTCTGGATCAACAGCCAAAAATGCATCTGTATGATTCCATGACAAACCAAGCCCATAAACATGCTGGTGTGGTGGGTTTGTATTCATTGTATAACCCAACCAAAAACAGCGCCTCAGGCTATTCTTAGCACAGACCCAGATTAGAAAACAGAGAGAGATGTAAATGATACATTTTAGTGAGAGAGCAGATAATAAAGAGGTGGAGGAGGAGGTAGAGAGTCCTGTCATTAGGGCACGTGCAGGCATACAGCAGGAGAGGAGAACAGGGGGGTGAGAAGGGGGAGAACGAGGAACATGAAAAGGAGGAGTAAGAAGAGGAGGACTGATATAAGGGAGAGGTGGAAGCAGGCCTCTGTTATTAGAGAGTAAGTCTATGGCAGGGGGAACAGAAGGAGACTAGTGGATTATACCCTGTGGAGTTTCCCATTTTGCAAGACTAGTCATTTTAGGGAAGGACCATAACCACACTACAGCGTCTGTGTGTGTGTGTGTGTGTGTGTGTGTGTGTGTGTGTTCTAAGAAGGATTACAGAGGCCTATGAGGCAGTCAGATCATTACCTCACCACAGTCTTAAATTCTAAATTAACCAGCTTTGCCTCCCTTACAGGCTGCTAATCTCAAACACAGAGAAAGTATAGCTGGAGAAGACACACACACGTGCAGGGTGCGTTCACAGCCATAGGTGTGTGTAGGTGATAGGCGTGTGTATAAATAGCCCACTTTCATACTTGCAAGAATACGGTATGGCCTTGAATAACAAGGATTTAGAACGTACAACTGACTTAAAAGGACAGAGGTAAATCCATCCTCTCTCACGCTAATGCATTTTTCTGCAGTAATACAATATGATCCATTTTACTAAGCTTCAACCATCTACCATCCCCCAGAAACACTTAACCCATCTAACAGTAGAGTAGCAAAGAGTAGAGTATAATGTAGCAGTGCCACCCAAACACGACCATGAACCCTGAATCTGCAGAACAGCTCAGCTCCTGGTGCCCTCCGCAGGATTAATGTGCTCATGTTCTTAGTTAAATGATCCTACGTATCACGGCCAAAGTAGTCGTCGGGTTACGTTTTGATGTGGTACATATCAGACCTGGGTCAATGACACTGATCAATTACTCTAAATGTATTTGAAAACAACTGACAAATTAAGTGAATTTGCCTAACAGTTGAAACTTCTGGGTCATTGTAGTTTAACCACCCTGGCTGAGATAAAGAAGTTAAACCCAGGTATTTACAATATAAATTGCAAATAGTTGCTGTGAGGTTTTAAGATCTTCCAATCTATAGAGCTCAGTCTTCCTACTGTCCCTTGAGCAAATTCTCTTCAGACACAGTAAAACACCATCTCTGGTTTGAAAACTCTTTAACTTCTAATATGCAGAATTCAGCATGGGGCGGTGAACATTGTCACAACTAGCAACACAGCCAGCGCAACACAGGGGAACATCTCTGCATCCTATGGCCTCCATCTGGGGAATGCAAACCTTCTCCCTCATCTCTCCATCCTTCTGTCCTTCCATCCCTGCATCTCTTCACAGGGACATGGTGAGGCAGGCTACTGGAGCGGAAGGCTGGCTGTAGCCTGGAGCGGCGCGCTCTTCTGTGGTGTGAATTAAACATGGCTACTCACAGAGCACTTCTATTCAGAGGTACAGCAACACAACCATTCTAGGACGGCCGGAACAAAGATGTTCGCTCTGGCGCCCACAAACAAGTCCCCTCTCCTCAGTATCCTGTGCTGCAAGCTGGAGATTTGACTTGCAGTCACGTCACCACGACAGTGACCAAGAACAAGTAGGAACTTGACTTGTTAAACTGCTATATGAGAGATGGTGGCCATTCCTGGAATTTGAAAGCTACTTTTCAGGACTCTCTCTGTGGTGGCTTTGCATTAGACTGGGAGTTACTGCCAACACTGCAATTGTTTGGTTGAAAAAGTAAAGAACAACCTTTGTACAGCATCAGCGTGTGACACAACACAATATCCTCGTACTGCCTGAACATTTGGCCAGCAGATGAGATCAGATTATTAGAGCCGCTAACATGCAGCACAGAAGGATTTGCCCTGCATTATCTTAAGCTAACATGAGCACTCCGCCACTCAGCACCCTGGCGAGCTAGCACATGCCAACTGGACACACAACGCTCAGAAGGCCGAGAGGGATCTCAGAAAAAAACACACCGGAGGTAGAAATTCCTCAGAAACGTCATCCGATAAAATATCAGAGCGCTAGAAGTGGAGCTACTAAACATTGACATGGTGTTACCATGAAATACTAGTGTTTTGTATTTACCATCTACCAAGTACCTTATTGATTAGAACAGGTGGGTCCAGTGGTTCCGATTTTTCTAGTCCTTCTCTGGTGAACACAACCCGTACCAATGATCTGTCACTGTAATAAACACAACCACTGACCATGGAGTAAACATTGAGATCCGGTAATGCTAAGGTAGCATCACTACTAACCTGGCAGCTATGTGGCTGTGGAAGAGTCCGGAATCACTGACGCTTTGAGACAGGTAGACCCTCACAGCTTGGAAGTGCTGCATGTCCATTTTCATGAGGAACAGTTTAGAAGTGTATCCTGAAGGTGGGTCTGTAGCAGCCTTCCTGCTGGACTCCTTACTGCCACAACACTACAGCTTAGGAATCAACAGCAGCCTACCTCAACTGCAGCTTTACAACAATGACACCAGATGGGTTCAAAAAGAACCACATACTGGAGATCAAAAAGCTTTTAAAACTGAAAGATTTCCTTAAGTAAATACGATGTGTCTCTAGTATTGTCGAGGCTGGTGAAGTATAGAGTACTCCCAGTTATCCTGACGACCAGACAGATTCATCTAGACAGACACGACCGGCACAGATGAAGTTATTGACTTGTCTGATAGATGGACTGATACGAGGGGTGATCATATTACTGATCTGTGTGTGTGTGTGTCCATCACAGCTGGGTGGGGGGTTGGGCTAGGTTTAGGAAATGAGGTAATCCCCCCCCTATGGGGAACAGTCAGACAACAGCATCAGGACCTGACACTGACACACACACACACACACACACTCACACCAAGTGATCTGCTGGTCCAGTAAACCTCATCCAGTGCTGGGATGGCCCACTAACACACCACAATTTCTACCCAACCAGCCGTTGCCATGGCCACCCAGCATGCTAGGTTTGTTCGCATTGATTTGGATGACCATGCCCTAAAGGCAGGGCACATGAGCCATACACACGCAGAGACATAGATAAAAACACGCACACACACACACTGGACAGGGAAATGGGGAGTAGAGCTAATAGGACTGTGATCTGGTGTACTAAGGTCTGTATGAAAAAGGTCATTCTGTCATACACGTGATAGATCTCTCACACAGGGAGGTACTCATCCAACAACTGATGTCTCAAAGAAAACACCAAGAAATACACACAGACTCCCTTGTGTTTCGAATCTTCACACGACAAATGTAACCAGTATTTCGGGTAGTCGTGTAAACTTGAGGAGACTTCGCACAGCTCTGTTTTGACCGACCTAAAAGTCCACAACACTGAGGATTGTTGCGAACAGTAGGAGATCCGCCATCCTGACTGTGGTCACAGAATCCACTTTGACACAGTCCGGGTCATGAGGGGTGAGGAGGACTGAGGGTAGCATCTCTAGCTGGACATTCAAATTGGTTAAATGACTCCTTCTGGTCTCCTTGGAATGGGCGGAGCTTAGAGGACACTCGTCCGGTCCGGTGTCATCCCTCGTTAGCATCCGCCTGTCGGTCTCTGCAGAGAGCTGCCTCGACCCAGTGGGACAGCAGGAATTACCCACACCCACTCAGACCCAAACCCAGACCCAAATAGCTCAGTGTGACATTCAGGTTCAGGCCAAGGCTTTCTCCCCTGCCCTGGAGCTTTGCACACTGGTGGGGGGTCCAGTGGAACATTTACAGTATGCGGGACACGCTACGGAGGGATTCTAGAGTGTTTGAAGTCACCACATAGAGTGGAGGAGGAGTCTATAGGTCTATATGACTAGCACCCCTCCCCCCTCTTCAGCTCTGGTCTCTGCCTATTGGTCACTAATCCTTATCCTTAAAGGGAAAGACATCCGTCAGGAGATTTTTTTGAGTGTGTTCAGAAGAACAGTCCCATTAGGGAGTTGGGCTGACAGAATGTGTCTGTGTG
Source organism: Hypomesus nipponensis (assembly GCF_054491055.1). NCBI lineage: Eukaryota > Metazoa > Chordata > Actinopteri > Osmeriformes > Osmeridae > Hypomesus > Hypomesus nipponensis. Next base: position 14,314,488 of record NC_140363.1, read on the forward strand.
ATGTCACAGGGTCAGCTGCAAGGAGAGAAGGATCACAGAGAGAGAGAGGAGAGCAGCAAAGGAGAGAAAAAAAAACACGTCGAGGAAAGCTGAGAAGCAGAAGAATCTCCACATCGCCAAGGTGACTGTCTGCGAAGGTTCCTGCAGAGAGACTTCAAAGTTGTGACTTCTTCGGGGAGCTTGCTTCCTCACAGAGGGACATTAGTTTACGTCTCTTTCTTGGCTCAGCGTTGACCTCAGTGACCACATAGTTGTAATGGCTGAAGTCTCGATTTAGAGTGATACCTGTATCACTTGTACAGTTGTATTTATGCCATGTCATCAGGACAAGCCCTATGATCTGATCCACATCTGTATTTGAGCTGCAGCAAATCACCATGTTCAGCCTTTAATCCCCAGGACATATTATCTGGACACCCATCCTTCCGCCTTGGGCATTCCCACTCTACTGTACCACTCAAAGATTAGTATAGCCCCACAAACACACACAGACACACACACACACACAGACCAGTATGATATGGGAACAATCCCTCTCCCACAACCAAACAGCACCACATGCACACACTACACACAAACTACACACACGCACACACAGAAAACTCATCTCTTAGAAGACAGAGGAGATTTGACCAATCATTCCTTAGTGGTGTAACAGCTGTCTAAAGTCACACAGCTTTGAAAGATGGTGCGAGTGAGGAAAAGAGAGAGAGAGAGAGACAACTGAAGACAAAGGGACTCTAGTTTGCTATGAGGCTGGAAGAACCACACAACCACAAGTTTCTTATGACCTTTGTTTGTGTCCTGAATAAACAGGAAGATTAAAGAGCTCACGCTAAAAAGAATACGGAACACATTCCTGTCCTGCTCCTCTCCCAGGTTACACACACACACACGGCTCCAAAAGAGAAGAGCCCTGAGGAACAGACTGAGTACGAGAACACTTTCCTTACCCGAAGTCATCAAAGGAATACATTTCTGACTGGCAGATGGCTGCAGTGCAGGTCAACTTGGAGCGGGGTCCTTCAGGATGAGGTGTGAAGGGAATAAGGATTAGGTGTCAAAGTAAGCAGCAGAGATTGAAGATCAGTTGAGCCATATTGGATGGAACCGGAGCTCACCTCCACTTAGCTACATCCTGCCTCGAAGGCTATCTGCTGGAGAACCCTGGGTGAGAGGGAGCTAGAGAACAGTGGCTACAGCACAGGAGGAGCCAGAGAGAGAGAGAGAGAGAGAGAGAGAGAGAGAGAGAGAGAGAGAGAGAGAGAGAGAGAGAGAGAGAGGAGTGGGAGGGAGGGAGGGAGGGAGGGAGGGAGGGAGGGAGGGAGGGAGGGAGGGAGGGAGGGAGGGAGGGAGGGAGGGAGGGAGGGAGGGAGGGAGGGAGGGAGGGAGGGAGGGAGGGAGGGAGGGAGGGAGGGAGGGAATGATAGAGTGGGAAGGAGTAAGAGAGAGAGAGAGAGAGAGAGAGAGAGAGAGAGAGAGAGAGAAAAGAAGGAGTAAATTGCAAGAAGGAAATACAGAGAGAGAGAGAGACAGAAAGACAGAAAGAGAGAGAGAGAGAGAGAGAGAGAGAGAGAGAGATTCACGTGGCCACTTTACTCTAGTCACCTTGCTCCTCTTTAGGGATTGGAGGGTTTTTTGTTTTCCCTCCTTAGGAGCCTAAGCCATTGGCTACCACCGCTCTCAAAATGATCTGACAAGCCTATTGGATAACTGTTCTTACACGTATAAATGTGGTATTTCTAAACTGAAACAGCAGACTATAGAACAGCCTATGGCATCAGTGTGCACCCTGACCAGTAATCCTATGCAATACTAACAATAATATTACTAGTGGGACCATCATACAACTTCCTAACATTTCTTACTACTATACTAGATTGTAGTAGTTGTCCGCCTTCTTTGAGATGGACTGAATTACTGGCATGAACAATTTAGAACATATTTTAGAAACCATTATGTCTCTTCTACTTTATATAGATTTGCATTAATTATGATTACACAGCAATGTATATGACAAAGGGTTATGAGGTGATGGCAATATATAGAGTACCGTACAGTAAGTATTGCACAGGGCTAGATTGATAAGGCCAGTTCTACAGTCTGTATATGACAGCGTATGACCTGTATGCACTAAAGCCAGGGTATCATGTGAGGAAGATGATGTAAACAACAGAAGAACATGCTCTGTTTGAGTCCTCTCTGCTACTCTGCTCAGCTACCCTGCTCTGTTCCCCTTCTCAGCTGTACCTTTGAACGGGAGATGAGTCACCACAGCAACTGCTTCAGAAATCATCCTCCATTAAGAGTTCTCAGGAGATACCTTCCAACACCTCTCCCTCTCTCCCTCTCTCTCTCTCTCTCTCTCTCTCTCTCTCTCTCTCGCACTATGCCACTCTTTCTCTCTCTAACTCTCTCCATTATGCCTTTCTACCCCTTCTTTTCCTCCCTTCTTCCCCCTGCACCATGGCTGGACCGGAGGATAGCTGGCAGGGAGAATACAGATTCATCGCAGCATGATAAAAGGCTAATGCTAATGCTAGCAGCCTATAAATAGCCGCTCTCAGGGAGGTGAAGGGGCTGCACGGATGCACTGGAGGTGAATAAATCCTGTTCAGCTCCTCTGTTTCCTGCCGCGCAGCCAGTCACCTCATCTCCCGCTCGAGATTTAGGACTTCCCTTTAGTTCTGGGAAACACACACAGGACACCCGGAACGCTTCCAAAAAAACAGAGGCAACATTCCAGCCTCGTATGAATCACAGCCCGGGGGATAAATGTGTCTGTTGAGTTACAGAACATACAGGTATGACATTGCTGGTGTGAGAGGACAAACATCACAGCATAGCTTTGTCATGACATACAGAAGCAAATAGACATGAAGATAGCTCACAGATCCACACAGAGACAGACACATTAGCTCCTGTAGTTGGTATGAGGGAATGTGACTGGGCTACGTGTGCCCACAAATAGCCCAGTCTTCCACCCAAAGCAGTGAGGGCTGAGGAATGGCCACATTTCCATTCCCTTCCACAGCGCAGAGCACAGCCTGAGCTGTAAATCAACAGTCCCACAGGCTGATAGAGACCAAAGCATCAATCAGTTTGAGTGACACAAGAGAATTCTGAGCGATGTACTCAGGCTATACCGCTTGACGACAGATAGACAATCCTAAAAATATAACATATCCAGATGACGACAGGGTTTATTTAGGATACGGGCCTACTCTTAAATGTTTTCTATAAAGTGTGATTGTGTGTGTGGCTATAGACAGCGTGAGATGCTCAAAAGGGTCATATGTGCGTCATCAGAGGCCTTAGTCGCCCCACCCCCTCACCTCTGCAATGCAAGGGGCTGTTGCTACATCAGTCATATTTAACCATTCAGTATCAGGTAAGCCCAAATGGCAAATTAAATGAATGATAATATTATCATGACAATAGCAAGGTCCTATAGACCACCCAATAGAACAAAAAGCGATGTAATTGAAAACTCTTATAAGATGATTTGCAGGATGAAGACACGGCATGAAAAGCACGAAGATCGTGTGCCGACAAAAATGATCTGCTTAATTTGCCATAGGTTGAGTGGCATGGTGTGATCATTATCTAAAACTACACCTATTGTACATATTATGTTGTGTCTCTAATGGTTGATTCATGTTGAAAAATGCGCTTCAATAAGAAACATAGGACAGCATCATGTCGCTTTCCTACAAGTGACGCGGTCGGGCCGATCCAATGCACGCTGCAGAAGCCGCTTACCTCATTTTCTTGTCTTCTCTTCAAGGGGATGATGAGGTAAATATCGATATTTCAACTTTCTATTCAGAGAAATGTTGTACAATAACCCCAGATAATACGCTGCGATATTAAACACTGCCTCTATATTGTGTTTTTCTAAATGGTAAACGCGGTGTCAGTCTGTAGCGGAGATGCTGTGCGAGATTCCGAGGCTTTTCTCCTTCTCTCGAATAAGCTTGGCGCGCCGTATTCTCTCCCTGCATGCGCCTATTCTTAATTCCATGTTCAAATGATAGTCGTGGTGGTTGTCTCAATTAGAGGATGGTGAATTCTGGCTGACATCCGTCTCTCTGTTGCCATATTTCCTTCTCATCAGCGGCGGTGATTTGGTGAGGTGGGAAGACAGGAGAAATGAATCAGCGCTGTGAGGCGAGGGAGACCATAGCCCAATGCTGCCCACTTGCGTCGAACACGAACACCTGGTCTCTCTTTCTCTCTCTCTCTCTCTCTCTCTCTCTCTCTCTCTCTCTCTCTCTCTCTCTCTCTCTCTCTCTCTCTTCTCTCTCCCTCTCTATCTCTCTCTCTCAGTCTCTCTCTCTGTGTCTCACAATTTCTGGACAATTGAAGACAAACACGCAATGAATTTTCACTCTCATAGTTTACTGTCGAACAAATGCTGTACGGTATCAGAATCGCAGATCAACCATGATGACCTTGATCAGTCTTCGTGGCGTAGTGTTCAATATCGTTGTCCATAGACCTGTGTGCTAACTGAGCATACATGCCAACTATGCAGGAATCTCACTTATCCTCCCTAAAGCAAACCAAATCATTTATAAAGAAACAAAAAGCTGTTAATAAAACAATTCCTTCAGAGTTACATTGTCATTGTGGTCACGTTTTACACACCTGAACAGGTGTTATGTTGGTATGTTAAGGTGTGTATGCATGCTTTATAATTTTCAAACAAACATGGCATGAAACTATTGACGACTTCATGGTTAAGAGTGGTACAGTAGCAGACAGAGGGAATTATTTAAGTTTGAGTCTGACTTTCAGCTTTCTGTACATCACTTGTTCTATTCATATAGATGCCAGGGAAAAGGTAAGCACTGGATACAAATCTCACCCAAAACATTCAGTATTGCATTCACAATACTGGAACTGTGGGCCACTTGGTGTTTACTTAGTTGACATAGTTTTGTGGTACAGTAATACAGAATTAGAAGTGTTTTGTTCTCTTTGGAATTCATCATACTGAACATCACTAGGCATCATTTGTTACCAGTCAAGTTATTAGTTATGTTAAATCAAAAATACTAATCTACTACACTGTAGACTTATTTTCTGGACCTACAGAAGTGCTATCTAAAGGATATTAGAGATGCCATTCATCCCAGGAAGGGCAAGATCCTTCCCAGCTCATGAACATGACAACCTCCTGGCAACAAACAAGTACTGTTAACAGTGGTCTGGTCCTCACACTCACTCACACTTATTTTACACACACTGGCACACAGCTATACAGGAAGTTATTAAATAGGAAAACTGGGAACTCAGGATGTGACATAGGTAGGTAATTTGAGAAAAAAACATTTGGAAGCTGAAAGCTTTGTGGATCATAGGCCTACATGCCTCTCAGGTCAGCCATTTGGGCTTTATATATTTAAAATATAATGCATTTTATAATGAGGAAATGCAGATGTGACACCAATTACAACCATTTAGTCTGGATGGGCTTCAAGTGTATTTAGTCAGAAAGAGATCTAGATTGTACTCTTTAAAGCTTAGAGGTTGTGGTTATATCCCAGTGGGACCTTTTGCAGAACAACTGGCTTGGTTTCAGTTTTTTGTAAATACATTTAACTGTGTTATTTTGACTTGAATATGTTCCTTCTGCCTTTAAAGAGCTTTTGGAAATGACAGTCTGCTTCTGAAGTTGAAATAATTGGCTGGGAGGACAACATGCAATGTCCCAGATAGCTAGTGGGTAACAGCAGAGAGACAATGTTAGGAGTACCAGGCATCTCACAAGGCCCAATCAGTGTTTGGCTTCAACCAACCGCTGGGGGTTGACCTGTCAGATGTCTACAAGATTCACACCATGATGAAATACTGAGAAATCCATTATCATGTTTAATATTTCTCTACTCAAGAATCAGTGCTGTGTGTTTTCCAATTCACATGATTTGACTATCTTAAGATTTATAGTCATGCACACTTACAGTAGGAAATAGAAGTGTATGTGTGTTTTTTTTTTATAGAGGAGTGTCAGTTGGAATAGACAGAGAAGCCATGACAAGCTTTGACAGGGAAGAGCTTATACTCCTAAGTTCATTGTGGTTTCCTGAGTAGTGAAATACAAAAGTAGACAGAGTTTTAGAACAGTTAGAAAAAAGCGTGGATAGATACTGCCCGATGCATGTACCCTATACCATTCCTCTAGTAGCAACACTCCTAAACCACTGGCCCTTTACAGTAGCACACCTCGCCCCACCAACAGACCAACAACCCCATACAACAACAACAAGCTTGTCTGGATTTCAGTGCAGAGGCCTTTGATCCACACATAGATATGACCCAAGCCCCTAAGTGCCACTGTCAGTCAGTCTGTCTGTCTGTCTCTCTGTCTGTCACTCATGTCTTTCTATATTCCTGTTTGTCAAGTCTATGTTCTTGTCTGTCAGTCAGTCTGTCTATATTCTTGTCAGTCTGTCTGTCTTCTTGTCCGTCAGTCTTTGTCAATCTGTCTGAAGATGTCTGTTTGTCAGTCAGTAATTCCGTCCACCTGTCAGTTTATCTGCCTGTATATTTCTTAGGCTGCCAGTATTTACAGCTCTCAGTCCATTCAATCACACGATCCTCCACTGCATGACACTCATGTCCTTCCCTCCTGTCGACACCAGACAGCTGTCATCATACAGGAAGTTGACGTTGGTCACATGACTGCTGTGCCCACTGTACACATGGCTGGGAGCCTGTGGAAGACACAGAAGATCACAAAGTTCACAGATGTTAGATCAGAAAGTGGACCATGACTGCAAAGAAAAATAGAGAATAAACACAAATACAACCGATTAGTTAAATTTGACCCTCTCTCCCTCATTTTAGGAATGTGTCGGACTATTATGGACATTTGGCTCTGTATCTTACCCGGACTTGTGAGCAGGGGAAGGAGAAGAGGTGGACTTTGCCAAAGTCATCTCCTGTTGCCAGTAGTCTGTTCTCATTGGACCGGCAGACAGCATTGATGTCTGTCCCATCTGAACCGTCAGGCCACAGCCCTAAACAGCACCAGGACATGAGGCAGAATGTTTTTAATACATTTTAAGTCAAAACTTGTTGTTCATAAGTCCAGATATGTTTTTTCTGAGGACCAGAAGAAGAAGTGCTAGGTCACACACAAGAAGAGAGGAAAGTAGCTTACCGAAGACCTGGAAACCCAGGGTACAGGTGGACGTGGCCCAGACAATGTCTCTAGTGGTCTCCACACTCACTACCTGCTTACACACCGAAGGGATCCCTGGACACACACACAAACTTGATCAACTTCCAATAGACCCCATAAGTCCCCATAGGTAAGTAACACAGTATCTGTACTTGATTAGGAGTCGCTAAGCGGGATTTCAGTGAGCAGACTTACAGTAGAGGATCTCATAGTCCCCAGAGTTGGACACCAGGTACTGGGAGTCGTCCGACCAGTCCAGGTGGGTGATGAAACTGGAGTGGCCCTGGGGGGGCGGGAAGTGGAAGGGTGGGATAGTTAATGGGCTCAATCTGCACTTTTTATCTATGTTTTTAGGTTTCAACGTGAGCATCTTAAATCCTGCAGTAACCTGAGTCTTCAGATACACTGCATCAGTCTGACTCAGCTGGTTGTAGAGTGGTGTTAGTGTACTACAACACTGAACACACACTGAGGAGGTGTGTGTGTGTCTACGTGTGTGCGTGTGTGTGTGTGTGTGTGTGTGTGTGTGTAAGTAGCGCTCACCGAGCACTTTCCCACCCGGCTGTACTTCCTGCCGCTGTCAGTCACGGCGTAGATGTAAATGTAGTTGTCATGTGACCCAATGGCCAGGAAGTTGCCGTCTGCAGGTGAACACAGGGGAAAGACAAGGTTGAAAGTCAAAATAAACTTGATTTCCTGTAGGCTACTATTTTTATCGTCTCACTGCATTGAAAACTACGAACCAGAGTACTGTCTGGTACATGGAGCCTCTCTCTACATCACAGGGACTGACCTGGAGCGTAGCGTATGACTGACAGCTGCTCGTTACCATCCGTGTGGACGGTCACTAGATCCTTAGTCTCCGTGTCCAACACCAGCCACCTACGAGATTGGACAACAACTCAATACTAATCTTCCTCGACATTTTGGGATACCTACACTACCATTTCAGGTTTAATACTAAAACTGCCACTGCACTTTGAAAATAAGTTTTAATTATTGATATCTGTGCAAATGTGTACGATGAGATTCTTCTTTGTCTTTCTCACCTGCCTGTCTGCGTTCCTATGGCGACCACAGCTCCACAGGGGTGGAAGGCTGCTGACTGAGCAGCGTCCTGGAACAGGAAGCAAGAAAAACATAGGCAATTTTCATGTCAGGATTGTCAATCAATATCAATAAAAAATCAATAAAAATAAAATAGCAGCATATTGATCAGTACAAACGATGAAGCTAATATCGCAGGGGCGGTTCTACACGGGGGCCTACAAATGTCCCTGGCCCCCCTGCGGCCCCCGTTAGCTGACTGAATTATTATAGTGAGAGATATATATCAAGGTATTGAGAGAGCTAAGGAGTTGGAAGAGGGAGAGCCAAAGCCGTGTGTATGATTTTACTGTAAAGCTAAATAAAAAAAATAATGTTTGAATATCATTTGTTCCTATTTTTTTTAAGTGCCCCTCTGATTAAACACTGCCCCCCCCCCCCTTGGCCCCCCCAGTAAGATTTGTCTAGAATCGCCACTAATCAAATCAAATCAAATGTATTTGTATAGCCCTTTTTACACGCAAGCATGTCACTGCTCATGGTTGTAAAACTCAAACTTGGCCCCAGGGGGCGTTGCTGTGTTTCGTACCTCCATGGTCTTGTTCCAGAGGGGCTGATGGGTAGAGGCATTCCAGAGGCTGACCTGCCTGTCATGGCCGCAAGTGAGGAAGTGATGAGTCAAGGGGTGGACAGCCAACCCCCACAGCTCATCTGTATGACCCTGGAGGAGAGAAGAGGAGAGCTCAGCAGACACACTGACTCCACACATATTCATGTATTGACTTTAATGCTCTAAGCATGTGAGGGTTAGCAGCCCAGTGGGTGCTCTGTGCCTACCTGTGTTATTGGGCTGAACTCCCCATCCAGACTGCCCTGGAGGACAAAGTTCTTGGTGGTTCCTATGAGCAGGCTCTCCCCCCGTCCCTCCGCCACGGTACGGACTGGCCCAAACAGCTCTGGCACCTCACAGACACAAACACACCTCACTTTATCACAATAACAAATTGACTTTCACAAGGGATATTTGCCCACACATTAGTAGTCTCCATGAGAAAGGGCAACAAGATGAAAGGGCAACTAGGTAATCTCAATCTAATTTGCCCAGAGCCTTACCTCCACAGTCTGGATCTGCTGGTAAGCTCCGTCCCAGGAGACAAGCTTCCGGTCTTTTCCACCAGAGACCAGAGTGCCGTTCCTCATCATACACAGAGCAAAGATGCTGCCCTCATGAGCCCCCTGCACTGCATGGCTGATACGATTAGTCCCTGTCAGCAAGGGAGGGAGAGGAAGAAAAGAGTGAGGGGGGGGGAGGGCGGTGTAACAGAATACTGTTGATAAAGATGAGGGCAAGCATTTGTTCATCACAGGGTCTGGAGTGTCCCCCCCCCCCTCCCGTTCCCGTTCCCACCACCACACACACACACACACACACACACACACACACACACACACACGCACACACACACACACCAAGGTCATGAACCCTACCCTCCTGACAACATTCACACAAAGAGCAGCCTAAGGAGTCAATATCAGCCTAAGGAGTCAACATCACACATGTCATCCTCACAGTTTCATTACCTTTCCCCCACACCAAAATGTTACCACTGGAGTCTCCAGTTATGGTGTCTCCATTTTCTGAAAAAGTCACACTCAAGACAAACTTGGGCTTCTCCTGTTTCTGCAAGAAACATAAATATCAAAACATCAAACACTTTGTAAACTCGAGAACAAACAGACAAAACAGATAGCATGTTCAAAAGCTAGGCAACGCACATGTCTTATGATCTCTACCAGGGCAGGCAATAAAGAACAATTGAATCTAGTCTGAAACTGAAGAGATGACTCAGCATGTAGGCACAAAGCCTGAGGACTGAAAATGTCCACATAATGTCCCTGCCTGGTTATTAATAAAGAGTTATCTTAAAGGAATAAACTTCACTCTATGAGTACTACTCGTAACAATACCTTTCATTCACACCAGCACTTGGGATTATTGATGTAAGTTTATCATGCAAGGATGGTATAGAGCTGGAAGAATCAGATGGCACACGTATTCTGTGAGAACACACAGATTTCCTCAGTGGATCTCTGGCTCATTCACCAATAGTTTGGGAAAGTTCAGGAAAATCTAGAATAATGTGCTTTCTGACGCTTCCTTCCTCATCCATTTCCTGACTACATGACCAGGGGGCCTCATTTATACGTTTGTGCGAACGTATTCTTTTATAGTATGAATCTCACACACTGTTTTAGAAATGAGACCCCAGGTGTGGTGAGACGAGAGCAGGGGAGCCGTACCTCGAATAGGCCCTGCTTCTTCCCCAGGCTGCCTTTCTCCAGGGTCCAGAAGCACAGGTGGGACTTGCCACAGGTGACCAGGAGGCTGCTGTCCGTGGGGTGGAAGTCTGCAGCAAACACTGCCTCGTTGGAGCACTAGGACCGGAAGCACGCACACGCATACATGAGTCATGTTCATTTGACACACACATTGTAAGGTTTTCTGGAAATTTCATCAGCCCTTTTTTTTTCTTGATATTAGGTTCAGGTTGCCCTACCTTGACCTCGGCCTGCCGCTCCTCTCTCTGCCAATCCCAGACAGAGAGCACATGGTCATTGGAGTCATCTACTACACACAAGCTGTTCCCTCCATTCTACAGACAGATAGACAGACAGACATAAAGATCAATCCGGAAACATATCAATGGTGTCCTTAGCTTGATGGACTGAAGGTTGTCTGTGTGAATGTGTGACTGTGTGAATGTGTGACTGTGTGGATGTGTGACTGTGTGGATGTGTGACTGTGTGGATGTGTGACTGTGTGAATGTGTGACTGTGTGGATGTGTAGCGTACCGACTTGGAGAAGGCCAGACAGACCAGGGCCCTGTCGAAGAATCCTGTCCCCAGCACATGCAGGGTATTCAGGCTCACAGAGTCCCACACACGTACATGAGGAGGCAGCTGCTAACCGGACACACACACTGTAAGCAGGGAGGACACTCTACTGTCTATTAAAGTTAGTATTGAAATAAAACATCAGTAAATTATATGCTGACATCAAAATACATTTTAAGGAAATACCAGTTAAAAAACTGGAAGCATTGATCGCAGGAGGACAAAAGGAAGGGTATTAGACAGGTAAGGACAAAAGATGGAGTATGAAGAGTATTACAAAGGTAGAGTATTAGAGAGGTAGAGTTTAAGAGAGTCTTAGACAGGAACAGATGCAGAACATTATTCTTACTTTGCCTTCAGAGGAGGTACCTGCCACCTGTCCTGTTGCTATGGTAATCTTATCAGGATGGACAGCCAGGCTGGAGATTGTGAAACAGGTTGAAAGAGAGAGAGTAAATTAGAGATAGAGAGAGACATATTATTTTTACACTATTACACAAACATTACACCTGACAAAATGACGACATCTTTGCTGGATAGTCACCATGACTCACCATGAGTCATCATGACCATAATGCTCATGACAGTTTAATTCTCAAAGAAGCGCACTTAAAAGAAAAACCTTTTCAGCAGTTAGACCAGACCTTCAATGGGACTTGTACAACCACACAGAGTTATGATTGGAGCTTCAGCCGTAGAGATGGGTGACTATGTAAACGTCCCTGACCATAGGACAGACAGCCAGAAGCCAGGGGAGTCTTCCCGTCACTCAGGGAGGAGAGTGTACAGGATGGTGGCAGGGACCCTGGTAGTCCTCTGCATCCTCCAGGCTTCTCTCAACATTATCCTGCGTCTGAGCCACAACAGAGATCCATCTAACGATATCCAGGGATCCAAGACGTCGTGCCCTGAGGGATGGCAAAGGTTTCGCTCCAGCTGTTACTATATGGGCCCATTGCGTAGCAACTGGAATAGTGGCAAGGAGTATTGTCAGAGGGAAGGGGGAGACCTGGTGATCATAAACAGCCCAGAGGAAAATGACTTCATCAACAGCCGTATTAGATGTGACAAACCTGCATGGATTGGTCTGGAAAAAACTAGTAGAGGGTGGATGTGGGTGGATGGAAATCATCTGAACACCACATACTGGGTACCTCCATTTCGGATCAGTGATTTATGTGTGATGTTAGGGGCATGCTCGTACCAAGAAGTCAATTGGTATCCAGTTGACTGTTTGTCTGACTTAAAGCCTGTCTGTAAGAAACCAGCGCTATGATCTATCATGATATACTAAGTGGCTATTATCTTAATATTGTGTGTATCACTTGTACTGTCAGTAGACACATTCACAATGCAGTCTGTTGGAATCCAGACTGATTGGCCTGGACCCAAACATGTTTTCATTATTTAACCCAGTATCTGATTGCACTATTGCACTATGTTAACCACTCATGCTGCTCATATTTATTCTTATTTGTATATATATTTTATTTTATATTTAAATTGTTTTATTCTTAGATTGTTTAGTTCTTAGGAATAGTTAAACTTTTGTACTTTTACTTAATTTAAGATTTGTATATGTTTAGTGTTTGTACCTCCCTGCCACAGTAAATTCCGTGTTTGTATAACATACATGGCAAATAAACCGAATTCTGATTCAGATTTATATTTTTACAAGGGCTGTGAAAAATAACGCGTAAACGCGTTATGATTAAATTACACGATTAATTCGTTATTTTTGTTTTTTGCATTTAACGTAATATAACCACAATTCCACCCAATCTGCAACTTCTGGATGAGAAGTTCGTGTTCCAAAAAAACTAAGATGGAACATCCAATGTGATATTCACACTCTCGGAAGACGTTATCGCTCTGGATAAGAGCGTCTGCTAAATGACTGAATGCTAAATTACCGAATGTTATCGTTTCACCGAAGCAATACCAGCCTAAAGGAATCTATACCTCAACGCGAAGCATGCGTTGGTCGGCGAGGGGAGTTCAAGTACAATGCACCAAACCACCCTCACTGAACAGCGTAGGGCCAAGTCTGCCTGTGACAAGGTGACTAGCACAGTTGCCGAATGTATTGCAAAAAGCTGTAGACCGATGGATATTGTTGAGGACGAGGGGTTCACCAAAGTTTTGCGAGTGGCAACGGGTGACTTGAGCATCAAGGTCGGCCTACCGTAAAACCAAAGACGCACACTCATTTCGGAAAATCGGTAATAGCCTATGTAATTAATCACGATTAATCCACTGAAACCTGTGATTGTCTCACCACTTGATGTCGATGTCACAGGTGTGTGTGTCTCACCACTTGATGTCATCACTGTGTGCAGTGTGGTGTCTCACCACTTGATGTCACAGGTGTGTGTGTGTCTCACCACTTGATGTCATCGGTGTGTGCGGTGTAGTGTCTCTGCAGCTGCTCGTCCACGTTGTAGAGGACGACCACAGAGGCGATGAAGTAAACCGTCTCCCCCGTGGGCAGCAGGTACAGGTTGGAACGACAGTCGCGACCACGGTAACCATACCTGAACACGCCACGCTCAGGAAAAGACTTTCCTACCAAAGGACATGGACTGGACATACATCCATACGGGATTTACTAAATGTGCCGGTATACTGTATCCCAACTGTTCACTGTTAACAATGCTGTACATTCCTATGTTGATACTGTATCTATCATACTTTAATGTAACTTATTTGACCACACTGACCACACCAACATAACTAACAAAGATAGATTGAAATAAATAAACTTCTTTGACAATTGACCATATTCCTCAAATCATTCAATAGAATACCATACAACAGAACAACTGTAGCTCTGATGTCTATGATGGTGTACATTCATTCACTTACTGGCAAGCACGTTAACATTCACTTCCTTATTCTATGCAGGTCTCCCAGACACACACTCCCACAAACTCTCTGACACACACACACTCTGACACACACACTCTGACACACACACACACACACACACACACACGTGCTGCAAGTCAGTATGGAAGGATACACCCAGTCCAGTTTGAGTTTCCTGCTCGGCAGTTCAGCCTTGGCCTCCAGGCAGTATGAGTCCAGCTGATCCTTGGGCAGGTACATGGTGATGGGGCGCCCCTTCAAGTACATTTTCACATAACCCTCCTCTAGAAGAATAACAACACACGTTCAGAGTACAGCCAAGCGTACAGGCTCCTAATGAACACCAACAGGCTCTTCTCAAAGTGCTCAGTTCTGTGTGCGAGGTATGAAATGATGAAGACAATGGGGTTTACAGAGCGGTGAGTGGTGATGCAGAGGAATGAGTAAGAATGAGAGAGTACGAAAAACAGGATGTGGAGTCATCAAAAAAAGAGATGTTATGAAAGGATGATCAGTCAAGAAATATTAGCTTTGGAAAGGCTTTTTATTAGTTATTTCAAATACATTCTGATGACAGTGAAAAACAAAGAGAAGTCTGTGTTATTGAGAAGCTTTGCGGAGCTTGAACAGACAGGACTTGACGGATGGTAAAGTTCAGCAGAAGAGAAAGAACAAAACAATCAAACAGTCAAACAATAAACAACATCACTAAAAAGTAACATGCCGATGTTTGTCAAGCAAAACATGCCAAAAACACAAGATAACGTGAGACAAAAAGTAAAGAAGAAGTGTTTTTACATTCCTAGCTAGAAGAGTCCACAGTGCACAGAGGTTGGGAAGGGCCCAGCTGACGGAGAGAACTCTGTCTCATCCTGACTTCCCTGGACACATTTCAAAACAGCACCAAGCATTACAGCAGAAATCAGAGGGGTATTCCAGAAAGCAGGTTATGCAACATATCCGGGTAAGTTAACCCACCAGCTGATTCACAATGTTGCAACAACCTACTGGCAATGTTGCTACAATGCTGGTTGTCAGCTGGGGAGATAACTTACCCGGGTATGTCACATAACCTGCTTTATGGAATACCCCCCTGATCTGCCATCTAGCTGGTCCTGACTCTTTGCCTCAGTAGCAAATCTGGAAGTACTGGCTGGGTGATTTGATTGGACTACGGTAGCTGGGCGTGTCTAGAGGGGAATATGATGATTGGCTGGCAGACTTCTTCAGGGGGAGGGTGAAGGTGGGAGGCTTCCTCACTGGTGCCTTAGCCCCGCCCTTTTCTGACAAAGGGGCCGCTTTGGACACGGGCGGAGTCGGAAGGGCGGGGCGGCCAGAAACGGTGACAGTGCATGATTTGGGCGTGTCTGCTGGTCCTGCCCGCTTGGAGGGGCGACTGAGATAGATCTGGACTGTGACTGGAGAGGAACACAGTAGGAGGAGTTGGAGAGGGCCATATGGGTGAAAGGAGAAGGGGTTGGCAGAACAGAGTTACTGACGTTAGATGTCTGGAATAAACAAACCATCTGCTGCATCGGCTATCAGCACTACCACGTAGAAACAAGGCAAAGACAGTCACCAAACGAGCCATCTAGAGAAGCTGCAGGCTAGGGGGGTTCAGGTGGGATTTGAACTGAATCCAGGTCTTTGTTGTCTGTTTTATGATTAGTTTTTGGTGTCAGTAAGATTTTGGTATATAACAAACAGATTTTTTTTTAAATTATTAATTTGAATATCAAAAATTCAAATTATAGTATCGATATTTTAACAGCTCCATAATCTTTTGTGACGTAAATATTCAACACAGTTGCTTCACAAAGTTAAAACACGCCACGGCTCTGTGCTCAGGCTAATGCAAAAGCTGCGCAAAAGTTTAATAGATGAACAACCCCAATCTATCCGGTTTTATCATCCTCAAGACCCTGTAGGGGGGACAAAGTCTGGACTTTGAGGTTAAACTACTATGGATTTAAACTCTTTCCCAAACAAGGATCTTTTATAGTTTCTCCAGATGACACTTGTGAAGGCTGAAAATTAGGAAATAAGGAAGCCTTGTAGTGCAAATGGTCCAGTGAGATTAGAGGATCAGAGCCTCGTCAGAACTATCTGGGTGTTCTGAAGGGAGGCCGCTAAGAACACAAGAGGAAGGATTGAAAACCTTTTATGTGGTTTCTATGGTGACTGAGACCAAGCGCTGGGTGCAGTGGGCTGTGGCTTAGCAAACAAGCACACACACACACAAACAGACACAGACACACGCACACAAAAACACACACACACACACACACGAGAGAGTGGCAATTTGGGCTTAAGCTGAGGTAGGCTAGCAACACTGCAATCAATAACTACACGCACAATCAGGCCAGGCCACTCAGTGTGGATTAGAGCCTTTCAAAGTGTTTTGGAATGTGTGTGTGTGTGTGTGTGTAAATGTGTGTGTGTGTGTGTATTTATGAGTGTGTGTGTGTGTGCCTGTGTGTATGAGTGTGTATGTGTGTTAGTCGACTTGTGCAAATGTCTAGCGTTCCGGGTAGAGTTACGAACACAGTCAGGTTTGTCCACCCTACTCCAACCCTTGTCAAAGAACAGCTCTCTGTGCATAGGATTTGTGTTCACTAAGGCCATGTCAGATATTTACACAGGACAACTAAGATAACTAACAGAGGTCCATAGACTCCAGGTGTAGATCCTAATTCGGACCAGTCCTGTGTATCTGCATACTACTGTGTATCTTTCACTTGTGGCACTATGATACTACTTTTTGCCCATAGAGGGCAGTGAAGGACAGAATATGGACCAGTTTAAGGCCTATTAGTGGTACCATGTCCAGAGAGCTGTCCAGGCGAGGGGGTTAGGGGACAAGGGGACAGGAGCCTACCTTTGCAGTGGGTGACACGTCGCATCCCTTGTCGGATGAGAGAGAGACAGAAGGCCCAGGTGAGCATGGACATACGTTCCTGGTCACCCTGATATGGAACTTCTCCCTACTTTCTCCAGGTGTGTCATATTGAATCTACCGTAGTGGGAGTGCGGGAAGGGGGCGCAGGCTAGTGTATGTCCCTGTTAGTAATCTCCTCTTTAGAAAAACCATGAGAGATGTCTGAGGTGATCGAATACACTATTATGTATACGATAAGACGTAAATGTGTCCAAATACGGCCATGGATATGTGCATCTTCCCCCCTGGCAGTGTTGGTTCTAGGAACCGAACTGAACCACACTGTGGTGGAGTCACATGTTAGTAGGACCTTGTTGGTCACAGTTGTGGCGGGTTCACATCGTGACCTCCCCTGCTGTCTGCCACAGGCCCTGCCACAGTCCCTGACACAGTCACTGACACAGTCCCTGACACAGGCAGGGGGTGTGGAGGAGGAGCAAGCTTGGATAATTTTAGATAACTGCCCCTCAATGTTCCTTTAAAAAATAACAATTCAAAACATAAGACAGAAAATGAAATAAACTTAAAATAAATATTCAAACTGGAATCATCATGAGAAAAGGTTTAGTGGATGGTTGATGAATGACGGAAGACAGTGAGAAGGTGAAGGACAATGCTGATTGGTTAACTAAGAAGGGGTGGCTGGTTATTGGCTACAGGATCAAAGTTGATGGAACATTATCATGTGATGACGCCACCACCTGTTGTCAAGCACACCACAGCACCAGGAAGAGCATTGCCCTGTTTCAGCAATACACTGGGATGAATACAGAGTACACTGGCTTACCTGTACTGAAGACTGGCTCCTTCGGCTTACTGCAGGGGACAGAGAATGGAGAGTCAACAGTGTTTCAGACAGTCCAGTCTGGCACCAATCATCACATACTGCACCCTAGGTGAGCGGTCAGATGGCTGAGCGGTTGGGGAATTGGGATAGTCATCAGAAGGTTGCTGGTTCGATTCCCGGCAGTAAAAATTATGTTGTGTCCTTGGGCAAAGCACTTCACCCTACTTGCCTCGGGGGAATGTTCCTGTACTTACTGTAAGTTGGTCTGGATAAGAGCGTCTGCTAAATGACTAAATGTAAATGTAGGTGAGCTTAATGCTCTCTCTCTCCATACTCCTCTCCATCTCTGCCGTAGTAGCAGAGTTAGTCTACCTCAGTCTGTTATGGTAGCAGAGTTAGTCTACCTCAGTCTGTTATGGTAGCAGAGTTAGTCTACCTCAGTCTGTTATGGTAGCAGAGTTAGTCTACCTCAGTCTGTCATGGTTGCAGAGTTAGTCTACCTCAGTCTGTCATGGTAGCAGAGTTACTGTACCTTTCACTGGCTCGCTTGCCGCTGGAGTTGCTCCCAGTGGATCCAGCACGTGTCCGGTTGTTCTTGCCATCGCCGTTGTCCTTCCGTGTACCCGTACCGACGTGCTCATTGGAGTTGGCTCTCCGCACGGTGCTGTGCAGGCGGGAAACACAGCATCACACAGCGTCACACAATGTCCGAGCAACCTCCATACGGAACTATACAGCATGTGCTGGAGGACTGTCCCCACAGAAAGATCCCTTCATACAGTCTTTTATTTGTTAAAACACTCTCGTTTTCACTTCACCCACGGTCTCCAAGGTCACTGAGTCAATATCACTGTTTGGACCATCCTTATAATCCAATGACGAGATACACAGTTGGAGGGCGAGAAATTGGTGACGAGAGAGAAATGAGAGTGACAGAAAAGGGAAGAGAGGCAGAGGGAGAAAACTAAAAAAGAACGTGGATGGAGTGAGAGAGACACTTGAATAGAGCAACATATCTCATCTCGTGCCCCTGCTGCGAGGGGTGTGCTCATCTCTGTGGCAGCGTTAGGGGGGACGGGGGGACGGGCTGCCCAGTCAGATGCCTGCCACAAAGGAAAGGCCCCCGTCAGCACTTCATTGGCTCGCAGGCTCAGGTCTAATCCTTTCCACGTGAGCAGAGCCCATTCAGACCTGACTCTCTCTGTCTATCCCCCTGAAACAAGCGTTTGTGGGAGTGGGTGTGTATGTATGTGTGTGTGTGGGGGGGGGGGGGGTGCTGTTTATCGGGGTATGCCAGGCTAAGCTGCACCTCTGTGGACAATGACTGTAGGTTGTAGGCCCTGGACCACAGGGGGGACCTGTGTTCTGTCAGCCCGTTGTGGTAAATAAGAACTGGTTCTCAAGAGTAAATAAACCCAGCGTAAATAAACATGACTAAGAAGCTAATGCGGATGGGACTCTAATCCTCACAGCAAAACACAAAACAACATTGTTGTTTGTTGTGTATCGCCAGAGAAATTGATTTATACTTCCTCTGCCACTCATGTTACTGCTGAAGGAGCTGATGAGTTTCGTAATAAACCAAGTGACAGCAGGGTGCGGGGCCTGCAGGGTGCGGGGCCTGCAGGGTGTGGGGCCTGCAGTGTGTGGAGACCTGCAGGGTGTGGAGGCCTGCAGGGTGTGGAGGCCTGCAGGGAGCAGAGACCTGCAGGGTGTGGGGCCTGCAGGGAGTGGGGCCTGCAGCGTGGGGGTCTGCAGGGAGCAGAGACCTGCAGGGTGTGGGGCCTGCAGGGTGTGGGGCCTGCAGCGTGGGGGTCTGCAGGGAGCAGAGACCTGCAGGGAGTGGGGCCTGCAGCGTGGGGGTCTGCAGGGAGCAGAGACCTGCAGGGTGTGTTCTCTCACAGAGCCTGAGGAGGAGAAGGAGCTGACTGACGACTGGATGACTTAGTTTTCACTCAGGGGAGGACGCGGGAGAAGGAGGAAACAGAGGAGGAAACAGAGGAGGATGTCATGCTTTGACCTTTACCACAGCTGTTCTCACCTGAGGGGGACGTAGAGAAGTCTGGTGGAGCCAGACATGGAGGACAGACTGGACAGACTGGACAAGAACAGACGTCGGGACAGACACGGGACAGAAGACAGGATGGCAGGAACAGGAGAAAGCCAGGCAGAGGAGTGAGTCAGGACAGAAGGAAGGATAGACATACAAATACAGGACAAGTGACACACATGTGAATTCCCTCTGCCTGTGTACACAAGAGGAGCCCCCTGGAAATGTTCACAGCTCCATATGGATCCTGTTTGAGGTCGGAAAGAACCATTTACGATTCAAAACAGAACCTTGCAGAGCTGAAAACGTTTTTCTGTGTCGAGTGCAGGAGACACGGTCAGAGACAAAGGAAAAGAGAGAGAGGGAGAGAGAGAGAGAGACAGAGAGAGAGAGAGAGAGAGAGAGAGAGAGAGAGAGAGAGAAAGACCAACAAGAGGAGGTCAACATGAGAGCCAAAGAGACAAACAACCGCTGCCAAGGTCAACAGAGACGTACCGATGCTTCCTTAAACCCCTGGAGACGTCCTCTTCTTGAAGGATTACACTGACAGTAACACAGGCAGGAGGGGGAGGTCAAGTGTCTGTTCAATAGCGGCCACGAGTCAGTCCAACAGCCAGTGCAAGAAGGCTTGGTGTGGCAGATGGGGAAGGCAGTAGCTGCTATTTGCATTTTGAGAGTTGGATACAGACTCTATAGTGATCTCCTGTCAGGAGCACTCCTATTGACACAGCCCCTAAGATAGCCTGGCCCTTGGGTCTGCTAAGGATCAGCTTGCATATATTGATTCAGCCTAGAGGGAGGTATTCACTATTAACCTCCCTACACATACACACACACACATGCTCTCTCAGAAAGTCTATAAGCTCATCTCTCTGTCTGATTATGATAATGCCATTCCGGCCGTGACCAGATATGGGTTACTATTGTCCTTCTGACAGAGAAGATGGATCACCTGCGCTTCCCTCATTACAACACACACACACACACAACCCTCCCTGCCTCCCCAGTCTAAATGCCAGAGCAGAAGAGCAGAGACAGTGTGACAGTGCTGTCCTGTTGTTGCTCCAGCATGTTCTGAACAGCCTAGGCTCTGTCTGTGCAGGGGCAGTCATGAAGGAGGTCGAGGAGGAGGGAACGCAGCCACAACCACACTGCTGCTGTGCCCCGTGAGGCCCTTCAACTGAGTCGACGCACATATTTATCGACAATGAGACTTGACACAAGCAAAGGTCAGGTGAGCCGTGGTTCATTGACGAGAGAAGAGGATGACATTGCGGAGAGGAGGGGCTTTAAGGGAGCGTCACCTTTTATTGGACGGTGGGCCAGAGTCCTTCCGTCCACCAGAGGGCGATGGCAGAGTCCCGCCTCCTTTCTTTGGCAGGACTGTGCCATTGTTGACTGTCGGTCGTAAGGGCAGTGCAGGTATCATTGGTCTGGCTGTAGGACACAAACACACACACAAAGATGCACCATGAGAGTCTGGCACATGCACGGAAATGCAGCTCGAGTCGGCTGGCTGCGACGTGGTTGGTGACGTCTGCAGCAGATGCCAGCAGAGCAGCCCTGGGGATGCACAGGAGGCCTGTATGTGCAACTGGAGAAACAGCAGCCATGAAATATTTATTACTGCAGATGAAGCGACAAGGTTCTGTTATGGTTTGAGTAGCTGGCGTAGCTTGGCTGCCTGGCTGCCTGGCTGGCTAGCTGGCTGGCTGGCAGGCGTATGTGTGCGTGTGTTTGTGGCTAAACACTACAGCATCTTGGCAGGACCGACCGGGAGACGACCCAGCAGTATTAGATCAAACAGTGTGGTGCAGAGAGAATTCTGAGTCTGTGTGTGTGTGTGTGTGTGTGTCAAGACAGAATAT
Source organism: Hypomesus nipponensis (assembly GCF_054491055.1). Taxonomy (NCBI): domain Eukaryota; kingdom Metazoa; phylum Chordata; class Actinopteri; order Osmeriformes; family Osmeridae; genus Hypomesus; species Hypomesus nipponensis. Next base: position 14,336,131 of record NC_140363.1, read on the forward strand.
GAGTCAGCCTCTGTCTCCCAGGGGCTGAGTGAGACTAAACATGTGACAGCACTGACAGAAGAACCAAAGGAGGAGCAGAGGGGAAGAGAGGCAGGGCACAGAGGAGAAAAGCCCAGAAGGTGAGGAAGAGTGGAGGAGAGGAACAGGAAACAGCAGTGATTACAGTGCACTCAAAAGTGAGTGTAAGTGTGACAACACGTGAGGGTTCAGGCCAATGACAGAGGGACCAGACACACAGCGACGGCGGGCGGGCAGAGCTGCCATGCGAGGCACCAGCCTGCCCATCGGGAGCAACTTGGGGTGCAGTGTCTTGCTCGGGACCCTTTGACACATGGCCTGAAGGAGTCGAGGATCGAACCTCCAACCTTGCGATTGGTGGACGACCCTCTCGACGACCCTGAGCCACAGCCGCCCCACGGTGCAGTGATCAGGCCAGGCTCAGTGTTGAGTGTTTGCAGGAAGCCTGTGTCAAGTGGCCTACCTGTCTTCCCAGCATTGCCGTCTGCTGAGGGGGACTTTCTCATCCCTGCCACCTCTAGCGCACACACGTACCCAACACATGAGAGGAGGACAGGAGAGGGAGAAGAGGAGAAGAGGAGGTCAGGAGGAAGAGGAGGAGGAGAAGATGAGGAGGAGGGCAGTAGGAGGAAAAGGATGAGGTAAAAGAGGAGAGGAGATCTATGTTACGAGGCTGAACGAGGAGAGACGAGACCAGGTGGAGGCATCTCCAGGAAGCTGAGAGTTCAGTAGGAGACACAGTCAGAGACAGAGGGAGATAAAGAGAGGAGAAAGGCAAAAAAAAGGACCAGAAAGAGATGTGTGTGTCTGTGTGTGTCCCGGGTTCTTGTGTGCGTGTATGTGAGCATGTGTGTGTGTGTTACCTTTGGTGGGCCCTCTGCGTGTCTGCAGGTTCTGCTGCTCCTCTGAGGTGTTGAGCCTCCGCACCACGTCGGCCAGGGCTGACTTGAGCAGCTGGATCTCATCCTCCTGCATCTGAACCCTCTGCTCCAGAGAGGCCAGGCGGTCCGTCACCTCCATGCTGCTGGTAGCAGACGCGCTGTCATCTGCACACACACACACACGCCGCATAAATTGATTTACACTCAATAACATCCACATACACACATACACACTTGGACACAGGGATCATTCTGACCCTCTGCTCTACTGGTGCAAAGCAGCTACGTAGGCCTAAACGACACCGTCATCTAGATACACACATGTGCTCACTCACACACATACACACATCACACATCACACGCCGAAACAATGAGCCCAATATGTTAAATCTGTTCACTATTATGTCTGTGTGTCTGTTTATATGCAGCTCTATATTTATGAGCTTGTCTCATCATGGTAATATTCTGCCCGTCAGTCCTGGAGTCTGGAAGCTTCCGCTACGGTGTGTCAGCTCCAGGGTCTGACCCACACACGACGTCATGTCAGAGGCACGCGCCTGGTGATGACCATGATAAGGATGATGAAATATGCATGCAAATTACTTTTGTGTTTCTCTGGAGACCTGTAATAACTGCCTGATGAATTATGCAGCGTGTGTGTGTGTGTGTTCAAAGGGGTAAGGAGAGGGTCTAGGGGGGATGCAGCTGTTAATGAAGGAAAACCACATGAGTGTTTGTATCATGTAGGTTCCAGCCTCATTCAAGACAGCCTGGTAAAGGTTAAGCTGGGATAAGCTCTGGAGTCTGGAGAGGAAACTTAACAGCATCATGTGTGATCTCCATTAATTTAAATTTCACAGACAAAATGAACACCGAAATGAAACTGCTAAAAGTAAGTTATTAAATAGAGTAAATAAAGGCAGAAGGATAATTAGGAGAATATTGGGAGAAGCTGGAGAGGGGATGTGTTAATGTGAGAAACAGCACACTAGTAGGTTCCAGGGGAGGCTGGGACAGCACTCTCTCTCTCTGTCTCTCTCTCTCCCTTTCACTCTCTCTCTCTGTCTCTCTCTCTCCCTCTCTCTCTCTCTCTCTCTCTCTCTCTCTCTCTCTCTCTCTCTCTCTCTCTCTCTCTCTCTCTCTCTCTCTCTCTCTCTCTCTCTCTCTCTCTCTCTCTCTCTCTCTCTCTATATCTATCTCTCTCTCTCTCTCCCCCCTCTCTCTCTCTCTCTCTCTCTCTCTCTCTCTCTCTCTCTCTCTCTCTCTCTCTCTCTCTCTCTCTCTCTCTCTCTCTCTCTCTCTCTATCTCTCTCTCTCTCTCTCTCTCCCTCCCTCTCTCTCTCTCTCTCTCTCTCTCTCTCTCTCTCTCTCCATTCTCTCTCTCTTTCTCTCTTCCTATCTCTCTCTCTCTCTCACACACACACACTCACACACACACAATCCTAGAGAGTTCCCGTGGCCTCCACGCTGATTTATATTCATCTGGCATCCTCCGTTAATGATTACAGCCATTACTGTACCCTAGAGACCAACGCTCCACTGGAGACCAGAGGGGGGCTTACTGCCCAGTGCTCTACTGGGGCGGGGGGTTGGGGCGAGGGGGGAGGGGCGTTCATCCTCCCCACCTTTCTGCCACACACAAGGCTCAGCAAAGAACTTCGTTAGAGGCCATGGGTCGGAGTTAGGATACCGCTATACGAGTTAGGACTCCTGTTAGACTATAGGTGAAGAGGAGCTTCTGGATCTTTAGAAGCTGCTTGGCCCGGGGTCGTGGAGGTCAGGGAGACAGGAAGCTGCTGTCTGGAGACAAAGGCCCTGACACGTCTGAGACAGAAGCTGCTGGATGGAGCCTGGAACCCTGCTCTCCAACCAGACTACCGAGAGACAGCACTAACACTAGAATTGAAAACACTATCACAAGGCCGACATCTCCCCTGGATACAGCAAAAGAGATGGACACCCGTATTCTAGTCGAGGTGTAGGAGTGTAGGCTTTGCAAAGCATACTTCTACTGTGGTTACTCCTGGAATCCTATCAAACAGCCCCCTCAGTTCCAGGAAGTCAACAGGAAGTGTTTGTGCTTCTTTGACAGCACGTCCGTCATCATATCCTGCCTCACCCTGTCACCACAGGGTATCTCCCCGGCCTCCTGTTCCACCTCCATGTCTCTCTGTTCATCTTCACTGATGGAGGTCTCTCCCAGAAGGCCTGTCGAATCTCCAGATGGACTCATGATTCAGCGGACAGCCAGCCAATCACAAAAGGCTGTCTTGTCAGATTCCTATCTAGACACAAGAAGATGAGGCTTTCTCCTCCTAACCCCTCCACACACCCTTTGCCCCCTTTTACAAGCTCATTACCACACATATGTATAATGAACACTCACACACACAAACACGCTCACCAACACTCACAAACATGCACACATACCCTCCCCCTCTGTTCTCCGGGTGCAGGACAGTGGCAGGGCTGGGATGAAAGCATGCAGCATGTGGCAGCTTCATGATCAAAGCACAGGAGACTCTCTTTATGTCTTTGTGCCTCCCTGCCACCTCATGAATAACACATGAAACGCTCTCTAACTCCACAGAGCCGCTGTCTAGCTGACTCACTCTGCCTCGGCGTACCCCTACAGCTGAGGTGTGTGTGGTGGGTAAAGAGAGAGAAGAGAAGACAGGAGGAGAGGAGAGGAGAGGAGAAGCAATGAGATTTAAAAAAACTGACATTGTCAGTTTCATCCTTCCTGAGGTCAGTGAGGGGTCAACCAGTTATAGCCACACAGAATCACACACCCACTCTCTCTCTTTCTCCCTCTCTCTCTCTGAGCCTCACCCTCTGACAGTCCAGCCGAGAGCTCTCCAGAGCTTATTCCTCACACTGACAATGAGGCCTGCGGCCACATCAACCTCCCCCCTCCCTCCCTCCCTCCCTCCCTCCCTCCCTCCCTCCCTCCCTCCCTCCCTCCCTCCCTCCCTCCCTCCCTCCCTCCCTCCCTCCCTCCCTCCCTCCCTCCCTCCCTCCCTCCCTCCCTCCCTCCCTCCCTCCCTCCCTCCCTCCTCTCTCTCCTCTCCATCCCCTCCTTCCCTCCCTCCCTCCTCTTCATCCTCCTCCCTCCATCCCCTCCCAGGGAGCTGATTCCCTCCCTCTCCACGAGCCTCGCCCTAACAGCTGAGCAGGGGCTGAAGCTTTCCGCTGACTCACCACTTATCTGTGTGGGAGGGGAACGGGTCGTGCAGACCATCACACCAACACCACCCTGGTGGTGCAGGGCGGCAAGGGACACAAACTGCCTTGCCTCCTCAGAAGAAAAGAACACAGCAACCGTAACTCACAGATGTTGGCTCCAGTCCCTTTTCTTAGACACAAAGCCACACAGACCTTTCCCCTCACAATACCAGGCTTTGTCCACCAATGGCAACCTTTCTCCTCACAATACCAGCCTTTGTCCACCAATAGTAACCTTTTCTCCTAACAGAACCAGGCTTTGTCTACCAATAACGGGCCTGAAGGAAAAAGGGGCGGGACGCTTGTTCCAGCCAGTCCTGGTGTTGTTGTTAGTGTGATTTACATAGCATGGGACCCGGCTCAGTGTGATACACAGAACAATAGCAGAAATTCTGTTCTGAACCCAGAGTGGATGAGGCCAGCTGTACACACGGGCCAGATCAGATGTCATACATCTGGAAAACAGGAAGAAGAAAAAACTGAACTGATGATTGCAGCTTTGTTCACAGAGACTGGTCTGTGTGAGCCTCCATGATACACAGCTTCGTAGACCTGGATATGAATACCAGACTGTCCCAATGTTGCAGGCAGATACTGGGGACCGGCTGAGGCCATGTGACCGTGGACACAGCTGTGTATCCAGCTGTGCAGAACTGGACCACCACTGCCAGCTTCAACAGACATTCTCATCATTTCATATCCGTTTCTTGCTGAACATGGGCGTACATCGAAGTCAACCTGAGTCAACATGATCTCAGATGGAGCTGCTTATATAAACACCTTTCCAGTGCAAAATCTCTCTTCATTCACATTTTACACAACATTACAAACCTATTCACAGTGTTTGTTTGTGCGGATGTAGCAATGCCAGTGTTTTGCTGATGCAACGATGGGAACGGCACCTGGGTTAATATGTTCTCATGACCCCATCAGCATCAAACTAACCCTGTTCACAGAACAATGCCAGAACAATGCTTCTAGACATTCCTTTTGCTGCCAATAAATACATAGACAACGAAAATCCTACATAAATATATTTGTCAATAATACATACATACATGAATAAATAAATAAATAAATATATGAGCCACATAATGAGATGAAGCTCTTTCTTTACTTAGGTTAGTTTTATCTCAAACACCTGGAGGGAATTCCCTCTCATTCTCCCTCCATCTGATTAGCCAGGCTGTCATCCTATTCGCTCCTCCTCCTCCAGCTGTAGTCCAGGAGGTGAAGTTGAAACCACCCAATTAAGCTCCTGCCTGCCTGATCTCCAGGACTCCAGAGAATTCATGACATCCCACCAGGGCGCTCTACTTCCCCGCTCGGAAACCCCTGCTTTCCCTCCTTTGATCGACAATCTAACAAAACCATCTATTTCTGTCAGATCTATACAATCATTTCTCCAAGAAAGAGAACATGTTAAAACATTAATGAGTTAGAGTAACATTATGAGAACAGATCACTACACACACTGATCACCTTGTCATGCGGTTAAATTAATTGTAAAAAAAATTGGCTTAAAACGTGGATATTCACTAACTGGTCACCCTTAAGGCATTCGCATGTTTGAATTTCAAACACTGCATTTGATTCATCCTGTCAGCTCTGTGTCTCTTGTTCTCATTAAAAGGGATCTGGTTCTCTACTTCGGAGAATTAATGCTCTGATATTCAGAGGCCTCTTGAGGAATTCAGAATTCTTCCTCAAGGTTAACTCCATAACAACAACAGACTCTTCACAACCCAGCTGAGTTTCATGATTTATGACCCTTTCCTCTTACCCTAGTGAACCTCACAGCTCCAGCACACACACACACAAGCCTGTTCAAGGATCCATGCAGCTGAATTCCTCCCTGCTTGTTTCGCTTGACCTTCCTATCTCTACCTCACACACTGTCACACACACCCTAAAGGCTAACACACACACAAATACATTCATACACACACACACAAACACACATTTGTCTCCAAACAAGTATTTGCTATGTATTTCAGACATATATTCAGATATATTTAGCTCAGGACTTCCGGGGCTCTGCATGGCTGACTGTGTTTGTGGGTCATGTGATGAGGCTGAATCTGTGCCAGTCGAGAGAGAAGAGAGAGAGACAGAGAGAGAGAGAGAGAGAGAGAGAGAGAGAGAGAGAGAGAGACGAGAAAGAGGAACACACTTCCTTCCAGTTCATAGCTGCTGCTAAATAATGTAATATGGAACACGCAATGACAGACCTCAACCCATCAGTCCACTTGAATGACTGTCTAGGTACAAACACATCACCTTTATGGTCGAAAACATCGCAATTTGGATTCAGAATCAATGTGTAGCGAAAGGGTCAATATTTACTAAGTCATTGCTAACCACAGCAAAGCGTCTCTGTCACCAGTGGAATAAAAAACTTCAGCCTTGTTGCCAAGCTGTGACACCAGCATAGTTCCAAACAGTGCATCTGTGTCAAAGTTGTTGCACACAGTGATGGAATAACCCCGTTAGATTATGTAACTAGCTACAGCTGATACATGCTCAATAATTTCGTAGTGTGCAAGGCTGGAAACTCATCTGACTGAACCAAAGTAATTACATAAGAGCATTCACAAGGACACTCTCTGATGGTGAAGCCTTATAGCTGTGGACATCACAGTACACATATACACAAACACACACACATATACACAAACACACACACAGACACACAAACACACACACACACAGACACACAAACACACACAGACACACAAAGACACACAAACACACACAGACACACACACACAGAAAGTCTTGAAGTCCCCAGGAGGGTTGAAGGCTGTCAGACTGTGTTCACCACAATGGAACGAGAGAACAGGAATGATGAGGAGGACTTATCAGCGAAGCAGCACAAGAGCAGAGAGGATAAGGAAGGACACCATGACAGGGAAGCATAACAGCCACCGTGGCTACGCACCGTACGTCTGCCTATTCGTCCGAGGCTGTCTGTCTGTGTCCGAGGCCGAGTCCGTCTGTCCGTCCGCCTATCTGTCTGTCTGTCTGTCCGTCTGTCCGTCTGTCCGTCTGTCCGTCTGTCCGTCTGTCCGTCTGTCCGTCTGTCCGTCTGTCCGTCTGTCCGTCTGTCCGTCTGTGTCTGTCTGCCTGTCTGCCTGTCTGCCTGTTTGCCTGTCTGTGTCTGCCTGTGTCTGCTTGTGTCTGCCTGTGTCTGCCTGTCTGTGTCCGAATGAATGATACAACGAGAGAATGAGAATGAGAGAGAGAAAGATACAGGGAGGGGTCGTGCTCACAGTCAAACACAACCAAAAGGAAATCAATGAGATCTTCTAAATGAATCAGCAGTGTCAGATGAGTTATCACACCAGATCGATGGGTGACACACACACACACAGAGACACACAGTAAGCATGCACAAACACACAACAATTACTGTTACTGGAACAGCTGGGGGCAGGGAGGGGGGTGGGTTAGAGGAGAGGAGGAGCGCAACGGAGAAGAGGGGAAAAGATGTGGAGGAGAGGAGGAAGAGTGGGGCACGGGGGGGAAACGATCTTCTACTGCTGTCAAGCAGGTCGGCATCAATGTGGGTTTTATTAGCTACGGCTAGCCGGAGTAATGAGGGAAGCTTGCTGGGAACGCAGTGGTCTGGGGCTCCATTTCCTGTTGCCCCCAGCTCGCCCGGCCCAGAGAGCGGTGCAGCAACGTGACGGCTCAGACGCCAGAGAGCACGCCGGGTCACACGGCACCCACAGCAGAAGCCGGGCCCAGACACGGGCCTGCCCAGTGCGCACACACAGGAAGGCACACTAGCCCCCTCCATTCCCACCCCCCTCCCTCCTGTGTTAGTTTGTTTTGAGTGGGTAACGTGAGCAGGGCTTTAATCCTAATCCCTCTGCATGTGCCTTCATTAATAAGGCTTTAGAAACCGCCGTGGGGGAGGGAGAGGCGCTCCCCTCCCCGGCATCCTAACACGGACAAAACCCACAACTCTCCCCCCTTTTCCTGGCACGGGATACCGGGGGGGTGGGGGGGGGGGTGCAGTGAGAGTTGAAGTTAACAAAGCAACAAGGGTTGGTCAGGTGGGAGGGAGGAGGGAGGAGGGGAGAGGGAGGCGGAGGGTGTTAGAGGTGTGGGCTAGGGTTTCGGAGGCAGTGGTGGCGGTGGCGGTGGCGGTAGTGGCGGCGGTGGCTGGGGGATGAGAAGGCACAGGGGAGAGCCTGGTGCCACCAGCCCCATCAGAGGGCAGGGCTGTGGGGAGGGCGGATGAGCAGACTGTCTGGTTCAATCCAGGGGCACCTCTGTAACGTGTCAGGTTAACTGGCGGGCGTCTGCCAGGGGCTATCAGGCTGAAAGGGGCTGCTCCTCTTTCAGTCAGAGTACTACTGAGATCCCCAACACTGAGTCAGCGGTCTTGGTACGCTGCACTGTTCTGCAGGCCTGTAATACTGCTCTGTAAACCTAATGTGTCTATTGATGGATAACAACATTAACGGTCTAAATCTGCTGGTAAATGATCAATGGGCTATGTGTTAAAACGATACAGATTCCTATATTGGCTATTTTCCTCTTAGTAAAAAGCTATAACTGACACCATCAGGATGACATCATCTTAGGCGTAGCCAAATATGCCTCAATAATCAGTCTTCATTAGGAGGATCTCTGAAGAGGTCCTGGGATGTTAAAACACAGTTAAACCAATTCAGCTGGAAAGAGCTTCCTTTCCCATAGTGATGTTATCAGTGAGGTCTAATAGCTTGTCTCCTGAGGGACAGGCCAGGGCTAGTACTGCAGCTGACCCACTCTTTCTCCATTAGTTTGCCTGGCTGACTATACACACACACACACACATACAAACACACACACATACACACACAGCCTTCTGAAACGCATGACATCATCTCAGCCTGCAGGAGTGTTCCGCTCATCTGGGCGCGTGCAGCCGTGGCAGCGGGCTGATGATGTCATAGTGGCCCACAGTCAGAACACTAACTAACCCTCACCCAGTTAGCAACTCTATCGGAACAATCAGCCTACTCTGTGCATGCCCCTTCATTTAAACCAATCTGTCTGTGTTGTGTGTGTGTGTGTGCGTGCGTGTGTGTGTGTGTGTGTGTGTGTGTGTGTGTGTGTGTGTGTGTGTGTGTGTGTGTGTGTGTGTGTGTGTGTGTGTGCGTGCGTGTGTGTGTGTGTGTGTGTGTGTGTGTGAATGTGTGTCAGAGAGAAAGAAATGGAGAGTCCCAGGCAACAGGACAGTTCCAGTCTAGTTTGTCTTGTTTCACCGGCTGCCTTGTTGGAGGAAACATCAACAACTCTTACATCATCCCAGGTCAGCCTGGAGTAACATTACCAGACTGATTTACAAGCCCCACCTTGGCTCTCCAGCCTCCACACAGCCCTCAACCCTTACCATCAGAGACATTCAGCTATTTGATTGAGCAGCTTTAACAGCAAGTGACACTTCCTGAATCAGATACTGGAGCCACTAAAGATGTACGACCTTGACTCCAGGTCCCTCACCGCCCTCAAAGCACCACGGCTACAGAGAAGCGAAGGAGACAGAGGGTCTGGTCAAGTTTACCTAAGCTCAGCTAACTTTACCAAGCCTCACCGAACCTCACCTTTACCTTACCTAACTTGACAGCAGACCGGCTGCAGCAGTCAGTAAGCCATGCATGTTAAGTACTTGGCTAGCCCTCCATCATGCTACCAAGTCACCGGACTCATTTTAACTGAACATCTGTTGACCTCTCAGGACAGACACAGATAACCAGTGTGGATCTCATATTCATGTTAATATTATAGTACTACTAATAATAATATGTTAATAGTATAACTGTGTTTTCTGTAGTGCTGCCAGTGGTGTGAGAGGAGCTGGGGGGGGGATCAGGATGCTGTCCCCCTATCCTGGCAAACATCAGGGGCTGCTGATATGAGATGTTGATTGATAGAGTTGGACAGTGATTCGTCATCCATCCCTTTCTCGTATCTTGCTTTCTCCCACTCCCTGTCCCTCTCTTCTTCTCTTCCCTATTCCTCTCACTCTTTCTTTAGTCACTCTCTCTCTCTCTCTCTCTCCCTCTCTCTCTCTCTCTCTCTCTCTCTCTCTCTCTCTCTCTCTCTCTCTCTCTCTCTCTCTCTCTCTCTCTCTCTCTCTCTCTCTCTCTCTCTCTCTCTCTCTCTCTCTCTCTCTCTCTCTCTCGTCTCTCTCCCTCTCTCTCTATTTCTTTCTGTCTCTCTCTCCCCCCCCCCCTCTCTCTCTCTCTCTCTCTCCCCCCCCTCTCTCTCTCTCTCTCTCTCGTCTCTCTCCCTCTCTCTCTATTTCTTTCTGTCTCTCTCTCCCCCTCTCTCTCTCTCTCTCTCTCTCTCTCCCCCCTCTCTCTCTCTCTCTCTCTCTCTAGTCTCTCTCTCTCTCTCTCTCTCTCTAGTCTCTCCAGGATCCCAGCCTGTCTCTCCAGTCTTCAGGCCTCCCTTTAGCTGATAACCATCAGGATGTTCCACAAAAACATGTTTTACAGGAAACACACACACCTCTCTCTCACACACACACACACACACACACACAAGGACAAAACCATATAAACATTAAAGCTGGACTCCATTCTAAAGCCGAGCCCAGCAGTGCAGAGTGTTTATCCTGCATCTCTGTGTGTTTGTCATCCGTCCTGCTGGCTGGAGCCTCTCCCTACAGCGCTGACACGTTCTGACCCAGATTCTGCTCTGTCACGTCTTCTCTGCATGCTCTGAGGAACACTCACACACTTTTAAGCACCCTCCTTTACTCCTCCACCATCATTTACCCTACCACCATCCTACACTGATGTTATCCCTCATCTCCTGAGAGAGACAAATACACAAATATAGCCCGGCTCAACCAGCTGAATGTGATCCACCTTTACAGATAGCTGGGGGCAGAGTTAACTCTATACCATCCTGTACTGAAGCTAAATGTTATGAACTATACTGAATCCGTTGAACTGTTCAGATGGAATGTGATTTTCTCCCTGAGACCTTTGAGCTGCATTAGCTCAATCCTCTGAGTCAGACACAAAATTCACTTATTCTAGAGCAACATACACACACACTAATCCCAAGAAGCAGCTACAACTACTTGATTCAAAGTTTAACCAGACAGCTACGATGACATGTCAAGCCCACATACACTGTGTGAGGATGATGATGCCGATGACGATGATGAAGATGAAGAGGAGTTTACCGTTACAGAACTGCAGCAGCGAGGAGGTATCATAGAGGCTGCTGTAGCTGGAGAAGCCGTCCTCCATCCTCGCTCTCCACTCCGCCACGCTTCTCCCCTCCACTCCTTTGCTCCTCCTTTCCTTCTCTCCCTCTTTCTCTCGCTCCCGTGGCTCCCCCGTTACTTTCGTTTCTCGCTACACGGAAGAGGCGCTCCCCCGTTCGCGGGTCAGACCCACGGTGTCAGTTACCATGACAACCCACGCACTCCCATTCCGTCATGTGAACCCGGGGCCCCCCCTCTCCTGTTTAAATGAGCCTCAAGTCCGGTGGAATGAACTGACAAAAAGAAAAAAAAAGCACAAAAGAAAGAAAGAATTGGGATGAGGGGCGCTGGGAGAAGTTCTGTGGACGGTATTCCTCCTCCTCCTCCTTCTTTCTCCTCCTTTTTGATCCCTCTCTTCCTCTGTCTGTCCTCTCTGTGGCTCGTCTATGTGCTCAGTGGCAGCTGTGCAGCGTTAAACCGCCCTGATCTCCCCCAGCAAAACAGCTTTACAGGCTTGAGTGTGAAGAGCAGCTCCGTCACAGAGAGTCTGTGTGTTTTTCTACGTGTGTGTGTGTGTGTGTGGCGGCGGTGAGGGTGTATGCATGTGAGTGTTTGGATAATGCCTAGGACAGCCTAGCATACCCCAGCCCCTCCCTGTCACTACTTCTGGACCAATGAGAGATTAGGGGGTGGGGCTTGTTTCTATACACAGATCCTCCCCATTTCCCTCGCCTGCCAAGAGAGGAGAGGAGGAGGAGTGGGAAGAGGGGATAAAAACAAGGCACTCAGATCGCCCAGAAAAGAGAGAGAGTTTGAGAGAGGAAAACAAGAGGCAGGGGAGGCTCAGACTGGTTACAAAATGTTTTATAAATGTCAACGAAAATGGAAAGATGAAAGACTATGGAAAGAAGATAGCGGAACTTGTTCAAGCTGAAAGGGAGAAGGCTAACATATTAGAAAGACAGAGAGAAGGAATGGGGGAATAGAGAGATAGCAGGGGGGGGGGAGAGAAAGAGAGAAGGTCGGGGTGTATGTATACACAGCTCCACATTAGGGCTGGAAGCAGGGGAAGCAGAGGTGCTGAAACTCAACATAATTATTCTCTGTCTTATCTGTCCTACAGCACACTGCTACAACCTGAGGGAGGGAGAGACTGAGAGAGGGATGGAGGGGCAACATTGCAAGAGAGAAAGAAAAAATCGAGGGGAGGGAAGGAGGAGGGTGGTAAAGAAAAAGAGAGAAAGAGGAGGGAGGAAGAGGGATGTTCATATGGAACGAGGGGGAGGGGATGGAGGAAGGAAGAAAGACAGAGAGAGGGAGAGTGCTGAGCATGAAGTTGGGGGAGGGACGGGGAGAGAGAGTAAGAGAAAGTGAGGGAGGGAGTGGGATGGGATGGAGAGAGATAAAGGGGTGTGGATCTCTAAATGTGTCTGTGGGTCTGGGGCCGACGTCAGAGGGGAGAACATGCATACATTATTCATGACTGTGGCTGGCACGGAAAAATAAAATGCATACAACATGGGCCATACACACTATCCCCCCAACACACACACACACACACACACATCTCTGTTCTTCACATCCACACACTCGTCTGTCTGCTCCCTTGCTACCCTCTGACAAAAGGAAATGTACTGAGAGCCCCAGACAAAGACGAGCTCTAATGATGCCGGTTCCAACACAGAAGGAGGAGAGATCCTCCTATGTCTGTAAACATGAAGACATTGCCTGCCTAATCTGTAGTAGGGTCCTCATTCATTCATTCATTTGTTCATTCATTCATTCATTCATGCGCTTTGTCATTCATCAAGGCCGGTGTTGTCTGTCAGTCAGTGTGTCTGAGCATCCTCCTAATAGGTGACTAAAGATTGGTGGAGTTCTCGTTCTCTCTTTTCCTCCCTCCCTCCCTCCCTTTCTCTCTCTCAGACAGAATGCGGGGCAGAGAGACAGCGATGAGCTATTTAAAACCCATCTCAGGTCTTATCCTTCCAGTTATGTAGCCTAACTATTGCAAATATGATCAAAATGTGCACCGACGTGTTGTTGTTCCCGCAACGTATTGGCTGTGAAAATAAATGTTTCGGTTCTGAACAGGAATGTTAGAGTTAAACATCAGAGGTGTTATTGACTGTTTCTCTGGGTGCATGCATAGCAGTCATAACAGTGGATTGTCTATCTCGGCTCAGATTAGAGGCTATTGTAAACTTAGTCCTCTGTGGAGGCAGATTGGTGATCTAGATTGGGCTGGAGAAGAAGAGGAGGAAGGGAGGGAGAGTGTGTGTGTGTGTCCATGGGTATATATTTGCATGTGTGTCCTACTACCCCTCGTCATCTAGCCCTCGACGGGTGGCAGCTGGGAGGACTTTAACCCCTCCCTCTACTCCCCCCCACCCCCCCCCCGACTCCCTCTCCCCTCTCCCCTCTCCCCTCTCCCCTCTCCCCTCTCCCCTCTCCCCTCTCCCCTCTCCCCTCTCCCCTCTCCCCTCTCCCCTCTCCCCTCTCCCCTCTCCCCTCTCCCCTCTCCCTTCTCCCCTCTCCCTTCACCCCTCTCCCCCTCCCCCCTCCCCCCTCCCACCCTCCCCTCTCCCCCTCCCCCCTCCCCCCTCCCCCCTCCCACCCTCCCCTCTCCCCCCAAAACCCCATTAGTCTCCCTATTGTTCTCTGTCACCCCTGGCTGCGGTCCAGCACACACACACACACACACACTCACACAGACACACACACACACACTCACACAGACACACACACTCACACACACACACACACTCACACACACACACACACTCACACACACACTCACACATCAGAGGGGAACCTGACACAGAGGGTGGGTCCATGCTGGTCTAAGGATATCCCTCTGGCCCTCCTCACACTCCAGTCCCCACGCACCACTGTCCAGCCTGGCGGAAATAGACCCCATCTGAGGCCTGAACTCAATTCAAAGTAGAGAGACCTCGCTGTCTAACTGGATCTAATCCTCTATGATCTGACATTGGCTTGGCTGGACCGGGGCTGTTGTTCTGGGTTGTCTGGGCTTCCGTATGATTCAAGCAGTTACTGGCTATGGTCCACAACTCAAACAGAACATTTGTAAGTCTGTCAGGAGGAAACCTATCAAAACCTTGGTAGACAATGAAATCACCAAGGCATTCTTGACAGCTATAAACAGTCGTTCCTCTTTTACTGCCTGCTGGTCTAAGTATGGTAGATCTGAACATTATTGTTTGGCAGTCTGACTATGGTAGGTCTGTATGCTGCTGCCTGGCAGTCTAACTATGGTAGGTCTGTACGCTAATGTTTGATAGTTTGAGTCACAGCTCATGGTAGAACCACAGCAGGTTTTCTCTGCTTTATGAATCTGGGTCACCCTCCGTGTTTTGGTTGGGTCTCCCGTCATGGTCTGTAATAGCATTACGTGGGAATGAAACCACCGCCAGGCTTAGTGTGTGTGTGTGTGCGTGTCATAAAACACATTGAGGTACAGCTAGTACATTGTTCTTTCATAATAATTCAAGGTTAAGTGAATCAGAGTTACAGAAACATTCATTGCTCTTATTACACAACCATCAAACACTTGTCAGGTCTGAGAGAGAGAGAGAGAGAGAGAGAGAGAGAGAGAGAGAGAGAGAGAGAGAGAGAGAGAAAGACAGAGAGAGAGAGAGAGAGAGAGAGAGAGAGAGAGAGAGAGAGAGAGAGAGAGAGAGAGAGAGAGAGAGAGAGAGAGAGAGAGAGAGAGAGAGAGAGAGAGAGAGAGAGAGAGAGAGAGATAAGAATAGCTGTAATCCTGTGGTGGCAGCACGACAAATAGGCTCATTACCAGCCAGCAGAAGCATTGGGCTGCTTCTCTTCTTGAACTTGAGTTCACAGACAGAAACTCAGAGCTGCTTGGGTTTACATCACCTACTGTGGCAGCAGACCAGATCTCCACGCTCAGACCTGGAATACTGCTCATGAAAGGCTCCTGAAACAAGCCTGTGGATGTACCCCTTCATCCCTGGTCCTGATGAGGTCACCTGGGTGTGGATTAGCTCTCCTAAGCCAACCTGAGCTGCAGCTGGGAGTTGAACATATGCAAGCTCACACACATGCTCAAACACACACTCTCTCACGTGGATGAGGAGAGTTTAGATACTATTCGACAATCAGTCTCCCTACCTAGCCCCCACCTACAGTACACCTGACCAGCACACAATCTATTCACCTGGAAGGAGGTTCTGAAGAGTGGATGTTCTACATACGGTGTATAATGAGTAGAATCCATCACAGTGTGTGCTGATGTAGGCATGAGAGTGCCTGGGCTTCCTGAAGCAGAACAAGCTGCCATGTTTCCCAGTCTTCCAACCCACAACCACATTAATCACAACTGACTGCTCCACTGAACTTCACACACTACATTTCGTATTATCTACACGGTTGCACACACACACAGGCGCGCGTTACCTACATATTTCAAACGCGTGCACACACGTGATCATACACACATACATGTCTTATACAACACACTTCACATCCCCCAACATGCAAATCGCAGTCTGGCTGATCTGTAGAGTCACGGTGACTCAGTCCTCATGGCACCTCCATATCCACCATGGAGGGCATGACAGCTCCAATCATGCAGCCGTCATGTGGTCAATATTCTGTTCTGAGTGACGCCACATTTTTACCCTCTTAGTATTGGGCTCGGCTGTATTATTATTATTATGTGTGTGTGTGGGTGTGTGTGTGTGTGTGTGCATGGCTTTACAAATGTCTATCTGTGACATTGTCAGGACTGCCAGCTCTTATCAAACACATCATACATCTTAGTTACAGCTGACAGATCACCATCGAGCTGAACTCCATTTCTATCTCACCCACCCTCCTCCTCCTGTTTCAAATCTTAATCTTCCTCCCGTCCTCATCCCTTCACTCTGGATGCAACCCTCTCCCTCTCCTGACAACCAACAGTCCACCTTCTCCTACCCTTCTTCTTTTCTTCCCTTAATCTCCCTCCTCTTCTTTCTTGCCCTCCATTCTTTCTACAGAAACTTGACCGCCCTTTTCCCACAACTCCCTCTCCTCTGCCTCCTCCACCTCTTCCTCATGACCTGCCCTGTGGCCTCATTCTGATGTCAGCTCGACTTAGACTTTGGAGATGCACATCTTTAACCTCTCACATTCCGACAATGAGGCCACACATAAGCCACCTCCCTCAATAGGGGATGGGGCTGAGTTAGATGAACATAGATCAATGCTGACATCTGGTGGTCTGGAGTGGTTGCACATGTTTGAGACCAAACAGTTGGGATCTCCATGTTGACACATAAACGATCCTCTTGGGATTTGTAAAAAATATATATCATATCGATCTTTTACACTGTTTAAAAATCGATTTATTCTCTTTATAAAACAACTATTTAGAAAATTGCCCTGCCGGTCTGTCGGTCTGTCGGTCTGTTTGTCTGTGGCCTGCAGAGAATACAGCTCCTGTCACTGTCACTTGTGTCTATGGGGATTCAGAATAGAAATTCTCAACACTATGACCCCTCTGCCATGCCATGAGCTACGCATAGCAGACAACAGAATGCAGTGTGGGCTGTGTGGAGAAACTAAAGACTGGGCTATATGGAGAGACCAGAGAGTAGACTATGAGAGACTGCAGACTGTGGGGTATATGGAGAGACCAGAGAGTAGACTATGAGAGACTGCAGACTGTGGGGTATATGGAGAGACCAGAGAGTAGACTATGAGAGACTGCAGACTGTGGGGTATATGGAGAGACCAGAGAGTAGACTATGAGAGACTGCAGACTGTGGGGTATATGGAGAGACCAGAGAGTAGACTATGAGAGACTGCAGACTGTGGGGTATATGGAGAGACCAGAGAGTAGACTATGAGAGACTGCAGACTGTGGGGTATATGGAGAGACCAGAGAGTAGACTATGAGAGACTGCAGACTGTGGGGTATATGGAGAGACCAGAGAGTAGACTATGAGAGACTGCAGACTGTGGGGTATATGGAGAGACCAGAGAGTAGACTATGAGAGACTGGAGGCTGTGTGGAGACAGGCTGACTGTGGGCTAACTGGATGGTCCTCCTTGAGTACAGATGGTCAGGGGAGAGCCTGACCCAGCCTCAGGCTACTCTGCACTACAGTCCTGCAACTGAGTGAGAAGGGAATGGAGCTATTTATATCTGATTGTTGGTGTTTCAGCTCTTCTTTGGACTTGGCTCCACTGGTGGGAAATAACCCTGCACATACTTACACAAGTAAACACACACACACACACAGCAATGTAACATTCGTAACAGTGAAGAGCTGATTGTAAGTTGTCGCTGATCTCCGGTTAGTGAAACCATATCCTCCTAGAGTGAAACCAAATCCAACATCAATTCAATCACACACAGCCATGCATATGTACTTTCAACTAGTATCTCTGCCACCCCCCACTCCTCTCTCTCTCTTTCTTTCACTCATGAACACACATTCGCATACATATCATACAACTATTTAAATATGAAAAATGTCTAGGTCTAGTTTCTCAAACAACAAAGTTTCTCAAACAACGAAGTGTCCATATAAGGCCACAAGGAGCCCTTCTCTCAGTCTGGAGACTTGCAGGCTGAGCTGTCCCAGACGACTTGGGAAATAATTGGATGCATAAAGAGTCCCTCTCTGACACACACACACACTCACACAAAACACACTTACCCATGGGCATCCCCTCACAGTCCGACATGGTCAGGGTAGAGGGGCTGAAGATTCCTCAGCAGACAAACTGGCCGCAGCTTCTTCTCTTCTTCTCTCCCTGTCAGAGTGTGAATGTGCAGCTCCTCTTACTCACAACTCTCTCTCTCTCTCTCTCTCTCTCTCTCTCTCTCTCTCTCTCTCTCTCTCTCTCTCTCCTTCTCTCTCTCTCTCTCTCTCTCTCTCTCTCTCTCTCTATCTATCTCTCTCTCTCTCTCTCTCTCCCTCTCTCTCTCTGTCTCTCTCTCTCTCTCTGCCTATCTCTCTCTGTCTCCCTCTCTCTCTCTCTCTCTCCCCCCCGCCTCTCTCTCTCTCTCTCTACCTATGTCTCCCCCCCTCTCTCTCTCTCTGCCTATGTCTCCCCCCCCTCTCTCTCTCTCTCTCTCTCTCTCTCTGTCTGCCTATGTCTCCCCCCCCCCCTCTCTCTCTCTCT
Source organism: Hypomesus nipponensis (assembly GCF_054491055.1). Taxonomy (NCBI): domain Eukaryota; kingdom Metazoa; phylum Chordata; class Actinopteri; order Osmeriformes; family Osmeridae; genus Hypomesus; species Hypomesus nipponensis. The sequence goes on from NC_140363.1 coordinate 14,354,635, forward strand.
CTGTCTCTCTCTCTCTGTCAGACTGAGGAATGGACACCATGAGGCTGCCAGTGGGTCAGGCTCTCTTATCCAACAGGACACTGAGTATGCCAATCAAACAGAAACAGATGGTAATTGGGGGGTATATTTGTTGATAGCCCTCCCATACTTTTAGGTTTAAGCCTATTTTACCTACCTAAGGGCCGAGCAAGTGATTTATTGTGTGAAAAAAAGCACAAACTAAAAATACATAATAATAAAAACATCAACCTTTTTTTTCAACCTTTCAGAAACATTTTCTTAATCTGGACACGTTTTCTTATTTGGAGTCATCACAGAGCCAGTACCACAGAGGTCACATATCTGACAAGTAGCAGCCGTCAGAACATGTGACCCCACTGTACCTGCTTAATTAAGGAGTTAAACTTCAAAATATTGTTTTGAGTACTGATGTCATCCCTTCACACGAATCTGGACACTTTTCTTATTTGGAGTCATGACAGTTTCACTGTTTTCAACTTTTACCCTGAAGAGGGCGACAAAGCTACATTTGTAGCAGTGATTTAGAAGCAAAGTGTGGTTGTGCGTTGCTAAGGTAGGTCATGACATGGCTCCAAAGTGTTTACTGCATTGGTGTCCTCTGAAGGCTGTCAAAAAGATGTGTATCTTACAGAGATTACATTGACATTTAGTCATTTAGCAGACTTACAGTAAATACAGGGACATTCTCCCCAAAACAAGTAAGGTGAAGTGCCTTGCCCAAGGACACGACAACATTTTGCAAGGCTGGAAATCGAACCAACAACCTTCTGATTGATAGCCCGACTGCCTAACTGCTCAGCCATCTGACCCCCCAGATGTATTGATGAGCAGTGCAGTTTTAAACAAATCAAAGTAAAGAGTTACTGAGAAGTTACAATTAAAAGACTGTTGATCTCACTAAAATGTGTTTTGTAAAAGTGCCAGAAATCGACCAATACACATTTGCCAACGTGAAGACATCTATATTATTCGATAAATAACTACGTAATCATCTTTAGTCATTTACAGTGATCCTGAAAGAGTTTATATAAAAGTGTATAGTCTGAGACTATAGTCTCTTCTGCTTTTGCTTGTGAGTTGCTTGTATTTCTGTAACTTATACCTGTCACCCTGCAGGTCTTCTCAACGCATATTTTTCGACCTGTTTCTCAGACCACAGACCACATATACACACCGGGGGGGAGTGAAGGCTTTATGGAGTTGGATAGTTGAGAGGAAAAGAGGATAGGGGAGTGGAGAAAAGGGGGGAGGGTGGTGGGGGAGGTGGAAGGAGGGTAGTGGAGAGATTGAAGAAGAGAAAAGTGGGGCAAGATGGATGAGAGGCGAGAAGGAGATGCCGTTTTAATGACTCCCACTCTTAACAGCCTAGTACAGGTACTCCCAGACTTCTCTGCTGACTCAAACATTTGGACCAGATCGCAAGAGATTTCTCCTCTCTGAGGTAATGGAGTCCTAAACCCAAACCAGTACCCTTATTTAGGCAGAATTTGCTCATAAAACCAAATATCCCAGTTATTAGATGATGCAGTGCAAATTAAACGAGGAGGTTGTTTCTGCTGGAGCAACCCAGCCAGCAAAACAATTAAATGTACCTAACACAGAATAGCAGTAATTGTCTTTGTATACAAGAAATATGCTGGCCAAAATCTCTAACAGGCATGCAGGTTTCAAGTCTTGTTGCTCTTGTTGGTTAGTTGTAACTGACTTAAAACTATTGTACTTGCTGAGTAATATATTTTTGTTGCTTGCTTTTTTTCCCCCACAGGTACACCCTTGCACTTTTTAGGTTCATGTTGTTAAATTGTTTAATTGTAACTTGTTCAACTACATGCTCTTCCCTTTTGGACTTATTTAGTTTTCACAATGTATGCTTCATGTTTTGGCTACCCGCAATGTTTGGGGATATCTCGTTGTTATGATCAGTGACCTATGCACTTTTGTAAACTCTCTTTTGGAAGTCGCTTTGGATAAAAGCGTCTGCTAAATTAATAAATGTAAGTTCTACAACACTATGTGTTTCATCCTTGTTTTTGTGGGAATCGATTAGTAGCTCTAAGTAGGTAGCACCACCCTGCCTGTAGATACCAAACCGGGCCATCTAGTTGACCTACCACCATCTCACCACAGCAGCAGTGGGTCACTGGGTCTATGGTAATGACCCTGGCAGCCGCCCCCTGTATGTGGACATAATGAAGTACTAATGGAGCACAAACCAACAGCCCCAGAATGAGGCCATAACTGTTTTACTACCTCTGAGGCAAACCCCTCATTAGGGACAAGAAGAGAGTCGTTTCACAGCTCCCCCGGTTAATAGCTTTAACAAGCCTTAGAACAAGCCAAATAAACACATAACTGCACGTTGCTGTGTATGTGTGCGTGTGAGTGCAAAACAGTCAAATAGAAAGCAACGGAAAGCACAACACGAGTGAATGGGGCTGAACTCAGGGGATGTTGCAATGCTTTGCAGCTTGCGTTTGGGGCTCCAGGTGTTACTTGGCATCGTGGGTGCCTGAGATGAAACACAGTCCGTGGCAGTCAAAGGTCAGAGCCAGGTCAGGACATCTCCAGATGAGGCAAACACAGATGAAGAGGCAGGGAGCAGAGGGGCTGTTACACACAGGGGCCAGGCTGCCTCCCTGCTGACTGTCCCCAGGCAGGGAGGGGGGAGGGACGGAGGGAGGGGGGAGGGAGGGACGGAGGGAGGGAGGGAGGAGGGGACTGGAGAGAAGGGATAGGCGGGTGGGGGAGGGGGGGGCGGGTTTAACCAGAAAGCACCCTGGAGACTTGAAGCCACAACAAAAGGCTGTGTCTTTGATTTGAACTACTACAGAGGTAACCTAGTCCCCCTCAACCCTGCAGACACACACCACACACTTTCTCTCTCTCTCGTCCCCCTCTCCCCCCCTCCCCAGCCCAGCCTTACCCCCAGGACCTGGCCAGTAAAAAGAGCAGGAGGATCAGCATGATTTACAAGAACTCTGTGTGTGAGTGTGTGTGTGTGTATACGTGTGTGTGTGAATGTGTGTGTGTGAGTGTGTGTGCACGCGTGTCTGATATGGGACCAGAGTGGAGAAAAAGGGGAAAGAAGTGGAGACAGGAGAGCGGTGGAAGGCCATGGTGTGGAGGGGGCTGGACTGACGGAGCCCCAGTATGATGGATTGTGGTGGGGTTGGGGAGTCAGTGTTGGGGGGGGGGGAAGCTTCAAAAGGAAAGCTGATCCAGCTGAGACTCTGATGTGTGTGCGTGAGAGAGAGAATGAGAGAGAGCATGTGGGGATCTCGTAACAGAGGGATGTGGGCATGACTTGAGTGGACAGCCATGACAAAGGTCAACTGTTAGCTTTTAACCATATGTGAGAAAGAGAGGGAGAGAGAGACTAGGAGGTGTAAACCTTTAAGTTGAGGTTATATACAGGACTTTTAACAAATAGAACCTCACTGCAGGTTCACCACAATGCTGTAGTATTGTAATGTACAATGTAACCAAGCCTTACACACCAACACATAACGTCAATCTTCGTTACTGTAATGTAGCCAAACAGTGGGCTGCCATGCCCCCAGTCGCCCCTCTCTGCGGGTCCATAGCTGCCCTTCCACGCTGGTCCTAAACTGCAGAGGGCTTGTTTTCCTGAACAGATCCCTTCCAGATGGAGGTCAGAAATCCCAACACTGGAGACAAGTGAAGTGAAACTAGAAACTAAAGAAACAGAGATGGAGATGGAGATAGGAGGTATGAGCTGGGGGCGGGGTGGGGGTGGGGGGGATCATGCATATTAACAACCCTCCCCCTCATTTTCAGAGGTGTCTGTCATCCTCTCTTACACCCTAGTCCTCCTCAACCGCCCACTCTCTCACTTCTCCTTGCTCCGTCTCTCTCCTTCAACCTTTGACCAACCCTCTCTCCCCCCCCCCCCCCGCCAAACAAGAGGAGGTCCTATTTAACTTCATCCCCCCCCTCAAATCTGCTTTTCCATAAGGGGTTAGTGAATCACAACAGGGGCACACACACAGTTTGACATAGCCATACATACATACATACAGTTGACCCCCTTGGTGACCCCATCTCTGCAAGGCTCCACCACCCCCAGCCCCCATATCTGCTCCCCTCCCTGCCTCTGCAGCACAGATGGCAGGCTCTTTCCTATGCTAACAGGAGATTTAGTCATGATTGTTCTAGCCGCCCCTCTGTGTGATGGATCTGTCTCCATGATAAAGACTTGGTCCCTGTGGTCCATTTACATGTATTAATTAAACCCATAATGAGCTGGGGTGTGCAGGTATTTGCATGCATTCTCTAGCTATTGTGTAAACTGAAAAAGAATGGTGTGTGTTTGGATTCCCCACTGTTGAGATGGGTAACTGATAGCCAGGGTGAAGGAGCAAGTACTGACACACACACACACACACACACACTCACACACACACACACACACACACTATGAGGAGTTTGAGGTGTGGTGGTTGCCTTGGGTTGTTGGCAGTTTCAGAGATTGGCCAGTAAAGGGGGGGATGAGGGGGGGGAGGGGGGGGATGAGGGGGGAAAAGGTGAGGGGACTCATAGTGATGCTAATGACAACAGAATTTGCTATTAGCTCAGATTATTCCCAATTCCATTTGAAAATGTGAAGCACAATAGACTAGAAGACAGTGGAATTACAACAACGTATTTATATTATGAACCAAATAGTAAAACAAGAACAAAAAGGTTGGAATGAATGTTCATTAAAATATTTTTTTTTCCATTGAAAAATAAGGAATTTACAGTCTCACACCCACAAGGTGTAAATAACCAAACAATTTAACAATATGTAAATATCCTCTTTTACATTTGACAAATTTCAACATTAACTTGAACTGGGACTGGAATTGGAATGATCTGGTTACTGACATCTAAGGGCGCAGCTGTGCTGTGATAGGGCTGATGACATTCCTCAAAGCATATAGACCTTCTACAAGTTTTGTGCTGCATCTACATCAAAGTTTATTTGTATAAGAGCTTGTTGTCTTTCTGTCCCCAGGCTTCAATCAGGAAAGTCTTACTGCTGTGGCTCTGGCCTCCACAACACACTAGGCAAATAAAGACTAAATGGGGAAAATGCATTTTTTTTTTCTTCTTCTTCATAATTATACCAGAAGGGAAATCCCTCTAAATAGCTTTGGGAGGGCCAGCAGTCCTGGCAGTCAGATCAAACGCTCCCAGAGCAGAAGCCATTCACCTCAGTTCAAACATCTCCTCCCCTCTCAGCTGCAGGCCCTTGATAGCCCTCCAGGAGCTCTTCCATGCTAAGCACCACCGCCAGGAACATCACACCAAGACCAGCCATGACTCCACATTTCACTCATCTGACAACACAACATGTCCGTTGTCGACTCTTCATAGTACTGTAGATCAAGGTGTGGCCCACTACATCGCGTTCTGCGGTTGACCACGGCCAGCTGTTTGTCCCTCTCCCTACACCGTAGCTCCTGAGGTCTTGCTCTTCCTCAGGTAGACCTCTGAGGTTTCATCTGGAACTAGATGGCTGAACCCAGTCCTGAAGGAAGCCAGCAGGCGCCCTGCATACACGGTAAAGGCAACACAACTTAGGTTAACTACAGCCATGCCAACACTAGAAACGATGACTTTCTCCACCCAGAGATAAAGATAAAAAAAATCTTGCTTCTCTCTGCTTTGCCTAAGGCTTCAAAACAGCATCTGTTTCAACGCCAAAGCTTTTTTTTATTTTTTTTATCAAGAGATTAAACAAGCTTTCACTGAAACCACCGCCTCAGATCTCTGAGCACGCAAACATGCCTTGGTGTCTCAACGTGTCTAAGCGTGAGATATATACAAAAAGGTTTTTCTACTGCTACTGACCTGTCCAGGTCTTGTGCTGGCTGAGGCTGAAGCTGGTGCAATGTGCCTGGGAGGAGCAGAGCAGGGCGGCCTCTCTGGAGCTCTGGACGGACAACAGGCAGCCCTGGTGACTGTAGGAGCCCCAGCACCTGTAGCCCACATCCCCTGACGTCCTCACGCCCCGCATCACACTATAATCTGCAGAGGACACAAGGAGAGGAACCAGTTAGTCAGTAAATTGGTTGGTTAGTGGTAGTCTGAGGGTTTGTCGGTCGGCAGTCAATAGTCTACTCATAATAGCGGTATGGACTGTGGGGTATAACTCATCTGGTTAGAATTAGCTCTAGCCATGAATTTGACACACAAACACACACACACACACACTGTCAGAACAGAGGTCCACTCAGCCACAGTGGTGTGGAGGTGGGAGAGTGTCACATTACACACACTGGTATTCCTACCAATCTCTACCTAAATGGCCAGGAAGTGTGTGTGTGTGTGTGTGGCGTACTAACTAATGGGAGACCAGCGCATTTGTGAACCAAACAGAGGGTGGTTCTAGAAGTAGAATGAGGCCTGTCATGGATGGAAGACAGGCCTCAGCCACTGACTGGGCCTTAACCAAAACAGAGAGGGGGAGGAAGGAAGGAGATGGGGAGAGAAAGAAAGAGACCCTTTCCTTTTTGGTTTAAATGGATGAATGTATGCATTTTCTTGTTCTGTCCTGTTATCCCTGGCTGACAGGGTGTCATCTGGGTGTAATAAATGGAATCTGATGTTGAGAGAACAGAACCCTCGGAACAGACCAGACAGAAAATCACTTTCAGCTGCTACACATCTGCACTGTGCAGATTCAAACCTGCTGAATCTTACACTGAACTGAAGTTTCTGCATTGTCAGAGCACAGCATAGCACAGCATAGATCTGCAGGGTCACGAGTGATATGGATGGCTGCTGTTCAGCCAGATTAAGTGTACAATGTACTTTTTTGAGTTGTATTTATGTGTTTTTACTGCACAGCTCCATGTTAGACTGAAACATTCCTTCTTAGCTCCAGACGAACGCTGCTCAGACCAGTCCACTACTGATTATTTATCCTATTGCTCTGTATAAACATTCCTGCAGCTGGGGCATGGAAAATACCAGAGCAGGAATTCAGCCAGTCATCTCATCATTAATATTTCATAGACCAGAGTGGAGAGGTATGGAGGGAAGTAGGTATGGAGGGAGATAAGTAGGTAGGTATGGAGGTATGGAGTGAGTGAGTGAGTGAGTGAGTGAGTGAGTGAGGGAGGGAAGGAGGGAAAGAGGGAGGACACTTTCAGCTTCCCTCTGACATCACTTTAAATGAAGCAGTATACACCAACATAGTGCTGATGTATGGGAATATTTGACTGTGTGTTCTACTACAGTGGACGGTTGAACATGGTTTACTGAAGCCAGGGTTGGTCTAGTACACACCGGAGTCTGGAGGCAGGGGAACTAGAGACCTACCTCTAAGTAAGGCAGGAGACAGGTTATCAAGGTGTGTCCCAGACTGGTAGAGTTGGAGAACTTCTTCAAAGGCTTCCAGAGTTCTGTTAATACCAGCTTGTAGCTCTCCTGTACAAACATGTATAATAGTTATTTTCATATGCTAATTGGACATTCAAAGTTGACCAGTGATGTCATGTTGCTGTGTCTTTTTCTTCACCTGTGGAGTTCATGATGCGTTCCACCAGGTGTGTGAGGGCGGATGGAGCCTGGTGAGGCAACAGGTAGGTGAAGAAATACCTGGAGGTAGGGAAATACACACACAAACATGTGGGTCAGATAGACACCTGGTAAAAACACACTCTAGGGTGTTGGAGCATGTTGAAAACCTGTCTGAATCTAACCGGAAAGGGTCCCCTCCCCCCTCCCCTCCCCTCCCGCCCCCCTCCCCTCTCCTCCTCCTCCGCCTCCCCCTCCCGCCCCCCTCTCCTCCCCTCCTCCCCTCCTTCCTCCCTCCCTCCCTCCCTCCTCTCCTCTCCTCTCCTCTCCTCTCCTCTCCTCTCCTCTCCTCTCCTCTCCTCTCCTCTCCTCTCCTCTCCTCTCCTCTCCTTTTTTAATAGTACAGTAGTGTTACCTGTATGCGTTGTAGAGGTTTCTTCTCTCGTTGTGGCCCTCACACAGGCCTTGGGGGGAGCAGGACAGGTTGAAGGTCCTGAGGGGGAACTGAAGCACACAGTCCTGGTCGCTCCGGCACTTTGGCTCCCTCACGCTAGCGTCATCCAGGTCGGTTAGCTTCAGCTCTCCAGAGACCAGGACAAACTGGCGTGGCTGGAAGTCCAGCAGTACCACAGAACCCAGCGGAGAGACCGACAGGTAGTGGAGCAGACGTGCCAGGCCCAGACACACCTGGAGAACAACAAAAACTGCGTTTTAAACAAATCAAGCAATTACAGCATTCAAAAAAAATCATGTGATATCCCACATACATATTCAATTACACATACACAACTTTCAGAACATTACTCAATTGTCAGTCATTCTAGCAGTAAGTGCTTTCTTTGAAGTTTGGACACAGGCCAATGCGGCCATCCTTCTTTGCATAGAACTCATAGAAAGATGAGAGATGAAGGGGAAAAAAGTATCAAGTTGGCATGGCAAGAAACAAAATAAAGGAGTAGCATCAGCCCTGCATTGACAGAGCATAAAATTATTCTGTCACACTGCAAACATAGCTGCAGCATTAGGTAACGCTCTGCTCTTGAAATCACCCAGTGAATTGGAAGAGCTATAAAAGCAGAGTTGGGTGTAACCCAAGCCCTCTGTGGATTAGTGTGTACCGCTGGGTCAAAGACACCAGGCCGGCAGGGAGAAATGATCTTCTGTCCTCTATCACTCTATAGAACTACACACCTCCCTAGGCAGCTGCAGAGAGAGACGCTTTGGAACAGTCAACACTGATCAGCAAGATCAGTGTTGCTACCTTGTGTCTTGATACATGCATGTTAACACGTGCACTACTGTTCAACTATAATGACATCCCTCTTTCACTTTCTAACTCCCGCTCTCTCTCACACACACACACACACACACACACACACACGCAGTGTGATTTCAGTAAGATACTAGGGGCTTAGCCCGGAGGAGGGGTGTGTGTTCAGATCCCCTTGGCTGCCCCACAGGCATCTGTCCTTCAGTGTATTTGATCAACCCTAGTTGAAATGGATATAGTGCGTGTGTGTTTGGGTCTGTAGTTAATCCACTCCAGGCTCTGAGTGTTGCCCTTCCCCCGCCACAGGTATGCTAGAGATGAACAGAACATGGGGACAGTCCTGATGAGTATGAGAGCTTATGGAGGAGGGATGGATGGTGGCTCCTACCCTGAAGCGTTCCTCCCAGGGGCTCTGCAGTAGCTGGATCATCTGGAGAGGTGAACCCTGTTCTAGAATTGCTGTGATCCTTCTTCCTCCTCCTCCACCACCCTCCTCCTCCTCACAATGGCCTTGAAGCTGTGGACACAAGTGGGCTGCCATTTGAGTTACAGTGGAATTTGAGTAGAGTACAGTAGTGCTCAGTGTGCTTGATGGAAGTTGCCTGAAGATACAGCAACTGGAGGAGAAACCTGCTCTTAATTCTATTATTGTGAGATACAGTATCTGTTTACATTTTTGGCTGCAAGTCTTAAATAATGGTTTGATTGAATAGGATCTTTATAGTTCAGACAGATGCTTCTTGTTGTCAGACACACAAAGGCTTGTTGTGTCACTTTGAGCTGCTGATAGGGGTCACGAGTGTTTAAATTTAAATTAAATCACACGATGGGTTGGTTATACCCCGCGTGACCCAATGTGGCTTTGCATCACATTTTATTCGTACATGTAACCGAACAATTGAGCCGTGACCAGACTATAGTGCCGTTGGGTTATAGTTGAAACATGGAGGTTGTTTTCAACTTACCTTAATTATGTTCCTATGCTGCAGTTTTTGCAGCAAAACTATCTCTTTTTTCAGTTTGTAGGACACGAGCTCGTGACAACCCTCTGGGTCTTTGAATTCCTCGAGACATCTGCCCATGTCGGCCCCCTGGTCATTCACAAACTTCAGTGCAACAGACTGGCCCTCGGACAGAAGCACCTTGAGAACAAGCTTGGTGTACCCAGACCCCAGGACCTCCACCGCTCTCATTTCCACAAGTTCACTGCAGCCAATTTCACCGCTATATGGAATAGATCCTTCAGAAACAGCTGCATTCTCGGAATTCCCATTCACTCTTTTAAACGTTGATGAAGGATCCCGCGATATAGATTCTTCCCAAACCATCTCGTCTTCGTTTAATATTAGAAACGGAAGAATTTCTTTTCGTCTTTCGTTAAGTTCATAAACTAACAAGCTGCGCTGCACAGCCAAGTCTGCATCAAGATTTTCCTTGGTGAACTTAGCGTCACGGGCTTTGGAATGCCAATTGTTCACTAAAAGTGTTAGAGACATTACGACAAAAGCTAACAACACAGCCGCACAAAGAGGGTTTCCAATCTTCGACATGTCTACCGGTGGAACGCAGGAGACTCATTGAAAACTGTCATTTCGGTCAGTCAAGTGCTCTGCAGGAGTCGAAGAGGGGCGGTATCTGGGGAGGGGTTAACGGATGTTTCACCAATGAAATGTAGCACGCTATCTGTCTATGACCCCCGGTTTACAGAGCTACAGGTTTTCTTAACAAATAATATGGCAGCATTTGCCTGTGGCATATATTCTCGAACCGATTTCAATTTATTTTACAAGTTCTCAGTAATATGAAGTCTGTAGAAACAAATTATTTTGATTTCTTCTGAAATTTTAGAGTGGATTTTTTTTTTTTTTTTACAGTTGAAATTACTTTAGAAAGAAACACTGTTGACGGCTAAAAACCAACTGAATACGTTTTGTAGTTCACATGAATAAATGAAATAAAGACAAGTGATCCAGGCAGATGAGTCAGGAGGTGGTGGATGGGTGCTACAGTCTCAACTGGGTTATCTGGAGCTTCACATTTACATGTATGCATTTAGCAGACGCTTTTATCGGAATCGACTTCCAAAAGAGAGCTTTACAAAAGTGCATAGGTCACTGATCATAACAACGAGAACATTGCGGGTAGCCAAAACATGAAGCATACCCAGTGAAACCAAATAAATACCAAAGGGAAGAACCATAAGAGCATGTAGTTGAACAAGTTACAATTAAACAACATGAACCTCAAAAAAGTGCAAGGGTGTACCTGTGGGGAAAAAAAGCAATCAGCAAAAAATTTATTACACAGCAAGTGCAGTAGTTTTAAATCAGTTACAACTAACCAACAAGAGCAACAAGTCTCTCAATAAGAGTCATTGTGATCCTGGAGGAAACATCAGGTCCAGCCAATCATTCGTAAGTACCTTTGTTCTCCCGGTTTACCTATTCTATCAAAGAGGGGGTGAGACTCAGGCATGTAATACAAGTGAAACGTAGTAGCTAATCACCTATTGACTGGATTTAAGTGTATGTTGTGTTTAACTGATGTGAAATAGTTGTGTAATGTTGGTGATTGGCTGATGGGCCTAAAATGTGTTTATTTTTCTCCCAAGCCTCAGTTGAATCAAACTAAATGTTTATGTTATAATATGATGCAATTAACAACGGTCAGCATGTGTGAATCCACCATTGCTGCTGTCAGCTATATTTTATTATATTATTGTAACGTCAAAATATCCAAAACTATCTTCCCCAAAAAACATTTACCCAAAATATTTTTTCCAGAATGAACAATTGAATCCTAAATTAACTGTGCTACTTAGGGAGGGAGGGTGTTGGGGTGGGCTAGGGCTGGAGTGAGGTAGGGTCTGGTGAAGGGGGTTCAGGGGGTGCTGGAGGGGTGTGGGGTCTGGTGAGGGGGGTTCAGGGGGTCCTGGAAGGGTGTGGGGTCTGGTAAAGGAGGTTCGGGGGTCCTAGAGGGGTGTGGGGTCTGGTGGATGGGGTTCAGAGGGGGTGTGACTTGGTCAGCAGGTGGGACTGATGGAAAGGCACGGAGCAGAAGACCCGGTCTGAGGCCAGCAGAGGGAGGCTACCTTGAGGGTTGGTGATCACAAACCTGTAGGACACACGACTGTTACCTCTACAGAACACCCTGTCACCAGCAGCATGTGCACCTCATCATGCTCCTGCTGTTCCATCTGTATTGTATTTTGCTATGTTCCACTGTGTTCTATTGTGTTCTAGTGGGTTGCACTGTATCCTCCTGGGTTGTGTTAATGTGTTGTTGTCCAAACCTCTTCATTAAGCGGTTTGGAGGGTCTATGAGTCGATACAAGCCGAAACAGAGGATCTCCAGGGAGTCTAGAGCCTGGATGAACAGGTCTCTGTACAACACACACTGCAGAGAGAGAGAGAGAGAGAGAGAGAGAGAGAGAGAGAGAGGGGGGGGGGGGGGGCGTTAGGCTGACAGAGAGACAGGTAGAGTGAGTGTGAGCCTATGTGTGTGTATGTGCTTGTGTTCTCAGTGTGTGTGTGTGTGTTCAAAATGTGTGTGTGTGTTCTCAGTGTGTGTGTGTGTGTGTTCTCAGTGTGTGTGTGTTCTCCTTCACCTGGAACTGACTGAGAGGTTGCTCATTCAGGGCCAGCTGGGCCAGTTTGGACCTCTGGCGGAGCGCCCATAGCTGCGGGGTCATGACCCCTTCTCTCAGCTGGTTGTCCCTGATGAGCTGGGCCTCCAGTAGGGGAGTGTCCCCGCCCGTCACCAGCGTGGACACCAGCAGTGGGACGTTGGAGTTGAAGTATGTCTGGATACATACACAACACACTCAGCTAGCATCACGTGCTGCTGTATGACATAGTGACTCAGTCCCTGACTCTAACCCTGACCACAATCCTAATCTGCCACATAAAATATGAAATGACAGTCTATGAATGTTCAGGTCTGGACTTCCTGCTGGAGAGTTTTGTAGATCGACTGTGTATGGAGCTAAATGTGTGACTGAACCCTGTGTCGATACATCCAGACTGAACCCTGTGTCCATACATCCAGACTGAACCCTGTGTCCATACATCCAGACTGAACGCTGTGTCCATACACCCAGACTGAACCCTGTGTCCATACATCCAGACTGAACCCTGTGTCCATACATCCAGACTGAACCCTGTGTCCATACATCCAGACTGAACCCTGTGTCGATACATCCAGACTGAACCCTGTGTCCATACATCCAGACTGAACCCTGTGTCCATACATCCAGACTGAACGCTGTGTCCGTACAGACTGATGAGGTCATGGGGATGAGCGCAGAGAGAGTACAGGCACTTAAGCCTCCTGGTCACTCACGGCAGCCATAAGGGAGTCGAGCACGTCCACTGAGAAGACCTTCCCCACGGAGAAGTCCTCCGTCAGAGGAAAGCTTTCTTCCTCCTCCAGACCGTCCGTGTCGTTCATGAACATAACGTTTGACGTGTCCCCTAAGGGGTGAGGCCAGGCAGGAGGGAGGAGAGGGAAGTGAGACAGGGCTTTGGAAGGACAATGACAGCGTGGTTCCCGGAGAGTGGGGTGAGAGGCGCAGTACCCAGTTCCGCCAGCAGAGGGACGGCCTGTCGGGTCAGGTTTTGGGGGTGGAGTCCCTGGGTGTCGCCGGAAGAGCTATCTGTGGTCAGGCCCTCTGTCTGCAGGCTGAGGCCGTCCAGGGTGAAGCAGGACAGGAGCGTCTCAGTGTCCCCGGTGGATCCCGTCGCGGTCAGGATCACTGTCCGTGCGCAGCGGGTCACCCCCGCCGCACACAGATCGTCCAGACACAGAGGAGAGCCCTGGGGTGGAGGGGAGGGGGGGGGAGGGGTGAAGGGGGGTTGAGTAGGGAACAGATGAAGCAACAGGACGTTGAACCAGAACCCCACCACACACACACTCCCACAACCACACACTCTCATCCAACCGCACACACAAACCCACATTCCTCCTGCCTCCACTCACAGGCAGGAAGTAGATGTGAGGGAAGTAGTGGATGTCGGGCCACTCCCTCATGAAGTAGTCTCTGTCCCCCAGGAAGACCACGGGGGGCAACTCAGGCCTGGTCAGGCTGCTGGCTCTCAGAGGCATCATGAAGGCCCGCAGGCTCTGCAGTCTGGAGCCACGGCCCCCAAAGACACAGGCCACCACGTGGTCCTGGAGGGCCAGGGCACTGGCACTGTCTCTGGTCTGGAGGGGCAGGACACACACACGCGCAAGCACGTTTGGTGTGAGTGTGTGTTTGTGTGGGTGTGTGTGTGTGGGTGCGCATCCCAGTGCATCTCACCAGGGTAATATCTTCCAGGGAGACTGGAGGACACCAGTGGAACATTCCGGTGGAGTCGAGCGTCACTTGATCTTCCGTCTCCAGCTCATTGGTCCAGTCAGCGTTCTCCTCCTGATCAGGTCTGTTGGACAGAAGAACGGCAGCACACACACACTCATGTGGACCTCATCATCACACTCATCAACGTGTCCTCTACGCTCACCGGCACTAGAGATGTTAGATCTGGAGCTCAGGTGAGAATGCAGCCCGAGACAGAGGAAGAAGATCCCTCGGATTAATTTATTTCACATGAAATCTTCTCACTAACTCATCTCATGGTGGACCTCTGTGTGTGTGTGTGTGTGTGTGTGTGCGTGTGCGTGTGCTCTCGTGTGTGTTCTTACATGATGGGAAGTACTCCCAGAGATGGGCGCCGTAAATTCGTGGCTGAGGTCAGAGTGTCGTCTGGTGGAGAGACACACACACACATGAACACACACATGCACGCACACAAGCATGCGCACACGTCCAGACAGACGACAGGAACACATTCGGCAGAAGGCAGCGGCACAGAGCAGGGCGAGGCCAGACACCAGTTGTGAGAAAACGGAGACAGGCAAGAAGCTGGTGTGAAGCCCATCCAGCTCGATCCCAGTGGGATCATCTCTCAGGGTTTGTTCTTACCCTCGTCAAACTCCGGACACTCACACGGTCTCATCCTGGACAGCTTTCTAACCCGGCTGTGACAGCGCTCACAGTAGATCCTAGCCCTGGAGAACACACACACAAACACACACAGGTGGACAGGCGTCATGGCTAACAGGATGTGAGTGAGTCCTGGGGTGAGAGCAGCTCCCAGACTGACTCTACCTCCTGGCATCGCTAGCATCGCTGGCCACCAGGAAGCCCAGAGTCCCCCGCTTGATTTTGATGCACTTCGGAGGATTCACCAGAACACTAGTGAAGTGAAGGAACAGGAAGGAATAGAGAGAGAGAGAGAGAGAGAGAGAGAGAGAGAGAGAGAGAGAGAGAGAGAGAGAGAGAGAGAGAGAGAGAGAGAGAGAGAGAGAGAGAGAGAGAGAGAGAGAGAGAGAGAGAGAGAGAGAGAGAGAGAGAGAGAGAGAGAGAGAGAGAGAGAGAAAGACAATATATTTTTTGTTAGGCATGATAACATAAGACACAACCAAAGTATCTTTCGAACAGGAAATGCACAGGGTGGAAACAGGAAGTCCCGCACCTCATCTCGTTGTCTTCGCCGTAGGTTGCTATGCCGATGAGCAGCAGGCCCAGTTTCAGGAAGCAGAGCCTGAAGTACCCAACACACACACCACACACACATATTCAACAAGCATGTTTCTGTGGGGAGAGGACTACAGTTCCCACGATGCCTCTCCCCTCTGGCTGAAGCTGGGCTGCAGTGACTCACTTGCTGGCTTGGGCGAAGGTCATGCCTCTGAAAGGATAGGAGAGGTGCTCTGTGTAGATCTCGTTGTACATGCCCTCTCTGTAGAGGTTCTTCCACGAGTCACCTTCCTGCTGCAGGTCAAAAAAAAAACACAGAGAGCCGTCAAGTCGTGTGTGTGTGCTGGGTGAACTGCAGATAAATGGATCTTTTAGGGTTCAATGAAGTTGTTTGAATCTGAATATATCTACAGAGTCTTTGACCCGTGTGTGTGTGTGCGCGCGTGTGCGTGTGTAGCCATGCAGACTTCTTACCTCCACCTCACTCTGCATTGTGAACAGATTTGCTAGCAGGCTGGACAGTCCAGGGAGCCTGCAGCTTTGTGCCATGAAACCTAGCTTCAGCTCCATGGGACACAAGGCTGCATCGCCAGACGTCCAGTTCCAGTCTGGAACCTTCTGCACCAGGACCTGGAACACACAGGGGCAGGAACACTTGACACCCTCACACACACCCTCACACACACACACAGACCAGACTGTCTGTGGAAGGTATTACCTTGCTGCTGGGCTTCAACATTTGGACGATCACCCTGGTTTTGGGATGATAGATCTTGACGGTCATCACACTAGATGGAGACGTCACAGGAGAGACCATGTTGATGTGTGGAGATCTGTGTGTGTGTGTGTTCCTTTGTATTCATGTGCACGTGTGTGTGTAGATCTCTGTGTGTGAGAGCGTGTCTGTGAGTGTGTGTGTGCGTACTTCTTCAGTGTGTCGATGTCCTGTTCATCTGGGTCGGCAGCAAAGCGGTCAGAGAGAATCACACAGGCCTCTGCGTTGCTCATCTGCCAGGGTTAGAGTGTTAGAGTTAGACACACACAGCAAGATTGGCCACTCTCCAACACTTTCACACAACATCATCTCCACCACAATATGGATATTAAATATCGTACTGACGACAGGACCAGCCAACCGAGAGCAATCAATCATGTCTTCCTTCAGAGTCTGCCTATGTTCTTAAACACACACACGGTGTGTGTGTGTGTGTGTGTGTGAACACACTTACCATGACTCTCTCCTGGTCCTGTCTGGTCTTCATCAAACCCTGATAAAACTTGATTTGCCCGGAGAGACTCACAAAAAAATCCTCCAGTGCAGTGTCGGGGCAGAAGCTGAGGGAGGAAGGGGGGGGGGGAGACAGGGAGGAAGGGAGGGGGGGGGGGGGGGGGGGGGGAGAGAGACAGGGAGGAAGGGAGGGGGGGGGGGAGAGACAGGGAGGAAGGGGGGGGGGGGGAGAGACAGGGAGGAAGGGGGGGACGACCCAGAGAGGGTGAGACCGAGAATTCAAATATAAATTTGGATGGAAAGACTGCCAGGAATCCGTGATTGGGAGCTGGACCAACAACCATTGCAGATAATCCTGAAACTGGATGTGTTTGGGGGGGTCAGATAAAGTGGTTGAAGCTGACAGAGGCTGTCAGAGCTACTCACTCCCCCAGGAAGAGAAGGTCAGTGTTCACCTCCCCCCGGTCCTCATGGAAGAATTCCCTCACAAACGGCTCAATGTTGCTCAGCGAAAGGTGTCCACACACTACCACATGTCTGTAACACACACACACACAGAACATCAGTGTGAGACACAGAAAAAGGGATGGTCTTTGAAGCACATGAGAATCTGGAGAGGGAGACTGAATAGGTCTGCCTTGTATCGACAGATGACTCACGATTTCCCCAAGACACTGGAGTATTTTCCGTTGAAGCGTTTTCTGTTTGCTAGGATCTCCTTCACCTGGGGAATGAAGCTTGCAAACATCCCCTGTAGACGACACCGTGGATGAGACAGGAACAGACATGATGGAACAGAGAGAGTGAGATGAAGGTGCAGGAAGGAAGCGGGGCGTACCAGGTAGATGAAGATGAACACGGTGATTAAAACTTGTCCTGACGTGGTGTACACTAGGACGTCACCATAACCCACTGTGGACATGGTCACCGTTAGGAAGTACACAAACAGGAAGTAGGGACGGCTCGAGGCGTTGGATTTTTCCAGCCAGGGGTCTCCGGAGCTCTCCACCTACAGCAGGGCAAACCAAGAGGAGAGACACACCTTCTGATTCTAACTTCACAAGCTTTTAACTACTAAAACACCAGTCATGTTTATGATTTGGCACGTGTTACTGGAATCAAGTCCTCACCAGGTGAATGAGGCCGGCATAAAAAAACAGGGTTCCCACGAGGACAGCCCCCAGCCGACACAACTTCACAACTTCACTGTGGTACCACAGAAGAAGAAGAAGACCAGAAGTTAAGCATCACGCCAACCTAGAACAGTTCTATGTGATCCTAACACAAGGTCTTTGGTTCCATCGGTTCCTACTTGCTGGTCAGGATGTTCAGCATGCGCAGGACGGCTGGGAGCTCCAGGATGTACAGGGCCCGCAGGAACCTGAGGCCTGCGGGAGGGGAACATCATGAGAACCAGGGAGGGAGGGAGGGAGGGAGGGAGGGAGGGAGGGAGGGAGGGAGGGAGGGAGGGAGGGAGGGAGGGAGGGAGGGAGGGAGGGAGGGAGGGAGGGAGGGAGGGAGGGAGGGAGGGAGGGAGGGAGGGAGGGAGGGAGGGAGGGAGGGAGGGAGGGAGGGAGGGAGGGAGGGAAGGAAGTGAGGAGGAGAGGAGGGAAGGAGGGAAGGAGGGAGAGTCTTACCAAGCCAGGCCCGACCGGTGTATAACGTAAAACATGATGGTGCAATTGTGAATATATCTGCTATTGTTTTGTAGTCCAACCACATGACCATCAGATCCTGTGCTGACAGAAACTGAAGAGAAGAGACACAATGTCTTCACACAGGACACACAGTAACTCATAACACCCAGAGGCCATCAGAACCTGGGAGCTCCTCATCTACAGTCGACTGTCCACCACTCAGTTCCACCTCATGCATGTAACTTAAAGATGAAAGGTATTTACGACTATTGGTGTTGTATATCAGAGGCAGTTCTTACCCTTAGCCCAAAATGTAGGAGGTAGATGCTGTTAAAAGCCAAGTCAATCAGCAGCAGGGCGTCCATTTCCTCCACGCAGTACTCAACTGGCCTGTCAGGCACAACATCATACATGAGAGACAACCTGACTCTAAAGTTCATCTGGTGACCAGGCAGAGGAGCGCGCTCTGTACTCACCTGGTGACCAGGCAGAGGAGCGCTCTCTGTACTCACTTGGTGACCAGGCAGAGGAGCGCGCTCTGTACTCACCTCGTTGTGAGGATCAGGTAGATAATAAACGATCCAAGATTTAAGACAAACATCAACACGGTCTGGACAGAGAAAAGGTGCCATTACATTATTATGGTCTGTAGGGCTGGGGGGGGGGGGGACTGGAATCCAGTGGGCTTACCAGGATCTGTCCATGTAGATACTTGCAGGATACGAGGGTTGATGCGTTTGCTGTGACATTGTCAATCAGACGGCTGAAGAATGTACCAGATGGCGGAGCGATGCACTGTTTCATAAACAAATACACAACATGGTTTGTGAATGAGATGGGTTTAACACTAGTGGCTCTTAGCATCACCTCATAATCCCTCCTCCCCTCCCTGTAAGACCTAACACCCACTACTGTAGCTCACCTTGCCATTAGCCTCGTTGCCTTTCTGGCTCAAGAACTCGTGGGATGTGAAAGCTGGCTGAGTCCACTTCTTCAAGAAGATAAGGATCACACCTTGCACCAGAGTGACGAGGCAGGAGCCCACATAGAGGTCCCATATCGGTCTTCCTCTGTGCATACAGTGGTCGTAAGATATTTCCGGGATGGATGCTCTTGGCTTATACATCGTATGTTTATGATTTACTTCACGATCTGTGTTGAAATATAAGAAAAAAATACATACTAGTTAGTTCTGACCAAGCAGTTAATTAATTAATTTAAAAGTATCTCCCTATCTGTTATCTAATTTGTTCTCAAAGGATGTGATGGCTAAATATTGTCGCCTACCTTTCGTATCGATGACTTCGCTGAAGACAGTTTGAACAGATTGCGAATGAATCAAGCTCTTATATAGTTGTCATCAACTCAAATCAAAACAAAATTAAACAAGTTGTTATCAACTCAAAACAATAGTACACGACTTTGTTAAAACTCAAATCAAAACAACAGTTAAGAAGTTGTCATCAACTCAAATCAAAACAAGATCAAAACAAGTTGTTTCCTACCTGGAAAGCGGATTGGCTGACTTTACGTTCTACAGTGTCAGTATTGTTTTGTTGATAATTTAGTTGCTAGATCTAGCAACTTCTCAGACAACAGTGGAAACAGTTGTTTTTTTTTACTTTTAGTAATTTTTGAAAAGTGACTCAAACGCAAAAATGCACGCATTATACAAAAAAAATATTATGAATGTATTAACCAATATGAATTGTTTACATTTATGCATTTAGCAGACGCTTTTATCCAAAGCGACTTCCAAGAGGGAGTTTTACAAAAGTGCATAGGTCACTGATCATAACAACGAGATGGCCCTAAACATTACAGGTAGCCAAACATGAAGCATACATTGTGAAACCAAATGAGTCCCTAAGGGAAGAACAATAAGAGCATGTAATTAGACAAGTTACAATTCAACAGCAAGAACCTCAAAAGGGCAAGAGTAAGCCTGTGGGAAAAGCAAGCATTATATTTCACAGCGAGCACAATCATTTTAAGACAGTTACAACAGACCAACAAGAGCAACAAGTCTCTCAATAAGAGTCATTAAGATCCTGGGGTCACAATCTGTCTTAACTGTGTGCTGTTGTACTCCCGGAACAAGTGTGTCTTGAGCCTTTTCTTGAAGGTGGGGAGACAATCAGTATCCCTGATGGACGTGGGGAGTTTATTCCACCATTGGGGGGCCAGACAGGAGAGCTTGTGTGTGTTTGTGTGTACTTGTGTGTGTGCGTGTGTTTACATGTATAGGCAGCACTGAGTCCTGTCTACCAAAGTTCAAAACAGCTACCCTGCGTAATCTCCCATTTAGTCATCTGTTTCGACTTGTTCAAACCTGGGTTATCTTCCTCTTGGTAGTATAATCACCTTCAACATGTTTTTGTTCTTTATTTAGGCCAAGTGAATGTTTGATTCTAAATAGTAAGTGAGAGTTCCTCTCTGTCATCGGCTTGTCTAACCTGTTGAATTGGCCACATGGTTCTGTTCTGGTGACGAGGCTAGGTTTGAGGCTGTCCACTGACTGCTAATGATGTATAGGCCTGGAGGGAGGGAAGGGCATGCATGAGGGAGGGAGGGAGGGAGGGAGGGAGGGAGGGAGGGAGGGAGGGAGGGAGGGAGGGAGGGAGGGAGGGAGGGAGGGAGGGAGGGAGGGAGGGAGGGAGGGAGGGAGGGAGGGAGGGAGGGAGGGAGGGAGGGAGGTTGTGTGGAAGAGAAGCGGACCCAGCAGACCAAAATGAGGACTGATCAGCAGAAAGAAGACAGCTCCCGCTCTTCCTCTCTTCTTCTCTCCCTATCTTCCCCCAACACCTTCCTCCGTCTTCCCATTGGATACCTTTGCATTTTGTACTTCTGGCGCATGTCACAACCCTTCAGTGACTTCTTCATTCAAATGGGAGGAGAGGAGCCTTTTCATTTCCTGAGGAGCCATGAATAACAAGAGCAGTTCCCTGCATACAGCGATGCCGAATATATGTAGGCTACAGTGCTTAGGTCAAGTTTTCCAAAATGTTGTGTTTCAGACTCATCTTAAAATTGACTCAATTCATTTGTGAATACCTCAACAATTACACACAATACAAAACAATACAGTTTGGAGTGTTTAAAAAAATGTAGCCTATAGTGGGGTGTTGTAGAAAAAAACATCATATGTGTTGTGATTATGGGTAATGAATGATCTGTGATCTTGCCCTAGGACACAACGGCATTTTGTACAGCCAGGAATCGAACCAACAACATTCTGATTAATAGCCGACTCCCTAACCGCTCAGCCATCTGACCCCCTGAATCTGTTGAAATTGTTTATTTCGCTCCATTTAATTCATTCACTCATTCGTTCCCTCGCTAGGTCTCTCTCTCCCCTCACAATCTCAGCCACTTGCTTCGCCCCTCCTCTCTCACCCTCTCTCGACGTGAATGTCTAGTGTACATGTGATGTGAATGAAGGCACCAAGAGCAGACTGTGGAAAAACAACTAATCAACAGGTGGCAGCAAAATACATTTAGGAAGTCCCCCATTACCACTGAATTCACATCTCTCTTTGGACAAATACAAAATTACGTGTCACTACTGCAACGTTCGGAGGACTTTCTTTAATTTGAGATTAACAGGAAAATTGTTATTTGTATACTGAAGCCGTTTAGTTGTATACTGAATCCGTCTAGTTGTATACTGAAGCCGTCAAGTGTACATGATAATTTGTCTGCTTGCATGACTTTATAAACCCACGCAGGCACACGTTGCCTAGGGATCTCATATCTCCTATTTCTTAGATCGCCCCTGATCCGTGAGCAGCATCCAAGCCGTAAATAACCCATTTCCCTCGCCTCACCAGTCCCCGGAGAGAGCTGCCAGCCTGCCACAGAAAATTACCATGGCTGTCGCTTTAGACCCACCCCGAGGCCCATCAGAGCTTGCACAGCGCACCGTCAGCAGAGCAAGACAACATCTTCACCACCCATTCTAGTCTTCGATTTGTATTACACACTCCTAAGCAACCCATGAACCCCCGAAATTCACCCCCCATGTCATTTCTGTTATGTATATCCTGGCATTAGATGATTCTTACTGTACATTGAGGGGATCTAGTATGTGTAACCAGAGTAAGTTTCATGCATGTGATACGTTCCTAGTCAGAGTTAGCAGGGGTGCATTGCATTCACATCAAATGGAAAACCAGGCCTGCCCTGAAATGCACCCCCATGTACTTTATGTTCTGTATATCCCAGCATCAAATTATTCTTACTGTACATTGAGGGGACTAGAATGTGTAACCAGAGTAAGTTTCATGCATGTGGCACTTTCCTAGTCAGAGTAAACAGGGGGTGCAATTCTTGGCAAGACACAAGAAATAAATCGCCAAGATTTCTGGCAAGAAACATTTCACTATTTGATAAGATTGGTTTATGCGCGCGTTTTCGCAAGGGGGTGCTTTTACAGGCGGGGAGGCATCTGGTGGCACAACACCTGAATATCAAATCCGTCATTGAAATTATATGAAATTGTTGATACGAGACACGTTTAATGTCGATGGTAATTATTGACACTGTGTTGCTGCAAATGTAAAACAGGTGGATTATTGCATCAATGATGGGCCTCCATTGTATCCATCACACATCCGCTAGCACCAACCCTGGTTGGACAGCGACCGTTCTGTTCACGCTTTGTGTTCTCAACAGCAGCGAGCTTCATCACACCGCGTTGTCCAATAGGATAAGCTTCGGGCACATTTACTCATAACATCCTTTTGGTGTAGCAGAATATAACCGATAGCCTAGTCATATTCTCGCGCACATGACTATAGTAATTTCCCATATGGCTTGGTTTTTATTA
The DNA here is from genome assembly GCF_054491055.1 of Hypomesus nipponensis. Classification (NCBI taxonomy): domain Eukaryota; kingdom Metazoa; phylum Chordata; class Actinopteri; order Osmeriformes; family Osmeridae; genus Hypomesus; species Hypomesus nipponensis. The sequence continues at coordinate 14,377,666 of NC_140363.1, forward strand.
TAATCGGTTACGGTTGTTGTACAGCGGATTGAGAATGGATGCCGTGTCTATCACCGGAGAGAGCTCCGATGCTATTGTAATGGATTCTCCACGAGCTCAGAGACCCACACAGAAGGTTTCTCAATGGTACGTACTGTATTTTACTTATCTATTTTGTTTTCATAGCCATTTCTCATATCGTGTGAATATGAATGAAATAGCTTTAAACAAGAAATGTGTGCGGACACATTTGTGTCTCCTTGTCACGTTCGCAGATATAAATCAATCTCCTCTCGTAAATGTGTTGTTGTTGGCAATAACATTCACTGTAGATTGCATAAAAATGTGAACTTCATATCAACGTCTGTGATAACGAAGTTAACATCCCTCTTTCTACATGGTTGAACCAGTTTACACAATTGACCTCCTGAGTCAATTATCTTTTTGTGTTTGTTTCTTAAAATTCTGCATATCTGCTCAAATCCGAACAGGTATAGGCAGCGTTCACACCAGATTTCAGGTGCCTTTATCTCAGCAGCTAACCTGTTGTTTTGTGGTAGGAGAACTGAGGTGAAATAAAGCCTCATCCAATCAGGTCATATTCAAATTCCTACTTATGATCCTCACCAGTCTCCTGGTGATCCAGAGCATGTCAGAGCTGCCTCTCCTGTAAAACACAATCAACATAACGAGATGCAACTCAGCACATGACAGAGGTAGGCTCATCCTGTCCTGACAGATCACAGGCAGTCAGGTGCTCTTTGCTGGGTTGGCTCACCAGACCACTGCAAACCGTTACTGGGTTTCAGTTGTCAACCTGTCAAGTCTTCTCCACTGCATGAGCTCAGGAGGGAATTTCAATGGCAGTTGTACCCTGGTGTCATTCACGCCTCAAGGACACCATAGCCTGCTAAGATCATCAGATCTCACGAAAGGTCATCAGACAAGTGTGGGCTCTGAACCAATCAACTCAAACATTCATTCAGAACATTGGGTGTCACAGTATATTTAAACGTGTATTTTAAAATCACGTTGATGCGAAATCTGTGAGCAAACAATGATCCGTTCTCAGTAATTGCGAGGAAAGTGAAAACAGGGTTAATGCTTTCAGGGTTAATGTCATCCAACAATATCTTCTTAGCACACAATTTACATCACTGAATATAGTTAAGTGATTCAGTACCACGTTCAATTAATGCAGTATTGGTTGAATTGATTGGTTGTTATTCATTTCCCTGCAGGAGGGTAAGTAAGACCCTCCTGGATGTATTTTAGTCTCTTTCTGTTTAATTATTAAACCACTCCATAGACTGGCTGGCTGTTCTTGTGGAGCCTCACACTATAAAAAACATCACCTTATGTTTAAATGAAGCTACAAATGCATAGCCTGGCTCTGCCCTCCTACGTACTTCCACTCAATTTAGATTTTGCTTCTGTACTAGGTCTGGCCATGAGGTACGTAAGTCAGATGTCTCCGGTTAATTTTCTACCGGCCAATCAGCAAACAGAGGGAGTGGCTGAGAATGATGACGTTGATGTTGTGCAATAGTTTGTGTTGTAGTTCCGTAATAGCAGCGTAGAAATATGCTAGCGAAGCCATTCGGTCCGTTGTAGCAATGCTGCCGAATATCCATAAGCTAAAGCTGGAGTAAGAACAAGTTTTGCTGAGTTTTGTTTGTGGCCATGATGTTGTGGCCCTTCTCCCCACGGGGTTCGGGAACAGTTTGATTTTCCAGCTACGGCAGCTAGCTCTGTTACAGTAGTGGTGAAGGAATTGGCTAAGGTGAACGCTAGTGATTATGGGAGATCAGAGTGGCTCTGGGCAGACCCAATAGTTTTAAACTTCAACAGAGTACCTGCCTACAAGGAAGTCAACGCTTGTCAATGGAGCGAGGCCAAACTCTCTGTACAAATGAAATGTACGAGAGTGTGGTTAGGACCAGGCTAGCAAATGCATCAGTTCATCTGACATTTTGTAATCATCCGTTTGTAATCATCCGTAATCATCAGTTTATGCGGTCCATACAACCTTCATTTTGCAGTCTTCGGTGTGTCACTGTGCTACCCAGGGTTAGGCACAAGGTCTGTTCTAGTTGGACAGCTCCAGACCTGTTCTGTGAGTCAGTCTGGAAGCTTCTCATAGCCTGGTGAGGTGCCATGATACGCCCACAACCTACGCTGACGTGTTGACTCCCAGAACTCTTGCACATGCCATCTGCAGGGGCTTCTATGGACAGATCCCACTCAGCAGGTCTGAGTCATGTCCAATACACCAGATAGCCACGGTAGCCTGGCCATAAACGTAGATGTTCTGTTGATTTACACAGTATGTATCAGTATGCTATTGGTGTGCTATAATACAATTGGCAGATCACTTGATTTACTGCTCTGCTATCACCAATACTGTTTTAACAATTTTACTGTCATGTTGCCATCAAGTGTTAAGTGTCTCAAGTGTTTTCAGCTACAGCCTGCCTCCCTGAAAGGTTGGTAATGCCAATGAAGCATTAGAGGGTCTGGGGATCACACTCACTGTTGACTTGCTTGGTCACCATGGTGATTAAACAGGAAGAGGAGCTTGGTTCACCCAGCTATGGAAAAACAATCAGACTTAATGGCCAGCCTTTTTCTCCTATGATACAGCCTGACTCTGTGATTGTTATGGTTGTTGTGACTCTTAATCAGTGAATCATTAAAATGACACATTACATTAGTATCTGAGTCATGGCCTGAGTAATTCCTGCTGCTTGTAATGTCTTTTAATTAACCTCACTTAAAGCTCACTGACCTTTTGTAAAACTGTGTACCAAAAGCTCATAACATGGTGTAATTGATAATGATCTAATGATGCTTATTTTATTCAGTTCATCATATCAAGTTGAAGGGATCCCAATCAACAAAAATGAAAAACACTTCAGAAGCAAAGCGAGTTAACTATGGCATTATTTAATTATGATTTTATCATAACATCAATAATTAACACATTCTGCCTCTGAATGGAATGAATGAATGGAATGCATAAATAGACAATATACCAGAATAAATGCTACGCACTCAAAATAGGGTTAACCAAGGATAGACATGGTTGAACCTCTAGAAGTTCTTTCAAATGTGGGTAGAGGAAACCCACAGTGTGGAGACAGCAGCATCTCTGTATCTCGGTGCACCTCTCTGATGCCTGCCTGTGCCAATGAGTCACCCAGTCATCACATCCAGAGGCGCTGTCCCCAGTCCAAGGCTTTGTTTGACAGGCAGCATCCTCCAGCCATGGTGATGAGCAGGGCCTTGGAAGTGGAGGTCCGTCTGTCCCTCTAATTGGGTCTCTTCCAGTAGTGCAGCAACAGCTTTTCCCCATCTTTCCTCTCACGGCTGTTAACAATGTCTACTCAGACACAAGGACAGGATGAACAGGCCTTAGGATGTCATTAATTCCAACAAACCTTACGCTGTATTATAATCACTTTTAAGTTGACCTTTCTGTACTACCACCCCTAGACCGAGAAGTTGCATCATACTGAAGTGGTTGTGGACTAGTTCTTGATTGGTTGGTTGATTCATTGGTGAACTGACTGATGGATTGAATTCATTTGATCATTAAGAGCAAACTTTCTATGGCACCCCTCGGGTGAGATGTGCTACACTGTAACACCAAGACTGAATTCTACTGGAATTATAAATATCCCTACCCCCTCTGCCCTGTGTTCTCTTCCAGTGAGATCCCAGAGCTGTCTCTCTGTCCTCCTGACAGTGTGTGTGTGCAGCTCCAACTAGCTGACAGCCTCCCCAGACCCTGCTCCTCCTCCTCTTCCTCCTCCTCCTCCTCCTCTCAGCTTTACCACCAGGTCCCCCAAGGCCCGCCCTATCACCCCTCACCCCAACCCCCCAGCCGTCACCCACCAGAGCACGGACACTGCTGCCCACACCACCAGCCAACCAGAGGCACTGCCTGCCCCAACACTCACCCAGTCACGGACGGCTCTCACCCAGACTGCTCCACTGGCCTCAGCATCGGTGGTAAGACGGGTCATGGCAGAAGTCCCCCTCACGTTCCGTCTTGTAATAACGCTGTGCGGTGTCATTGGCTGCAGGGATCACAAGAGGGAGGAGCCCACAAGCGAAAACAAAGACATGTGGTGACAGTCAGGTATGGGTTCGTCTGCAACACAGCTTGGTTCAAGATGGATACATCCAGATCCATTTTTGGATGGATGTCAAAATGATTGAATGGATACATGAATAAATAAATAGATAAATTCATGTATTTATTATCGGATGGAGATGAAAGCCAAAGCACAGACAGATTCGTTACCAGACCAGTCATGTAATTTTTTTGCTTAAACCTAACACTCAAAAACAATGTGATGTGCTTTCTTCTGTAGGGATGAGGGACTCCACTGGATTCCTAGAAAGTTAGTACAGAGCATGTTAGTCCAATAGCATGATAGCATGATATATATGGCTATTGCACGAAAATTGAACCATTTTTTTCTTGTTACATTTTACCATTATATACTAGTAAGTACTGGCCTCTAAAGTCCACTAAACATAATTGTCACTGCCAGCCTCTGTTCTTCTATGCTGGTTCTGATTGACAGGTAATCAGTGAAAGTATTCTTCTGTGATGCCAGCTGGCAGTTACATTGACACCGAGCCGGTCTTGTTCTACGGTGCTTGCAGCTACTCCCAGTTGGTGGTGGAATATCCTGTGGTGATGATGCTGGGATGTGCCCTTGTCCTTCTGGGATGTTCTCTAGCAGGCCTTCTAATTGGGCCACTACCTGACTTCTCGGACCCGCTTATGGTCAGTTCCCACTTGCCAACACACACACACATGCAGCGATACACACACGCATACACTCTCTCTTCTTTTTTTCCCATGTTGACATGAGTGAAGCTACACGTCAAAAATTATGTAAAGGGACCAGACTGTGATGCTAAATCAACCATTTCTGTTTTTACCATGTTTAATGAAGCTCTAGAAATGTAATTACATACAGTGTGCTTGCAGTAAAATAGGCATGCAACAAATGTGCATACAGTTGCAAAAACACAATGTTCTTATGTGGAGGAGAGGAGAAGGTATTACAGATCGGTACCATGGAAAATCCTGACTCAATGCAGCTTTCATTGATCCACAAAACCACCTTATTGTTTGTGGAAAACCTTAAATAAGACACAATGGATAAACATTAGCATTCCCTCTGCTGCACCTCAAGCACATTTAATTTACATAAATACTGTGTTTTCTTAATGCTTATTAATACAGAGCACTGTATCCATTAGCGACTTGTGTCCGCACTTACACTGTGCCTGGATGCTATAGTTTGGGTTGTGGTTTTTGTGTGGGTTGATGTGGTGGTGTGGGGAGTCAGGTGGCTGAGTGGTTAGGGAATTGGGGTAATAATCCAAAGGTTGCTGGTTTGATTCCCGGCCGTGCCAATGACGTTGTGTCCTTGGGCAAGGCACTTCACCCTACTTGCCCGGAGGGACTGTCCCTGTCCTTACTGTAAGTCGTTCTGGATAAGAGCGTCTGCTTAATGACTAAATGTAAATGGTGTGTGTGCTAATGTTTTTGGTGTCTGTAGTTGATACATTTTGGCGTGCGTTTGATGTGTGAAGATGTCTGTTGATGTATGTTATGGTTGTATGTTTGATGTTGTTGTGTGTGTGTTCACAGGGGTTCGAGCCTCGGGGAACATACATAGGACTGAGACAGTCCTCGTTGGAGAAGCTGCTGGAGAACACGGGGCCTGGTAGAACTCTGTCTGTGGTTCCACAGCTGAGCACATACAGGGATACTGGGAGGTACCTTAAGAACAGAATAATATCAAATAGAAAATTGATATGTTGAGCTTTTCCTTACACTGAGGTTTCACCATTTCATGTGCCAGTGGCAGAAAGAAGAGCCAAAGTATATTTTTCTCCCTCCCTCACACACACCCCTGTTGGGTTATGTAATTAATCCTTCTAAAAAAGGCAACACTTGGCTCATGTTTACAGCCACAGATGGAGCATGAAAACACTTGTCCAGGCAACTTGGCTCCCAAAGTGCATCATTAAAACTGGAGCGTAAATACTTGAATGAAATGAAAATTAATTTGACAAAAATAATCTGTTCTAAATGTCTTCCCTGGTTGAAGGGTTAAGAATAGAATCAAATTCTCGTTTGTGTGTGTGTGTTTATAGCAATGTGAATGGTGATGAGGCCAGTGTGAGGCAGGAGAAGTCCAGACTGCGCTCCAAGAGGATGCTGGATAAAGACCCAGATCAGGACACCTTTCTCTGTCATGCACCTGGTAGGAAAACACTTCAAACACACAATGAAAAACACCCAAGCACGCTATATATACAATACACTGGACCCTCCTTGCAAGCATGTTGGCTTTGTGTAAACGCAGATAGCAGACTGTGGATGATTTCATTGTGGTTGTGTGTGCCTAAATCACACCTCGTACTATGTGTGTGTGCAGGAGAACAGTATGCTCAGCTGGTGTTTCGCTCAGGGAACTCTGCCAGTCTATGGAGCCTGAAATCCATCACCACCATGTGTGAGATGGAGCAGACCATGGTATGTTCTTCTCCTCCTTTACTTCCGGCTCCTCCACCTGACTTCTGCCTCTTCTGCCCTGCTCCTCTCCCCTTTTCCTGTAGCTGCTCCTCTTCTGCCCCTACTCCTGCGTCTTCTTCCTCCATCAGCTTTTCTTCCTGGTCTTCCTCATCTTGCCCCTCTTTCTCGTATCGCTCCTATCTTCACCAGCCCCGCTCTTCTAACCCATGCCGCCCCTCCCCTATAGCTATAGTATTATTAAGGAAAAACTTCAATCCTTTGTGTTTCAGATTCGTTCGCAGGCTCATTTCCAGGGGCTGTGTCAGCAGCAGCCTTTGAAGCTGGAAACCGAGGCAGGAGGGGCGGCCCGGGGAGGTGAAGGGGGAGGCTGCTGTCCCAGCTGGTCATTGGGGAATTACTTGGCAGTCCTCAGCAACACCTCCTCCTGCCTCAGCCTCAACTCCCACCATGTGTCAGAGTCCCTCAGCTTGCTGCGCTACTGTGCTCCCTTCTACCACCACGGTAGTCTGTCAGGAAGCTGCCACCACAGACCCAAGCAGGGGAGCTGCGTCTCGGTGCCCACGCGATGCAAGCACTCCCATGCCGTGTACCAGATCCTTCACTTCCTGGTCGATAAGGACTTCCTGGGGCCGGAGACTGTCCAGTACCAGGTTCCCTCACTGAAATACAGCCTGCTGTTCCTGCCGGTGGAAAAAGGAGAGCACCTTATGGACATCTATATACGAAGCCTTGAAGGCCAGGACCTGACTTACAAGAACACCACAATCACAGGGATGGACCTGGGAATCAAGCAGACTCTGTTTAAGCACTACCTGGCTCGGGACTCCATCTACCCTGTCCTGGCAGTGGTCTCCCTCTTCTTTACCATGGCTCTGTACCTGCGCTCACTTTTCATATCAGCGCTGGCTCTGGTAGCCGTCACAGGTTCACTCTTCACCTCCTACTTCTTGTACAAGGTTGCTTTTCGCATGGCCTTCTTCCCCCTGCTCAACCTCTCTGCTGTTCTCATCCTGCTGGGAAGCTGCTCCAATCATGCCTTCACCTTTGTCGACTTCTGGAGCCTTCAGCTCTCCCACAACCCCCCTGCCTCGCTGGAGAAGAGGGTGAACCGGGTTGTGCTAGAAGTTGGGTACTTGACCATGGCGTCGGGCCTCACCTCCAGTGCTGCCTTCTTCTGTGGTTACCTGAGCAGCATCACGGCCGTCAGGTGTTTCTCCATCTACCTGGGGACAGCCTCTCTGATCAGTACCCTGGTCAACCTTGTCTGGCTGCCCTGTGCACTCGTCATCAGAGAGCGCTTCTCAGGGATGAACTCCGCCTTGGACGATGCCCCTGGCTGGAATCCCTGCTGCTCCAAAAATCCTGGAGGATTCTGGGACACAAGCTCGAGGAAGCGCTGCCTCTTCAGTCTAGCTCAGAAACTAAGGGGCTTGAAGAGAGGATTGGCAGAGACCTCCAACCTGTTGTTTCTGAAAATTCTCCCTTGTGGGGTGGTCAAGTTTCGATACATATGGGTGTGCTGGTTCGCTGTGCTGGCGGCAGGGGGCACCTACATCTCTTGTGTGGATCCTGGCATGAAACTCCCCACCCTGGACAGCAGAGCCACTCAGCTGTTCCGCTCCAGCCATCCGTTTGAGAGGTACGACGCAGAGTATCGTCACATGTTCATGTTTGAAAGACAGAGAAATGGCGAGGACAAGCCCCTGACACTGACCCTGGTCTGGGGGGTCATCCCTACTGATAACGGGGATCACTTCGACCCTAAAAGCAACGGCTCATTAGTCCTGGACCCAGAATTCAACATAAGCAGCCCCGAGGCTCAGTTGTGGCTCAGGGAGCTTTGTGAACGGGTCCAAAACCAGAGTTTCTATTCCCCTACTTCATTGTCTGAAGAGGAGGAGGGGCGGGTGGACAGCGTCTGCCTGGTGGAGCAGCTGGTGCGCTGGGTGTCCATCCGACGCTGCTCAGAGAGTGAGGACTCCCGGCAGTTTTGCTGCAATGACATTCCCTTTCCCTACCCTGCTGCTGTGTTTGAGCAATGTGTGGGTATGATGGTGGCTGAGCGGCACAGCCACGCTGAGGGCCATCTGTCCCCCGGAGGAGGAGGACTGTTCTTTCAGCCAGACGGCAGGATAGCAGCCTTGGTTCTGGCTTTCCGAACCATACACTTCTACAGCTTCAACTTCAGCCAGACTAGTTTGTACTACCGGGACATGGGGGCATGGTTTGCCGGGGAGATGTCTGAAGCTCCCCCAGGACTGAGGCAGGGCTGGTTCATCAGTCAGCTCACGCTGTTCGACCTCCAGCAGAGTCTGAGCTCCGAGACCCTGGTGGTTGCCGGCGTCTCCATCGCCCTGACCTTCACCCTCCTGCTTCTGACCACCTGGAACATTCCGCTGAGCATCTACGGGATGGCGGCCGTGGGAGGGAGTGTTTTTGTCACCGTGGGTCTGCTAGTCCTGCTGGAGTGGCAGCTGAGCGGTGTGGAAGCTCTGTTCATCTCTGCTGCGGCAGGCCTTTCTGTGGACTTTGTGGCTAACTATTGCATCTCCTACAGCTCCGCTCCGCACTCGGACAGGATTGGCCGAGTGGCTCACTCTGTGAAGAGGATGGGCTGCCCTGTGGCCGTAGGTTCTGGAGCGTTCTTCTGTGTTGGGATCGTCATGCTTCCCGCCACCGCCCTGCTCTTCAGGAAGCTGGGGATATTTCTCTTCCTCGTCAAGTGTGTGGCTTGCGGTTTTGCCACCTTCTTCTTTCAGTCTCTCTGCTGCTTTTTTGGTCCTCAAAGGAACTGTGGGAAGATTTCTCTTCCGTGTTCCTCGGAGAAGGTCTCTGAGGGCAAGTTGTCCTCCCGCTCCACAGCCGACCCAGCAGCCTCCACCTCCACCATCAATGGGGCGTACGGCAGGTCAAGGGTCAGACGGAACTACAACAAAGATGGCGGAGGATATCTCTACCCTAACCACCAGCGCCAGAGACAAAGACAGGGACCTGGAGAGCAAGAGTCTGAGCAGTACGAGCTGCAGCCGTTGGCCTGCCAGCTGAGTGACAGCTTTGAGAATAGCACCTGTACCAGCAAGCTGTCCAACCGTCCCTCCGTGTTGTCCGACGACATCCAGTTCTGTGGCCCGGAGGTGGAAAGGAGGGAGGCAGACGCAGACAGTGAGGACGTGTGTAGCAGACACCCCCACAAAGGCTGCCACCCTCCCCCAGCTCTCCAGACCTCCTCTCCCTACAGGGAGAACACTCTGCGATCAGCAACTCCTGCAAGAGAGCTGACCAAGGACCAGCTCCTGTGTAAGGCCTGCCGGGGGGGCCAGTCTGCTGGGGGGAACCGCTGGAGCGTGACCATGTCCTCCTCCTCCAGTATGGAGGATACCATCATCAGCCAGACCCTGGAGACCATGGAGCAGCCCTCTATTGCCTCTAAGGAGATGCACACTGGGGGCAAGCACCACCCCCACTCTCGACTGCTGTCTTCCCAGTCCCAGAGTTCCTTTGAGGGGCTGGAGGACTCCAACGAGACCTGCCTCAGTGACATCGAGCCAGGGCCCTCCCAGCCCCATGTCTGTGGCCATGAGGAGGGCGAGGGGAACGGGGAGCCGCAGCCAGGACACCTGAATGGACGGAGGGATGCACTCCACCTCTCCCTCAGGGAGACCGTCTACGAGACTGGGGCTCCAGGCTGTGGGCGGAGCCGTTCCAGCCAGGGAGAGGAGCCTGTCATCCTGCCCAATAGCAAACCGGACCTGCCTGATGTGTGGATCAAGAGAGATGGAGCGAGGGAAGACACAAGTTGAGGGTTTAGAAAACATGTCCTGTTTCTACTTCTGTAACATAAAAATGCCAGTTTAGTATTACTTATCCAAGTTTAAATGTTCAGTTGGGATTTTGTGCAAACTCCAAGTGACAAACACGAATAGTGTAAATGTCAGCAGAACAACAGTTAAATATTCATGCTGGGCTTTTGAAAACAGATGGTGCTGCATGGTATTCAATAATCTCTAAAAGAGTCATTAATTTTTTCAAATGCAAATGTCCAGTAGCTTTAACTGGGTTGTATTCAAAATAATCAATCTGACACATTTCTGACTATAACTTTTATCTTGCTTTCACCACTGTAACTTCACTGTTACAGCACCAGAGGAAATGCCACACAACATGAGTGGTCAATTACCTTAAAAGTAATATCTAAGCGTTTGTTCCACCGGACACTTCCGCACTGCGTACTATCACTAATACCTAAGAATATTAATCATAACCAGAAACTGAGATAATTCACTTCTATCCTTTGACTTGTATGAAGAAAAGGCCACGCAACACCACCAAGTAAAGTCACCGCTGTTTATCATGTTTCCTGCTGCAGTATGTATCTCTGTGCCTATTCTGCTCTGACAGGATCCATAATCACACCTTCATAATCATAGCCTCTACGACACAACAAACTTTCGATTTCAATCTGTCAAATACACTGGAAACACTTGAATTGTGATACCCAGTGCAATAGAAAAGTGCCAACATTGAAGTACTTCTGACTAGAAATGGATCAATAATTGATCCAGGCTTACTGCACATCTTGGACCAGACAAGCTCAGTCAACGATCTCTGGCCTTCATCTATCTGGGTTTGAGCCAAAACTATTTGTACAGATTCATGGACACTGAGATCAAGTGAGTGCGACTCATGAAAACAAACTTTTACGAGATATCATATACTACAAGAGAAAGTGCTGCTTTGTTTATGATGAACATTGCTTGTGCCTATATCACATGTTGTCAGTAGCAACACAACAGCACTACCAAAAGGCACTTCTGAAATGTACTCGACATCTATCACCACCGCAGAATGGTGGCAGGCTTCTGCCTGTGGTCGCATAAATACATGAGTTAGCTTATTTGCCATGTCAGTAGTTGTGCCATTATCATTGTACATGTTTTTCAGAAATGGGGTCAATCAGAAATGACCCCAGGTTGATGTTTTACTCAGTGTCAGAGCTAAGATATGTAGCATTAATGTTATGCAGTTACTAAAAAGAGAATATTCTGTTCCACTGCACATCCAGCTCAAATGTAACATGTGTTTTCTTGAAAGTATACCCACACAATGGTGTATTTCTATGTGCAGCACGTGCCAACTCTTAATGACAGCAGTTTTCTATGGCAACTGAAGTCTCTGTGTGATGGTTAAGTATGCAAGGTAAATGTATTTTTATTCAGTAAAGTTCAATACATTTGTAATTGGTCTTCAGTGTTGATGTAAAGTCTTAACCAGACTACTACGAAGCAGGATTTGGGGTTAGCAAGGTAGCTTCAAGTTTAACTCTGGGTTTTCAGTTTCACGACAGTGGTTTGCTTTTTACCAGTGTAGATCGCCACAGTAACTTATGCTGCACACCTAACCTGCCCGGAGTGGATTGTTCGAGATAACAGATCAACACGTATGAAAGCAACAATCTTTGAAGTGTATATAGACCAATATTATCCTAAAACAGAGAACAGTTAAAGCACTGAAGCCGTATTACTTACTTACTAGATGACCGTATAATGATTTGTTTATAAGTAAGCCTATTTACTGGTCTGAATTAGGTTTTGTATATATTCTTAATCTTCTCAAAAGACCTTTTAACACATTAATGGAATACACTATTGTAATAGTGCCTTAAGATGGGGCTGTAATTTTGGTAAGCCTATTAACTTAGTCGGCAAGTTTTTACCAACTTTCCGCCTTGCTTTTGGCAGAGGCAACTGTTTTTTTTTTTGCCTGGATTATATTTAAAAATGTATCATTTGTTTAATATTGGAGTTTGCTTATCTTCTGTACAATATGCGACTCTGACAGACTTGTCCATTATTGCAATTGGCCCCTTATACGTGAACACACAAAAGATTGGTAAAACCTGGGTTGAGTTAACAAGTTGATAGCCACTGTCGTGACACTGCTTAGCGTGATTGCAGTTGTAAGGCTCAGTGAAGCCAGCTTACTAAAATATATCTCTGGCATATTGAACTTGCTTCGTAGTAGGCCTACAGGCAACATTTGATTATTGTGTAAGAAAGTTGAGGTTTGAAACAGTGACTTTCAAGTGTTTAACAAACAAGTTGTCTCACTTATTTAAGGTCTTTCTTTCTCATGGAGTACTCTTGGATGATCTTTTGTTTTTAGCCACTAAGCAAAACATTCTGCTTGAAGGAATGAATAACACAGCTTCATATTGATGACATGAGGTTGCAACCACTATTAGACTTAAGGAATCGCAATGCTGTAAATTTTCCACAAGGTGGAAAGTAAAAAAATAAAGTGTATTTTTCCTGGTTACAGCTTTATTTTGGTTGTTTTGTTTGAACAAAATTCCTTTTGATTTAAAATGACATCAGAAATAATGTGTGATAGAAATCCCCCTAAAAAAACTATTATTCCTCTTATGAAAAAAAATCAAACAAAATCCTCAAAACTGTAGTTCTAATTCTTAGTCTTCGAGAGCCAAAATCTGTGCAATTTCAATGTACCAAACATCACTCAATGTTAATTTTGACCACACTCTCAAGACTGATAAAATATTACTTATGTATTTACAACATGACATCAAGTTGAGCTCTAGTCATCAACCCAGTCTTCTTTAGCCCAGTCAGGTAGGCAGGTCTGGTATTCAAAGTCTGGTCCTTTGTAGCGTAAAGCATGCAGATACATGATCAGCTCCTTCTCTGTAGGGTCGGGCCTAGTGATCTTACACTCACTACACAGAGGGTCTCTGTCTCTGGGGCCTGAGAGGGGTGCTGGTGCACACCCTGACAAGGCTCCATCCTTGCCTGCACCGTGCAAAGGGCGCATGTCATTCAGGGTACATTGAGTAGACACAGGCTGTACTGGATGTGTCTGAAGCTCAGTACATTCATTGCTGACATTTCTCTCTGTTTGTGAACTACATCCCCCAGACTCATCAGGCCTGGTCAAGCTAGTATCACAGGCATTCTGTAGGTCTTTTCCATTAACTCCAACTCCCATAATACCCTCCTGCAAGAGGCTGCTGGCATCCTCAGGTAGGTCTAGAAGGTGGAGGCTCTCCTTTGAGCGATGCTCATCCAGCAGAGCCTTCAGCAACTCATCGTCACTCAGCCCAACCAGTCCCCCCTTGGCCCTTTCGGGGCCCCAGGCCGAGGAGCCATAGATGGGGTCGTTGAGGATAGGAAACCCTAGGAACTGGAGGTGGACACGGATCTGGTGTGTGCGCCCAGTGAGAGGCATGCAGCGAACCACGCTGTTGCTTCCGTTGTAGCTGAGCCTCTGAAAGACAGTGCGGCAATCCTTGCCGAGGGGGTCCACCCGGCACAGCCCCACCTTGAAGGACACAACCAGGATAGGCTCCTCACACACCACTTCAGCCTCTGGAAACTCCCCCTCCACACGGCACACATACTCCTTCTCCAGCTGATGGGGAGAGCACACACAACACTTGCCATTTACAATTCTCAATATGTGAGCCATGCGAGACATTCCACAGTGACCCATTTTGTTTGAAAAGGAAACCAAACTTCCAATTGCTGCAAAGGAAAGGTATTTGAAAAGGCGTATTCAAATATATATATCTGTCACAGGCTGAACAGATAGTTTGAACAGATAATTCAAAAGGAAGGGAGTCTCACCTGTCTGTCTCTGACCAGCTTGTCCAGTCTCTTGGACACCTCTAGGGTTCGAGCAAACAGCAGCACCCCGGAGGTTAACCGGTCCAGCCGATGGACGGTGTGGAGGCCTGAGATCCCCCTCTCCTTCCCCAGAATGAAGATCACCGTGTTGTGGCGGAACCGTCCGCAGGGATGCACCGGCATTGAAGCAGGCTTGTCCACCACCAGAACCTCCCCGTTGTCCTCCAGGATCTCTAAGGGCCGGCCCACAACCGGAGGCTCATGCCGATGAACTGTGTTCTTCATGAGGTCATTGTTCTGGGGAAGGGTTGGAACATATTATGAGACACTATACTATTTACGTGAATTTATGATTGATACAATACATTAAATGATATTCTTGGAAGCTCAGTTCCGAGGCAACATACCCTGAGTGTTATCGACAAGTCATTTACTGGTTCCTCGTTGAGACGGATGCGTCCCTCTTTGGCTGCTGCTTTGTAGTAATCTAAGGATTCTGCTCTGAACTCCTTGCTGAAGACTTCTAAGAGGCTCTTCCCGATCCAGCGGCCCTTGCAGTAAGTTTTAAAGTCAAAGTAGTAAGGTCGCACTTTTCGCAGACCACCTTCGAAATAGTACGAGGTTTCATCGAAGTGTTCTTGGCTGAAGCCTACCCCGGGGTTTCTCTTCTGAGGAGGTGGGATGTACCTCTCCCCTGGTTTCATGTTCTTACCACCACCTCCTCTCCGTCTCTTACCACGACAGTCTTTTTCTGTTTCTACCCCCTCTTCGCTTTTGCGCTTAACAGTTCCAGTCACTTCGTACTCCTTGGTCGTTGAAGTGATTTCGGAGATGTTTTCCCCTGCATCGGTGGCTTCTATAGTCTCCATCTGTTGTGTTGTCATTAGTGTCTGCTGTCTGTACGATCGTGAATATAGAAGGAACGCGTTTCTTTTGTGACAGACTCCAACATCAGTATACTGTGTCACTTTCCAATTCACATTCCCGTCGATGATTGTAACATCGCATTTAGGCAAGGTGCATCGACGGCGTCCAAAGGACAACTTTAACTGCATACAATCTATCTTATTGTATTGAGAACCATACACATTTGTTTTTATATAACGAAGGAACAAACCGAACAATGAATCTAACTGTTTCCCTAAGACGTTCTTTAAAACTACAGTTTGTATGGTAAGCGATAAATTATGTACCCTTAAAGTGGGAGTCAGCACACTCACATGCATCTCCCAAAGGTCCTTGGTGTTTTCAGACGCTAGATGATGACGTCAAAATGTAGTCTTCCGTTAATAGCCTGGCTAAAAAATTTAAGTCTGACTCAAAAAAGCTGTCATGACCAGTGACCACTGCATTCATACTTGATCATAATAAGCACATCATAATTTTATTGCACTTTTATTAATAAACAATATCGTAATAGTCAAAGTTATTTTCATTCTTTTCCCAAAATAAAGTACATTTAATTCTCATCTACAAAGGTGGTTCTTCTATTGTAGTCATATAAGGGAATTAGGATTAGGTAATCAGACTATGAATGCTGAGATTCACAGCAACAATTGAAATAAAATGTATTCATTGTACACATGCATCAGCTTTACATCACTTGGTAAGCGTTGACTATATAATTCCGTTCTTGTTTGTTTCCATCACTGGCATCAGGATCCTTTAGGATTACACAGGTGTCTGTCTCCACATTCACCTCACAGATGAACAAAACATTCAAACTACCAGACAACGGACAATAATCTATCAGGGAAGATTAACACATGGCAAGTTTGAAAGTCCATAACATGAACAGATGAACTTGTAAATCCACAGTCCTTGGCTTCTCTCCTCATCTCATAGTCCCGGGTCTTCCAGAGATGCTACAAGGCAAAGAGGCAGAGAAGAGCAGGCAGCTGCTAGCATGTTCTGGCTGCTATGCATCAGACTGGACTGTCCTATGGGACCCCAGAATTGCAGCCCCAGCACCACCTCCTGCAGGGGCAACCACACTGCAATCAGAGCTCACCCCTGAGGGGGGAGAACAAACACACGTGCGCGCACACACACACACACACACAGATAATCAGGGAACCAACTCTACTGTGCAATGATCAACAAAGTCCAGATATAACCACAATTCTCATAAAAAGGTAGACACCTGTCAATAATACATTGCTATGAATGTCAGTATTAGTCGGTAGAGTACATACCCAGGCCACTGGCGTCGCTTATCAGTGAGGGGAACATAGATGACCCCCATTAGGGCTTTTCTGAGGAAGGTTCCGTCTGGCTGGCGGTCGTACTGCTCCAGAACTTGGCTCCCTCCGTCTGGACCCACCGGGAGAACCAGCCTCCCTCCAGGCTTCAGCTGCTCCAGGAGCTGCCAGAATGAAGAAGAGTTTAACTTTGGAAATCACACACACACAATCAAATCACACAATATCCAAAAAAACAGTTTTAATAGTGTGAAGCATCAGGGACAACGGTTTTGACCATTGACCAGCATTATGAATTGCTGGTGATCCATGCAGAGAGCCCGGTTTCTGTGTAGTGGTGGGAAGGAACACGGGTGCTCACAGCTTTGGGGAGTGTCGGCGCAGCTGCCCCCACGTGTATGGCGTCATACGGTGCTCCTTCAGGGTAGCCCAACCTCCCGTCCCCCACTAACATGACAACAAAACGAATATCATGATGCAATCTAGTCAAATAATATATACATAATTTTTAATTCAGTAGAAACCACTTTCATTTAGGGATACACGGAAATTTAAGCCGGTGAAAATAGCGAAAGCATTTGGTTTGTCCATTTTCACCTCAAACTATAAATTGTTTTAACATTTGTGCTTTACTAACCTCAAACCTTTTTCAGGTTATCTGAGTTTTATACCCCAAAAAACAATATAGTCATTTTTGGTTTGGGTTTTATGTGCATTCAGAATTTTTTATTTTCAGCCAAAACATTTAATTTTGTAGCATCATTAGTTTCATTTTCAGGTTATTAAGACATAAGAGAAGTGTCTGCTTCTGGTGGTTGCCTGCATCCTTCTAGGCACTGAAGTTCAATATACTCTTACCAAGGTCACATGACTCACTCACCCACAAGTTTAATGCATCCTGAGGAGAGCAGCTTTGGGTCGTCTGCCTGCACGTTTCTCACAGAGGCCTCCACCAGCTCCTTGATGTGCTCGATTCCCACCACCTTCCCCGAGGACCCCACCTAGGGAAGGGGGGCAGAGGAATGTGAGGGAAGAGACAACACAGGGTAGCACTGAGGCAGATTATACAACAGTTTGTTCCGAACAAGTAATTTGATTGAACAGGGTATTCCTTGAGTACTGATATTTAGTCATATCAGCACTGGGTCTTTTAACTAAACATGAATCGCTCCACTGAAATGATCAAGCGTTAGACGCTAGGGTGCAGGAAAATGTTTGTGTGTTGCTTAGCAACAGTCCAGTCCCAGTCCAGTGGTGGAACTATTTTGTGTTGGCAGAGCAAAATAAATGATTAAATAAACAAATCATAATCCGTTTGTCACTTTGTAAACTAATGGTGCTTGTAGAACTGAAGCAAAATCACACTTGATATCATGCGTTTTTCATGAAACCATATACATTTTGACAATAACAGAACGTTAGTTTCTGTTCTTTATTTATACAGAGATTTATTATGGAGGTAGGTTAGAGGTACAGTAGAATTTGCAGTAAAATTTACAGCATGCATTCAGGACTCTGGAACATACCATCCTGGCAAAGCAGGCAGTGAGATATCCACTCCCAGAGCCCACATCCAGGGCTGAGGCCCCTTCGATTAGCTTGTCACTCAACACCTCCAGAGCATGTGCATGCTAGGGAAGAACAAGTCAACATTCAGTCACGTAATTGATGTCAATGTAATTGACAATTCCAAAATGTAATGAATTATAATGCCATATGATATTCAATAACCATTCCTTGTTTAAAATGACAATGCTGCCCAGACCACTGGTTAAATAAGACTACAGATGAGAATTTGAAAATATGGATTTTGTCCGCATATGCAAACATATGTGTTCATACTGTACATGTAAATGTTGTGGCTGGCTCTAGATGGTAAAATACTTACCATGTGTGGGGCGCTGATTGTTGCCTTGTACCCTTGGTAGACAAAGGGAATCAGAATGCTAACCATTTTCTAACCCATATCCTGGTATAGACTATATCTCAAAACATGTTACAATGGTGTGACATGAGTAACTGCAGTATTCTCCTACAAGTTATAAGGTAAGTAAGTGTGCCACTGTAAGAACGTTACCGATAGATTGAGGAGAGTCGGAGTAAGGGTAGTCCTCAGAGTAGATTCCCCTGTCTGTGGCCAGCATGGCATCAAACACACGATCACTGCGGATCACTCCATGATCTAAAAAGGTCAAGGGTCAGGTAATCAGGATTTGTAACAGAGATCAATGAAAACCACTCCACGATTCTGAAAACTCAACCCAGCCCTAAGCTGCACTGAACTGGATACTGAAAATCTCAACAATGGATGAACATGCATTTACAATGTCATAAAGAGTTGAATTATTATATTAGTGCGCTATAAATAGTATAATATATGTACATGTACTGTTGTCATTGTCGACTAATGTGTTTCTAAGCTCTGTGGCTCCAGAGATACTGTGTGGTTTTACCCCGAAGTCGACTGATGAGTTCAGGATGTGTCTTGCCACTGGACATCCAGGCCATGGTCCTGGATAACAGCACACCCATAGGGACTGCCACTACAGCCAGACGCAATACTGCTGAGTGCATTTCACATACACCGTGCCTTCCTTAACAAACACACAGACAATCACAATGACAGATATTTATACAAAACTAATACAATCAGTAATAATCAAAAATAGGTGGTTAATGTGCTTTGAGAATGTAGTGTGTATGTAAGACCTAGTGTTAACTATAAGGGAAGAAATGCAGAAACCTCTATTACTCTCCATAACCTGTAATTAACACTTCCAGAATGCAAAAAGTAGATGTATAGTTTACCAACTGATAAAGATATGGATCAAAATGCGAGGAAGGCTAGATAGCCACACTATCATAAGGTTAAAGCCACCAAGCCAACGCTGTTGCAGCCTGCATATAATCAACCAATAAAACTAGGTTCATATGCAACGTTGTCAAACATTAGCATCTTATAGGTAATGTATCAAAATTAGTTTGGTAAGAAATGCCAAACTTCAAAAGATCATAAAATAATATTTTACCTTGGTAGCTGCACCACCAAATAATGCCCCAGCTGGGACAGATTTCCGCGTCCTCATCGTATCTAGCCAATCACATTTGGATAAACCACCTAAAATATTAAAGAAACCAATAGAATCCCTACATTATTTGACAGCCAGGTACACAAGCCAATCAGATTAGTCACAACAAAGCCTAGCTCCGTACCACCTCTCCCTTGAAGAACATGACCATGGACACACTGAGCTAGCAAGCTAGTTTAAATAATCAAATCCTTTCTGTTCTGGAATAAAAGTAAACGGCACTGGCTTGGCAGAAAGGTAAGACAATGCTGTTAATGCTCCTAAAGTGTACCCTAAGGAATGTTTTGCGGCTACATACCCAGCTTGATAGCCTAGTTATAGTTTGCAATGCTAGCAGTGGCATAGCATTTGCGTGTTAGTGCAACTCCTCTGTTCATTTCAATTCATTTGTATCAATTTACTAAACACAGTATCGTATAAAATACTCGTCCGTTTTCCAAGCTATTTGTAGTGTGTCTTTAGCTTGAAAACACCTTAAATGTCAACGTTTGACTCACCGTCTCCTAAATAATGACATTATCATTCATTTAGGTGAATCTGAGTGTACCACTATGATTGACGACTTCGAAAACAAGGAGGCTCGGTCCAGCGGGGAGCTGTGGTCTGAAATCTGCTCGACTCTGCCTGACGTTGAGGAGGCAGGTCGGGGTGACGAGGCCCAAGCACAGTTCACAGACTCGTTCCATCCCTCGTCGCGGATCGGACCGCTGCCTAACGGCATCTCTGCCGGGTCATGGGAACCCATGGAGGATTCCGATATCTACATTGCCAGTTTAGGTAGTACAAATATATTTTCCTTCATTCTGCCTTAACAGCGTCTATTTCCCTTTTACCCAATCTTCCATTCTCCCTTCCTTGTCATCGCCCCTTCCTTCCATGACTCCTTTCTTCCACTTATTTTTCCTTAATTGTTGTTGTTTTAATTTTCGTGATGTGTACAAGCTGGCCTTATTAATATCCTGGAATTGAAAATATGTAATGTGTCATCCAGAGAACCGCCTGAGGAGACTGAAAGGCCAATCCTCGGAGGTTACATCCAGGGAGATGCTGCGCTCCTTGTCACAGGCTAAGAAAGAGTGCTGGGACCGGTTCCTCCATGACGCCCAGACCTCTGAGCTCTTCCAGGGGGGAGAAATTGATGGCAGGTGAGCAGGCGACAACAGAGTAGGGTGCAGGTCAGAGGAGCGACAGAGCAGTGTGAAGGACCTGACACTGCATTCTAATATATTTCTCTGTAGGCCACTACCTCTAGTAGGATCCGTACCCATGACTGAAGGAAGTATCTATTTCCATGTATTCTTCAAGTTGTTAATACAGCTCAATACCTTGTAGATATGGTGCAAAATTGACATTTTTGATACTAGGAGACTGCCTCATTGTAGAACCATATGTTTAGTAACGTCCCCCCTCTCTCTCTCTCTCTCTCTCTCTCTCCTCCCCCCTTCCGTGCCCCTCTTCCTCTCCTCTATCCCTCTTCCTCTCCTCTATCCCTCTTCCTCTCCTCTATCCCCAGTGCCCTGGAGCACCTGAAGCGCTGGCTGCTACCAGAGAAAGTTGCCATTAGTGCTGAGGAGCTAGAGTTCCTTCTCCTGCCCTCTCACCAAGGAGAAAACGGCACCTCAGAGCCGGAGACCAGCCCTGGACCAGACACCACAGCACAGTCCCATCAAGCCGGACCCCAGGAGCAGGAGCAGGGGGAGGGCAACCGCAGAGTACTGGAGGACGACTGCCCAACACCAGAGAAATAGACTGGGAGGAAGATGATGATGAAGGCTCTGCTGGTTGGTGCTCAGACTTTTGAATGCACAGGGACCATGATGTAAATGTTGTTATGCAGGACTGGTGGGAAGAAGTGTGTATTACCCTCATCTCAATGTTCATGTGTTATCTGTTTGTGGTTGAATCATATTAGAAGCGATCATTTTGGACAGATCATTGCTAAACTTGCATATGACTGTTAGGTATATTTGTTGCCATGTTGATTTATTGAAAATGGGAACTGTTAAGTGTTCAAATGTTCATTTTAAAACACCATTACTTAAATTAGGCTAAACTGTAATTTTTTGTCAAACCATATGTATTTTTAACCCTGCTGTAATTATTGTAGATTAGTTAAAATATTTTCTGTTGAACTGATATGTACCTGCATCGAACAAGTTGGAAGAGATGTAAGGGTTTAAAAAATAAAATAAGGAAACAAAGAATTTTGGCCATAGTGTACAGTAGCCTACTTGGAAAAGCCGTAATTTTTTAAATTTTTCCTGTAATTTTGTGCTCTACCCCAGAAATAATCTAATTTATACTGCACAACCCCCACCTTTCCGCTAGGAGGTAGCACTGAGAGTCAAAAAGGTGAAGCGACAAAGCACCTGTTGTGAAATGCACAAGTAGCCTACTCTTCTATTTTAATAGGAGAGCATTTGAGCTTGGAAGCTGTTGTACGCTTTCTTTCTGTGGTAATGCTAAGACGCTAACTAATAATAATGCTCCTCGTGACATAGTGCTCATTTTTGTGTAGTAACCTATACTGTCATCATGATAAAATTGTATTGTTTAATGGAAGAAAATCCTTCAATTTTTGTCTCCGGTCGGATCTGGTTGTAGCTTTCTGTAGCTATTCGAAAGTTTAAATTAATAAACACCTTTTGTTTCATTCCTGTGATTTTTGTTCGACAGTTGTATTTTCCTAGTCTTTCTAACTTACGTCTGCGCATCCCCTCCTCACTCCCAACGCCCCCCACTGCCTACCTCTTCAAAGCCTTCGTCATTCAAGCCTAGGTTTAATAGAAATGTGTGCAGAAGAACATTTGGCTTTAGCAAATGCTTTATCCCGAAGACGATTATTATCACCAACTGAAACCACCTGCCTTTAGAACTGACCCAAAACCTGGCAGACATTGTAATACTTATCTGTGCTGTCAAGTGATTGTGTGTGCTATCTGCATAACCTGAGTTCCTTTTGTCTCTTAGAAGAGACAGAAGTTTGGAAAATAAACAGAACGGAGCTGCCTAGTAGCAGTACAGACGCTTTGCAGCAAGCACAAGGACGTTCATGCTCACACTGAAGTTTATTTTGCAACTGTGTCCGTTTGGGCATATTTAGTTGGACGTCTTGCTAAGACTTTAAGGTAAGATTAAAACTGCAGCTTCAGAATTACGTTTTGGAAACCCTCAAAATTTTATTGAGATTTTCTAAAAATTTGAAAATTATTTGATTATTAATTTGTTTAAGTGCAATTAAATTCTGCAAAGCACATATGCCTTTTTGTGGAAGGGATATGTTGATGTGATATTTATTATTTAGCATCAGTCAGAATTAATACGTTTTATAATCTATAATAGATTTCACAATTGACCATAATATTTTAAAAATGATAGTTTTTTAATGTATGGCTTCACACGCTTTTATTTTTCCCTAATGATCCCTTATCCTTACTGAACAACGAGGCAGCGCTGTAAATAATTTTGGTGAGATTATATCGGAGTTTGGAGCCTGTATGAATCTGGCATGAATATGCTATTGTTTAACATCCTAAAATGGTCACAGAGTTTTCTTCTGTCATTTTGAGATAGACCAGTTCTTGAGCTATGCCTTTCTCAGAACCCTTGCAGTCATGAATGGATCACTGCTCTATTCACTTCAGTGGTGCCTTTGTAACTGGACAGGTTAAAAACGTTAGACCCTTGAATACACAACAATACCAACAATGTATTTATGAACACGGTTTTATTGGTATTAACAAAGTTTAAAACAGGAAACTGTCATCCTATAAAATACTAGCAGAGGAAATAACACAAGAAAACAACTCATCAATTCACAGTTAGAACAGGGTGGCCAGACTAGGCGCCGGCAGTGGAAATGGGTATTATCTGCAAACCTGTAAAGAGGGCTATAGTAATCTAACCGACCGTGTGGTAACCCTATAGTGGAAAACGTCAAGATGTGCAAAGTTTAAGCAGTGATCCCCACTGAGATCAGTCTGTGCAAAGCGTGTAAACAATGACACTGCAAACGTACGTGCAAAAACTGCAAACAATCTGGCACTATAATAGCATGTGCAATATGCAAACAGCTGGAGGCTAAATGAGCCAACAGGTAAGATCACCACCCAGTATGACAACACAGAGCCCCAGGTATGAAGATAATCGATATAAATATGGTGACACTGCGGGCAGCCAGTGGAAAGTCTAACCACAATTTAAAATACACAATTCCCTACTCTAACGGGGAACGGATTCGAAGGCCAATCACCGTTCGACAGTACTCACGGCCCAACCCACGGCCTAGCCAACCGAAGTCCAGGAGGAGGTTGAGGGACAGATGCGAGCCTGTCGGCCACGCCTACGAGGCACTGACGTTGTTCCCCCGTGCGTTAGCAGCCCAGCTCAGACTGGGGAAACAGGAAACTATAATCCACACCAACAATAGTTCGTCTCGGGGTAGTCGTCCACACTGCTGATGGCGTCTGCTTCTTCTGTGTGCTGGGGAAGTGCAGGAGGTGTATAATTAAACGCAACCAAATGTAACGATCACGGTTGCAGTTGTTCTTACACACATAAAGTAATAGCGGGGCTACTTCCCTTTATGGCGTGGAGTTGAGTGCGTTGAACAATCTGATGGGGCTTGGAGGCACCGTGCTGACCGATCATCCAGGACTCGGGGAAGAGGGCGGCTGGCTCCGGATCTCGCCTCCGTGTGTGGAAACCGTTGTCGTCCGTAGTCGGGTGCGAGCCCTGAGAGGAGATCTTGGTTTGTTCTTATGCCTTTACCCAGCCAATCCCGTAGGTGGTCAAATCAGCCCGCCGATAAGGAACACCTGTAGAGAGATGTCACGCAAACACCGACACAGCAAACATACAGAACGATATCGGCTGTCCCGCCCCCAAACATGTGTTCAAATGAATGACATTTGCTCCCGTTACAATTCCCCCCCACATTAACAGTGGTCGTCCCGAGCACTACTGTCTGGTTCAATCCTCAGGGCGGTACCGTGCTGGAGGTTGACCCCGATTGTGGCGAGCTGGGTACCTTGGTGGGGTACCCGTTGCGGTTCCTTGATGGTGTGTAGGGGTTGGGCCATGATCTACAGGTACATTAAGAGGAACTACTAGATCGTATACAGGGGCTTCGGGGGCCGGGGCGACTGGAGCAATGGCAGGAGGTGGCGTTGCTGTGGAGGCCGTTGGCGCTGCGGCCGGTCTCAGCGGTGCGGCTGTGGGTTCCTGCTGCTGTTGTGGCATCAGTTGGTGGCGTGCCAGTGGGATGTATGGCCAAACCGGTTCTGGTTGCCAGGTGTCGTTTCTATGTGGGTTCGCAGGGGTGTGGTTGGTTGGTGGTGGATCACCAGGACAGGATCTCAAGTTGTTACGATGGATTGTTCGAATAGGACCATCTTTACCCTCTGGCCGTATAGCAAATACTGGCCGGTCCTGGTAAGGCTGGGAGACGACTACAAAGGGTAATGGGAGCCACTGAGGGGCCAATTTACCTTGAGCCCGACGGCGAAAATTTCTGATTAGCACCCTCTCTCCAGGTAGCAGCGGCAAGGTACGGGCATTGCGGTCATACCGTTTTTGGTTCCAGTTTACACGACGCTCCGCATTTCCCCGTACTGCGTCATAAGCTTGTAGAAGTGAGTGATAGTGCGTTCGGACCCACCCGTCTAGATCAGCTCTTTGTTGAGGTGGTGCGACTTCATGTAGCATGTCCACTGGAAGCCTGGCGTGGCGGCCAAACACGACGTAGTGTGGTGTCATCCCGGTGCTAGCGTGGGAGGAATTGTTGTATGCTTGCAGGAGGGCTGGAAGATGAACTGGCCACTGGGCCTGGTGCTTAACCTCGATTGTGCTCAACAGGGACAGAAGTGTGCGGTTAAGCCTTTCGCAGGCCCCGTTGCCCTGTGGGTGGTACGGGGTAGTATGTACCTTCCTGCAGCCATACATGGCACATAGTTGTTGCATTAGGGCCGACTCGAATGCTCCCCCTCGGTCGGTGAGGATCCGTTCTGGGCAGCCAAATGGGAGGATGAGAGCAGTCCACAGTGCCTTCACCGTTGTAGCAGCCGTCTGATCCTTCGTGGGCACGGCCAGTGCGTAGCGTGAAAACAGATCCGTGATGACCAAAATATATTGGTAAGGGTCCGCGGGCCTTCCGAGTGATAAAAAGTCCAGGGCCACAGTTTCAAATGGAAAGCTGGACGGAATGGGGCACAGGGGGGCTTTTGGTTGTTGCCCCCGCTTTCCTACCACACAGGTGGTACATTCGGTGGTCCATGCCCGGGCACTTGCACTCATTCCCACCCAAAAGAACCTCCTCCTAAGCAAGGACATCATCTTGTCGCCGTGAGCGTGACCTGCCGCTCTGTGGTATTCCTCCCATATCGATCGAGCTTGGCCCTCTGGGATGACAATTTGTCTTACTGGGGCCCCAGTGTCAGGTTCAGTGACGTGCCTCACCAAGGCTCCATCTTGAAGCTCCAGATGGTCCCACTCTTGAAGCAGGCGACGGAGTTGTGGGGACAAGGCCGAACGGTTACCGGTGACTGGAGGTTCTGCCTCTAGCCTCCAGGCCTGGAGGAGTCGTAGGTCTGGATCCTCTATTTGACGCGTCGCCCATAGGTTTGAGCCAGGGCAGGGTTCTACTGACGTCGTGCACGCTGTGGCCTGTGTGGTGGTGCTGGTGGCTTCTCCTGGAAGTCGCGACAAGACATCTGCGTTTCGGTTGGCCGTCCCTGGTCGGTAGCGTACTTCGTACGAGTAGTTGGCCAGTTGGGCCACCCATCGTTGTTCGGTTGCCCCCAGTCGTGCGGTCTGCAGGTGGACTAGCGGGTTGTTGTCTGTGAACACAGTGACTTGGGCCCCCCACAAGTAGTCTTTGAATTTGTCTGTAATTGCCCACTTCAAGGCCAAGAGCTCCAGCTTGAAGGAGCTGTAATTTTTGTCGTTGCGCTCAGCCGGAGCGAGGCTACGGCTTGCGTATGCTATGACTCGCTCTTTTCCATCCTGGACTTGGGACAGGACCGCTCCTAGGCCATCCAGGCTGGCGTCTGTGTACAGCTTGAAAGGCAATTGGAAGTCCGCAAAAGCCAGTATGGGGGCACTAAGAAGAGCCTGTTTCAGGTTGTCAAAAGCAACTTGGCAGTCAGCTGTCCACTGGATTGGGGCAGAAGGTCTATTAGCCTGGCCCTGTAGGAGCTGGTGAAGTGGAGCGGCGACTTTGGAGAAAGCAGGGATAAATCGCCTGTAGTACCCCGCGAAGCCTAAAAATGACCTCACTTGCTTGACGGTCGTGGGCGCAGCCCAATCGCGGACAATGGCCGTCTTGTCTGGGTCGGTTGCCACACCCTGACTGCTAACCACATGCCCCAGGTAGACCACTTGCTTCTGGAACAGATGACACTTACGGGGTTGTAGTTTCAGGCCATGTTCTTGAAGGCGGGTAAATACCTGTTCTAGGTGTTGTAAGTGGGTGGGGAAGTCGGGCGAATAGACTATGACGTCATCGAGATAAATCAAGAGGTGATCGTACACTTGTGAGCCGAGGCAACGTTGCATTAATCTCTGAAACGTAGCTGGCGCATTGCAGAGTCCAAAAGGCATACGTTCAAAGTGGTAGAGGCCAAAGGGTGTAGTGAACGCAGTCTTCTCCTGGTCCTCTGGTGCGACATCCACTTGCCAGTATCCGCTCGCCAAGTCGAGCGTGGAGTACCATTTGGCTTGGGTTAGGCTCGTGAGGGACTCCTCAATGCGCGGCAGGGGAAAGGAGTCTTTGTGAGTCACGGAATTAAGCTTGCGGTAATCCACACAGAATCTCCACGACCCGTCTTTCTTTTTTGCCAGGACCACTGGAGCTGCCCACGGACTCGAACTTTCTTTCACCACCCCACTGTCAAGCATGCCCTGCAATAAGGCCCTCAACTCTGGGTAGAGGTTTGGAGCGACAGGGCGGTAGCGTTCTCTTATTGGGGGTGCTGTGCCAGTGGGTATCTGGTGGGTGACCACTGAGGTCCTTCCAAAATCTTCATCGTGTGCAGCGAATATGTGTGACCACTTCTGCAGGAGGGCCTTCAGTTGTGCTTGTTGATAGTCATTCAATTCCTCCCCACGTAGTGCCAGTGCCGGGTGCTCCTCGGTTGAAGTCTGCCCTACGTGCTGTACATCGACCTCAACTATCTGGGGACCAGTATTGCGCAGCACCAACTTCGACCGCCCTTGTACATCTCTGGGGTCAATCTGGGTCACTGTAGCCAGGGGGCGTCGTTGAGGTAGTTCCAGCGGGAAAGGATTAGGGTTGCAGATGCGCAGGGGGACCCTCCCACCACGGGTCCAGCTCAAAGATCTGGCCACTCTCCATTCGTGCCCATGGTCTTCTAGGTCTTCAACCAGGACCAGGCAATCCTGTAGGCCAGCTGCTTGTGGAACTTGGGCCCAGATAATAGTCTCTGTGGTAGGAGGTAACCTCACTGGGGACTGCCGCTGGAGTCTAGCCACCCCTTGTAGCTCCATCTGGCCCATCGACGTATCCGCTTTCTGGCAAGCGGCAAAAGCTGCATCCCAAGCCTTCTCTGCATGAGGAGAGAACACAGATTTAAATGCCGTCACTCCTGGGTGCCCCCTACGGAATACCTCTGTCCAACAATCCGCCACCACATTCATTCCAAGGAGGCCATATTCTGTGTTTATACAATCATCCCTCACAATAACCACACCCTTTTTCTTAATGTCTATTCCCCCAATACTAAAATCCAAGACAGCATAACCCACATAAGGAATACGAAGACCATTGGCCGCTTTCAAGGTTAGCCATGGTATACCACTGGGATCTTGTATGCACTCCCCCCCAAAATAGTGCTGGAACAGTGTTTGGCTGAACATGGTGACTTGGGAGCCAGTGTCAAGTATAAATGGAACCCGTTGCCCTTGAACAAACACTTCCACTTCAGGGCATTTGCCCACCATTGAGGGCCTTTGTGGGGGTACGATCTGGGGCCCCTCCCGGTTCACTCGCCCTGCTGTGACCGGGGATACCGAAAACCCGGCTGGTGCGGCCGTCGCCGTGGGCAAAACCTCTGAATATGCCCAGCCTCCCCGCAGTCGCGGCAAATGGCTCTCCCTTGGCCATCCCATTGGTAAGACGTATTATCCGGGGGGGCAGACCCTAGCCGCTGTCGTCTCGGGTCATGTTCTTGACGCCAAGCCTGTTGGGGGTTTGCACCCATGGCCGGCAGTGCTGTAGCACCGGTGGCTGGTATGATGTTTAAACGCCCTTGCAGCTGTTCGACGATGGATTTACTTAGGAGGCTCACCTGTTCTGTCAACTCTTGACGCAATTCGGCTCGGAGGGCTTCCTTCATTTGCTGCCAATCAGAGGTGACCGTTGAGGGCCTCTTGGATGTTGTGGCAACAGTTGGGCAAACTTGGGCTTCTTCAGTGTGGCCCAGTTCACGCTCCAATGCTTTTGCCTCTGCACAGACCTGGACAAATGTAAGCGTTGTGACCCTTCTGAGCTGTCTTTGCAGTTCTTGTTTGGCTAATCCCTGCCTCAGGCCCATGGAAAACTGGGTGCGCAGCAGTTCGTCATCCGAGCCCGCATCCTGGGGGTCTCTTGCTCTCCACCTGTGATGCAGCTCCCGCAGCCGAAGAGTGAACGTGCCCACATCCTCTCCAGGTTCTTGTTTACAGTTAAAGAACTGTACTCGCAGCAGGGCTACTGGTTGCTGGCCCCCATACAGCCTCGCCAGGGCGTCCAGAATCTTTACATCCGTATTTCGATCAGCCTCTGCCAACAGCGCCACCTCCCTTTTTGCATTCCCTTCCAATACGCTCAACAAAAAGTCTACCCGCTGTTCGTCATTTAGCCCCTGGGCCCGAATAAAAGCCTCAATTTGGGTTCGCCAATCTAGAAATTTGGATGGTTCTCCTTCCCCGCTATACTTTGGCACCCATGGCCCACTCATGAACCATGGCATCATTGTGGGCACTACTTGGGGTTGTGCCCCCGCTACCACTGGCTGCCCGCCATTATTCATATTGCTGTGTACGTCAAGGGTCCTGCCGACTACGCCAAATTTGTAACTGGACAGGTTAAAAACGTTAGACCCTTGAATACACAACAATACCAACAATGTATTTATGAACACGGTTTTATTGGTATTAACAAAGTTTAAAACAGGAAACTGTCATCCTATAAAATACTAGCAGAGGAAATAACACAAGAAAACAACTCATCAATTCACAGTTAGAACAGGGTGGCCAGACTAGGCGCCGGCAGTGGAAATGGGTATTATCTGCAAACCTGTAAAGAGGGCTATAGTAATCTAACCGACCGTGTGGTAACCCTATAGTGGAAAACGTCAAGATGTGCAAAGTTTAAGCAGTGATCCCCACTGAGATCAGTCTGTGCAAAGCGTGTAAACAATGACACTGCAAACGTACGTGCAAAAACTGCAAACAATCTGGCACTATAATAGCATGTGCAATATGCAAACAGCTGGAGGCTAAATGAGCCAACAGGTAAGATCACCACCCAGTATGACAACACAGAGCCCCAGGTATGAAGATAATCGATATAAATATGGTGACACTGCGGGCAGCCAGTGGAAAGTCTAACCACAATTTAAAATACACAATTCCCTACTCTAACGGGGAACGGATTCGAAGGCCAATCACCGTTCGACAGTACTCACGGCCCAACCCACGGCCTAGCCAACCGAAGTCCAGGAGGAGGTTGAGGGACAGATGCGAGCCTGTCGGCCACGCCTACGAGGCACTGACGTTGTTCCCCCGTGCGTTAGCAGCCCAGCTCAGACTGGGGAAACAGGAAACTATAATCCACACCAACAATAGTTCGTCTCGGGGTAGTCGTCCACACTGCTGATGGCGTCTGCTTCTTCTGTGTGCTGGGGAAGTGCAGGAGGTGTATAATTAAACGCAACCAAATGTAACGATCACGGTTGCAGTTGTTCTTACACACATAAAGTAATAGCGGGGCTACTTCCCTTTATGGCGTGGAGTTGAGTGCGTTGAACAATCTGATGGGGCTTGGAGGCACCGTGCTGACCGATCATCCAGGACTCGGGGAAGAGGGCGGCTGGCTCCGGATCTCGCCTCCGTGTGTGGAAACCGTTGTCGTCCGTAGTCGGGTGCGAGCCCTGAGAGGAGATCTTGGTTTGTTCTTATGCCTTTACCCAGCCAATCCCGTAGGTGGTCAAATCAGCCCGCCGATAAGGAACACCTGTAGAGAGATGTCACGCAAACACCGACACAGCAAACATACAGAACGATATCGGCTGTCCCGCCCCCAAACATGTGTTCAAATGAATGACATTTGCTCCCGTTACACCTTCATCTCTGTCTGGTTCCATAATTGCCTCATGCAGAGTAGCCAGGAACCCTATGATCCGTGTGTTCATGTTTATTCAGCACTCCTCAGTGAGATCAGTGAGGTACCTCTTAATTGGCTGATGTGTATGAGCTCTGATATCTGCCCTAGTTTGCTTCTTGTCCAAAATATTGTTTTTAATAATGGCACAGAATTGTCAGTAGGACATCTCGTTTAACCAACAGTGGGATCTCATTCAGTATTTATAACAAAATGCACAGTAAACTGTGCTTTTCCCCAAATATGGTAAATCGTGAGTGTGCGTGAGTGTGCATGAGTCTGTGCGTCTGCATGTGTGTTGAAGCCCATCAGGACCATTTTAGTCTCCAGTGCATGTACAGAACAAGGCAGACAGTACAGCCAAAATGCAGACCATTGTTCAGTCCTGATTATTGACCTTAACACAGGCTGCGCTTAAAGGTCTAGCGTCAGAATTCAGTGCAATCATTCTAACAATGGGCTCGTCAGGACAGTGTGATATGAAAAAGCTTTTAAGCCCACAATAGGATGTGCAGGACTGAGTCATCTTAAAGGCCATACAGGTCGTAGTTGAGTAGTTAATTGAGACACTTGGTCTCGATGATGATGACCCCTTTAGCAGTGATTTACACTCCCAGTCGAAATTCCCACGCCTCTTTGTTCTGTTTGCCTTTCAGTTGAAAACATCCTCTGTGTTTAGGAGGCACTGCACCGTGATGGACCTGGTAAATGTTCAGAAAGACTCTTGGGAGGACACATCTCTCCATGCCATCTCATCCTCCTCTACCCCCACTCCCACCTCCTCCCCGTCTGTTCACTCCTCCACCAACTCCACCTCCTTCTCTGGAGTGGACCTGCTGTTGGACCTGAAGCTTCTTTTCATCCCCCTTTACTCAACGGTGGTTTTGGTGGCCTGCTGTGGGAACCTTCTCCTCCTCTTCCTTATTGGTTTCAACAAGAAGAGTCACAGCACCACCAACTTCCTGATTGCAAACCTGGCGTTGGTCGACCTGGTCATGTGCCTGTTCTGCGTGCCCCTCACTGCATTCTACGCCTTTGACAAGCGAGGCTGGATATTCGGCGGCTTCATGTGCCACTTTGTCAACGTCATGCAGCCTGCCACCGTTTGCGCCGCTGTCCTCTCTCTCACGGCAATCGCGGTGGACCGGTATGTGGTTGTGGCCTATCCGATCCGCCGGCGTGCCGGTGGGCAGTTCTGCTGGGGTCTCGTGGTGGTGATCTGGCTGAGCTCACTGGCGCTCTCCGCCCCAACAGCTCTGCACACGGCCCACCTGGACCTCAGCGCAGCGGGCCTCAGCATGACCATCTGCGAGGAGTTCTGGCCTGACCAGGACCACGGACGCCTCCTCTACTCCTGCTTCCTCCTCCTCTTCTCTTACTTCCTGCCGCTGGCAGCTGTGTCTGTCTCCTACTGTGCCATTTCACATCACCTGAGGCAGAGGACAACCTCTGACCTGGTCGCCAGTCACAGGTGCAGCCAGGCGACATGGGGGAAGAGAAGGAGGAAGACCTTTGTCCTGCTGCTGGTGTCGGTGCTGTGCTTTGCCTGTTCCTGGCTCCCCCTGCAGGTGGTCAATCTCATCCGTGACCTGGACCCAGACTTCTCCATCCTGGGGAAGAGTCACGTCAACCTCATCCAGGTGTGCTGCCACCTGCTGGCCATGAGCTCCGCCTGCTACAACCCTTTCATCTATGCCTCTCTTCACAGCAAGTTCCTGTCCTACTTATGTCGTCACTTCCTACCACGCCTCAGGGGCGGGGTTCAGGGGCAGAGCAGTATTACAACGTCTCACAGACTGCCACGCCTAAACACCTTCTCAACAATGGTGGACATCCCTGTTGCTGTCGGTAAAAAGATACCTCAGGACAGCTACTGAGGGTCTTAGAAGGTTCTTGGAGCTGACATGATAGACATGGTGGGTTGGTTGACAGACGACATCCATGGACTGCTATTGCGGACTTGTACAAGACTGCTAAAGACAGGACCTTAGTCTGTTGGAGTCAAATTTGAGTTTCTATACAGTACCAGTCAAAAGTTTGGACACATTTTCCCAATTCCCCGTGAACTTTCTTCTGTCTGGCCTCAGAAGACACTAATGACTGTATATCAGGTTATAGAACCTGAAGCACGTCCTGCTTTGGCCTGGTAAAGAATTGAATATATTCCTGTCCTGCCAACCAATTATTAAATATATCCCCTAAAAGCAGTATTAAAATATGATATGGATAAGAGCGTCTGCTCAATGAGTAAATGTAATATTATTAAAGACAGGCCTTTTCTATAGCTGAACTAGGGGAGTCAGGTGGCTGAGCGGTTAGGGAATCGGGCTAGTAATCTGAAGGTTGCCATTTCGATTCCCGGCCATGCCAAATGACGTTGTGTCCTTGGGCAAGGCACTTCACCCTACTTCCCTCAGGGAGAATGTCCCTGTACTTACTGTAAATCGCTCTGGATTAGAGCGTCTGCTAAATGTAAATGAACTGTTCTGCATGCAGGAAAGGTTTTTGAGATGTCTGCAAGTAAATTATTTTGTTGTGAAAGTGTATGCTTTAAACAGGGTAAATTTTGTTCTTATTGATTTGCAAAAAGTTGTGTGTATTTTGTGTTAAATACAGTATATATCTTCGCTAGTATCAAATGTGTTGTGCAAATATAATATAATAACATCCCATGTCAATTGTTGTGCTGAAACTGTTGATCTTAATGCATCTGTAGATGAACATATTGATCATACATTTTATATGTATCTTTGTGGTGAACACCAGTGATGACATTTGGAAGAAGAGAGTAGCTATGGGAACACATTGTTGATAATTCCTTCTTCATCTCGGTGTCATTTAACAACTGTCTGGATGTCTCTCTAAGATGAAGAAGTAGTGTGATATTTGAGACAAATAATCACCCCCCTCCCTTGAGTGCACCTGAATGCCAAAGTTAACCCCAAAGAGGGATACATATCTGGATATTGTAGATTTATCAAAGTGCAGGGAATGGTTGAACAAAATAAGCACTGATACTGAAGTACTGGATATCAAGAAGCAAATCATCATAAACCAGGTGTCTCCCTAAACGTTCTTCTAATGCAGGTTTTAAATCAGTCATGGTTTGTATGGGTACTAAGACAATTCTATTACGTTCAGAAACTGAACGTTGGTCGCAATTTAAATTAAAAAATGAGCTCTCACATCTTTTAGAAACGCACTGTGTCCGGTTGGATTAATCTGTAGGGAACCAAACGTGTGTCCTGTACGCATTTGTTCAAGGTTCAGAGTTCCCAATCCATAAATTATACGCACGTTTAATATATACCACCACTCCTGGTTACAGAATAAATAGCTAATTATATGAGTTTGATATTCATCTGATGCCATTGCACATTCTTACAACAGAGTAGATTGTGAATGGTCTCTAGTGATCAATTCAGTGTGCTGTTAACGGTGCAGGGCACAGACCGGTCACCTTGCTTGGATGAGAAGCAGCATCAGAGATTGGTACATGGAGGGTGTGAATCACCCCTTTAAAAGCAGACAGTAATCATCTTTCTTTTCACTGAATAGAGAGTGGGACTAAAGCCGCAGAATGGCACATCACATTCAACATGGAATCAATGTGATACTGATGACGGCAAGAAACGTTTTTTATCTAAAAGGTCATAACGCATTTCTAGTATACAAATCCAGTTCTCCTCTGTGTCATTAGAAGACCCATTAAGCCATTATTTGTCGATGGGTGTACCAAGTAAGCTGTTAATACGGTAACACTAAATTATGCTTACTTATAATATATATATATATATATATATACATATAAGTATATTATTGCCTCTACCTTGCGCTGTCCATGGTCCTGAAGCCTGAGAAAAATAAAGAATAAAGGTCACCTATCTAATAATATGTAAGTGCTTGCCTCCTTCATGGCCCACGCAACACATTCTACACACATTGTCAGCCTGTGCGAAACAACAACAAAGACTTGGCAGGGGGGAGAGTTAGATTAAATATAAACACACTCACATGCTTTCATACGTTTTGTAATCGCACATCATTTCTGAACCTTTTTTGTAGTTTTCTACAGAAAAGGTTCACAGTCCACAGTTATCTCCATTCAAAACAGTCTGTAAACAACATAATCATGTTTCTTTGTAATGCCTACTATGACAGTGGCGGATGAAGCAAAAATAGAGAACTACAAACAAGGCAACATCAACATCCAATCAGGAACATAATAAAGACTGGAAGTCCATCTTGGAATCAATGTAGGCTTAAAAATTGATGTGAAATGTTCCTCTGCATATCAAACCGCATAATGCAGTAACTGTAATTTAATCTTTTAGTTCGCAGTGACTGCTATAATTCACATATATTTACCTTTTTTGAATCAGAGGAAAATAAATAGCCAACTGTTACATGTCCAAAACTATTCTTGTGATATTTGAGGCAGGTTCATAGAATAATGATGAGACAGCCTGCTTGAACTCCATGTGACTCATGTAAATTTGGTTTGAGGTACATTATTGATCTAAGCTCTAAGCTACCTTAGCTTTTCATCACCTCAATATCTACACTGCTCTTTTCTTACCTTTCTACCTCACCCTAATTGAAGCCATACCCTCTGGCCTGGTTCCTGACTGCCAAGATGGGGGCCTTCACAGTTACCTCAGACTGAAGACACAGGCCTGGTGGCAACAGAGCAGAGCTCGCCACCACATGTGCCATGCTCAGCCAAACAGGAGGGGTCTGAAATAATAAGCGGTGAAGAGGAGGTCCAGAGAGCTTCAGAGACCTGAAACTGGGGCAAGATTAGGCTGAGTGGAGGGGGGGAAGGGAGGTTTGAGCACAGAGATGAGGGAGATGGGGGTTTTCTATGCTTGAAAGGAGAGCTGAGGAAGAGAGTTAAATGCAGGTGAAGAAGAAAACTGTTGATTTGAACTGAAATGGAGAGAGAGTGAGAGAGAGAGCGAAAGTAATCTGTTATAACCAGATATATCATTCATTAATCTGAAGGGCCCGTTAATGTTTCATTTCAACTAGGTTTGTCACAGTAACATAATAGTGGGGAGGATGGATAATGGACTGCTTCTTATGACCTCTCACAGGGAAGAGGTAACTAATGTTTGGATGGACTGGCTTCTGAAGGACTCTCAGGGGAAATTATGTATGTTAGAGGTATATATTATTTATTATAAAACAATTTGGGTTTTTCGATTTAAATAGCTGTTTCTGATTGGACGAGAGACGTTCCGTGAGTTGAATTATCCCACATTCTAAAACTGGTTGTTCCCATCCTTGATTGTGATTGGCTATATCGCGTTCCATGCCGTTGTAAAATCCAGCATAACCTTAATCAGTTTACACACTGCCCCGACAATCGCCAACATTCTACAACAAACACCAACAGTCGGGTCAGTGTGGGCCAGCAGTTTGTGTTAGTTGGTCATTGTCGGGCACTGTCTGGAGAGTTCAACATGTTCAGTCGGGTCGGGTGAAGTTGTTGAATGTCTGACCAATATGGGGGGATTTCCAACGAACTCCAACATTCTGACAGCTCGTTACCTAGTTACAACTAGGCTTACTCGCATGCATAACATCCTCGAGCTCTCTTTGATGTCGATTTTAGCAGTTTACTCTCTTCGTAATTTTAACTGTTTTTAAAATCTGAAAATGTCTGGTTTTAAAGCAGCTTGCACACTACCCCAACAAACTCCAACGAATCCCAACATTCTAAAGTTGGCAGTTGTTGGTGATTGTCTTTAGAATGTCCAGAAAACCAATGCCAGCTCCACACTGCTCAGACAGTAACAGACTTTTTTCAGCTAGCTAATTACTTTTTTCTGTGTGTTGTAGTGAAAAGTCAAAGTGGGTTATTTAAGCAATAAGCCCCGCGAGTCCGTGGTTTACGCTGATTTTAGAACAGGTAAGGGGGTTTTCTAGCCTGACGTTGTCATATTCATAATTCTAGTCAGAATATGAGTCTGAAAACTCTCCGTTGAGCTGTTACTACGGGGCGTGTTTCAACCGAACTCGTAAAACAAATGCCTCTTCGCTCAATTGGATAGACCTACAACCAATCAGAGCAACGTAATATGTTATTTGTTGAAAACGAATTCAACTAAAGGCTCTTTCGTGACGTTGTTGATTACGTTACAGTTTATCATCTGTCCATCATTGTATAAAGCCCGCCCTGGCAATTTCATTGGTCCGCCCAGATCCTGGTTTTATGTAGCCTAGTTGTTCCCTATGAGACCCTCCAGACCCAACTTCCCGACCAAATTTTTTTGTGGGCGGGGAGAAGTTGGGCTGGCAGCCATGGCTAAGGGTTTTTGGCACTCTGCTTAGCGTCGTGCCTAACAACTCCCCATACCTGTTCTAAAATGAGCGTAAACCACGGCCTCTTGGGGCTTTTTGCTTAAATAACCCACTCTGACTTTTCACGCCAATAATAAATCACCCCGCAATGAAACATTTGCGTTGATACAAAGAAGTAACCATAACAATGGAGACGAGTCAAAGCCTCCATTTACAATTCTGAAAGACAACAAGCTAACTTGTATTTACAACAATGAGTGACTTCAATATTTATTTTAACGTATTTGAAAAAAAAATATTTTCAGAATGTAGGCTACTGTGTCATTGTCACATAACCGCTCATCTCATTCGCTACTCACCTCGCTAGTCAATCTACCTCAGACGGGCTGCGGCCGACACGACAGTGTCAGTACTTACTAACCGAGAGTGAGGTCATGCCCGGAAATATCAAACTGAGGGAGGAACGGATCGACCGGGCGATAGCGAGGTTGATACGGCAAAGCCGAGGTTTGATATTTCCTGGCATGACCGAACGGTCGAGGTTAGTAAGTAGTTTATTATATGGCATTTTTAGCTTCTTTTCATTTCGTAAACGAAAATAAATGGTACCTCTAGGCTAATTGTAGCTAGCTCTCAAGTCTTCTCACGCTGTGTTTCATGTGTTGCCCTAGCAACTCAATACTTTTGATAGAAAGCGGACAACATGGTTCTGCTAAAATGGCTTTAATTTCAACACAAAATAACGACACAAGTGATTAAAAGAGTCTCGTCTTCATCCTCACTTTCGATGACAAATCTTTTCAGCATCATTTGGATAGTAAAACTCAGCAGCTGACTCGTCGCTCATTTTGAAGATGACGTCACCGCTGAGGAGGGCAATACGCGTCTGGCATGACTACCCATTATCCAATCAGAAAGCTCGTACCGTCGTTGCCATATAATAAATAATGTTATTGCCTTTGAATCTTGCTAGCATAACCTTAGCTTTCGGGCTAATAACTCAGCTGACATTGACACCGGATCTATTTTTTCGTTGCGGAGGAACAATGGCAAAATAAACATTTTTTTTAATCAATAGCTGTATTTAAATGTTAATTGGTTGACTATAAATTGTTTTATAAAAGCAATATAGTACGAGTGCGAGTAGGGTTGTTGAGGGATATACCACGGGTGGTGTTCGGCCGTAGCCACGAGGCCGGAGGCCGAGTGGCGTAGGCAACAACATATTGTACTATATTGCTTTAATATATACAGAAGACCAGATTTCTTTAGTTTTTTAGACAACTTCACTGTTCCCTTTGAAAATAAAACAAATTGGGCGAAAACTAAATTATTAATGCAAGCTGAGCTGTTTTCTTGATGCCTCAATTGAGGCAGGGTTGTTCACAGTTAGCGTGGTCCTAACCAGACCCTCGTACATTTCATTTGTACAGTCAGAAGCAAAATCCAAATTGAGCGGAAGTACGTAGGAGGGCAGAGCCAGGCTAGTTCACAGTATCATGTTCTACCTCCCTCACTCCTGCAGTGAGCAATATACTGGGGTTAGCGGTTTGTGCTCTCAGAACAAGCTTCCACACTGCAACAATGAGAACTGCCTTACAATTTTAATTCCAAGCAAACAAAAGTTTCTCACTCTAACAGAAGTTTGAGTGGATTTGATTTAGTTTTAAAGGGTTCACTACTCTTTGACCACACACCTCAAGTCACACAGATGTATCAATCTATACACACCAATTTTCTTCCACTCCAGACTTCTAAAAATATCTAAGAGAACATGGAAAATCGAAATTGCAGTCTGAGATGAGAGTGACCTCACAGGTGTTTTCTGAGTGCCTGCAGACTTTTCGCATAATTTGCTGTCCCGCTGTGTGCATTAGACAGCTGGGGTGTTTGTTTACCCAAGAACAAAATGTTATATCAAACCTACTGTCAGCCACTGCTGCTAATCACATTTTATTACAGAGACAGTATGTTATCTTAGAATTTAATTTATGCCCAGCTACAGTTGCTATCACAAGACAGCCGAGGCTTTGACTCTTGAATTCACCAAAGAAAACAAATCAGAAAGATTTGAATTTGTACTGTAATATTTCAATCAAATTATCCATATGACATGTTTTAATGCAAGAGAAAGCAGTTAAGTCTGCAAACAAGTGCGTAAGAGCTTGTGTATGGATCTGGATACCAGAAAATGTATATTATTTTATTCTATTATCACCATTGCAGTCAGATGGTAGTAGTAGGATACAGCTCTCTCTCACACACACACACACATATATAAACATACACACATACGGACGGAACCAAAGTCCCAGGTGGATCAACCGCACATACACAAACACACACAGTTGCTACAATCAGACACACACACAGTCGCCACAATCAGACACACACACACACACAGTCGCTACAATCAGACACACGCACACAGTCGCTACAATCAGACACACACATGTTCGCTACAATCAGAAACAAACACACACACACACACACACACACAAGCAAAACTTGAAGAACTTCCACCTCCGCAGGCTCTTAGCCCCATGCCTGCTGATAAGCATGCAAATGTAGCCATGACATTTACACTCCCTGCAAGCTGATTGCATGATGAGGAGAGCCTCATGCATATTCATAACAGCTCTGATGATTGCGTTGCCTGGTGTACACTCCTCCTGTCTTTCCCTCTTGCTTTCTCTCTGCCTCTCTCTCTCTGTCTCTGACATGGACACTCACTCCTTTCAGCCAATCAGCTCAATGACACGAGTGGCTCCTATCATCTTCTAGAAGGAACTGAAGAGGAGTAGGAGTGAGAGAATTACACATTTGTGTATTAAGAGGTAGATGTGTACAAAACCATCGACTGTAGTTTGGCTTGACTTTCACCGCGTGAACCTGTCATGAATGTCAATTGTATTGCTTTTGTTACTCAGTGATTTTTGTTTGTAAAAAAAACAAAGATATAAGCATTAACTAGGGCATTCTAGTTGACACTTTCAGGTTATTATACTAAATATAAAATGTTTTTGTTTCATGTCTCTTGAACTCCATATTGACAATTTAACATGGTGGAAAACTGTAAATGACCTCAATATATGAAGCGTCTTCCTCTTACCTGCTAAACAAGTACTGTCTGTGGATTCAGCATGCCACCATGTGATGGAAAAGGATTACTGCAGGTTTTAGAAGAGCCTTTCCAGTTTTTATAAATCCGAAAATGTAAGAAGACTCAAGCAAAACGTATTATATCATTTAAGCAACTCATATATTATTTATTCCAATTAAATATGGTCTTATATTACACACGTCCATATTAAATAATACAAATACTTTGTGCTCTGAATAATATCTCAAACGATTTCTAGATCCTCCATAACCTCAAAGGAACCAAAAACATTTGTAGAAATCTTGGAATGAGTTCATTGTGACACTTTAGTCCCCTTCATAACCTTTTTTTGGTACATACATTGTAGCAATGCTCAGAGACTACACCAATCAACACTAGTAAATCAATAGCAATCCAGAAAAGGCATGTCAGATACACATTAGCTCTAAAACGGGGCTATTAGTTCCCAGTCCACTAAAGACAGGCACAGAGACAAGCGAGAGACAATCTTCTACACAGAAGTTCAA
Organism: Hypomesus nipponensis; assembly: GCF_054491055.1. Classification (NCBI taxonomy): domain Eukaryota; kingdom Metazoa; phylum Chordata; class Actinopteri; order Osmeriformes; family Osmeridae; genus Hypomesus; species Hypomesus nipponensis. The sequence goes on from NC_140363.1 coordinate 14,418,459, forward strand.
CCAGTGAGTCTCATCCTGGAAACCTGATGGGTTGTGCCTGGCTTTCCCCTTCCCTGCCCCAACACACCTGGCCCCTTTCATACATACAGAAGGCCTATGTAGGAGAGACAGGTGGGTTTGGAGTGCTACTCAGACAAGGGACGGTGGCGGTCTAGACCTCAACATAGTCTCTACCTGCTGGGTGTAAGGCCAGAGCATGCATGGTAATGGGTTCAAAACCCTCGGTCAGTTCAGGTTGGGTAAACTAAAAAAGGCTTGCGATTACCTTAGGAGGACATGGGTATGGGAATTTGGTCCAGTGGCTTATCTTCTCTTACTATTGGTTCCTTGGTTTCCAACTCTGACACTTAAACAGGACTGTACTAACCTGGACCACTCTTACTCAAGGATGACTTGCCTCAAAGTCTCCACAAAATCAGGACGCACTTATAAATAAATACATTTTTCTCTTTATAGAAATAAATAATTACCATTGCCAGAGAGAAGATCACTTGTAAGTAAATAATTCATCTAAATGCTAAATTTAGTCATTCTGTCATAAATAGAAACACATTTTTCAAAATAAATTTGGTAAACAAAATGTATACAGATGACTATGCAAAATCATGGGTTGCACATTGAATCCCTAATTTCTCGGCTATACAGGAACAAGTTATTTGTGCTGAAGACAGCTCCCTTTCTTGACTGAATCATCTCCCTGGTTCTGTGGCAATGTGGTCCTCACCATACACTACAGTTGTACAACAGCCAACAACAGTTTTAAAGTGGAATCTGCTGTTTGCTTTATTATTACGAAGTTCCAAAACTGTTTAGCAGAGATCGGTTATGAGATCCGGGCCTTGGCTGTTGTATCTGAACCCAGAATGTGATGAGTCAGACCTCATCTGGATCATCAGGAGATGATCTCACATACCGCTCCTCTGCTCCACAAAGATCCTTGGAATTTCTGTCAGGTGGATGACACCTCATCTCTCTTCTTCCCATGGAGATCTCAGTTCAGCAGATTCATCCAAGGGCCGCTGGGGTTCCCTTAAGATCCTCAAGCTGTTCTATGACCTCCGCCTCTGCAGGGTCTTACATAATTCACTGGAGGGGTCTCACAGGCATGGAAAGGCAGAGCTACCATTAGTTTGTCCACACCTGCTTCCTACAACAGGTACAGCCCAGTTCCGACCTCACCCGTCCTCGTCACTGCAGGTTCTTCAGGATCCGTCCATAGCGGAAGTCGTAGACGTGACGACAGACAAACACAAGGTTGGGGTCGACGTCCGGGGGCAAAGGACGTGGGTCGGGAAGAGTGTGGTTGAAGGAGGGTGGTGGGACCAGGGAGGTGTGACCAGGGTGACCCTCTTCACGACTCGCCACCAAGGCACGGAATCTGGATCAAAACACAGGTTTGGTGAAATCATCTATATTGCTTTAGATTTTTTTTGTTATTCCCTTAATAATCACCAACTGTATTGCAACTACATACTGTAAGTACACATTTCAATAAAGCTATTTGATCTGTATCATGTTCATTATGAAAATAACTAGCGTACTAGAGAGTAGAATCTGTTAGCATGTTCATGAAACTTGTCTCACCTGCAATACTGGGCTAGCGTTAGCACATAGCACTTGTCTTCAATACAGGCCACACTGTTTACATCCTGGTGACGGGAAGCAAAGATCTCATTCTGGAGAGGAGAGAGAGATCATAGTATAAAAACTGAGATTTGAGAATGAAGAAAAGAACCAGAAAGCTACCCTACAGTTGATATCATCACTGAAAGCTTCTGTATTTCCCCTCTAGTCCTGGGAAATCAAACTCTCTGAGATTTTAATCTTCATTTAATCCTTTCGGACAGACAGAGAGTGGAGACTAGCAGAGCAGAGCTGTAGCTGTGATCTCCTCTAAAGCTTCTGATCTACTGGGCTGGTTGTTATCCCATACTGTGAACAAAAGTATTTTGTTTTCCGGCAGAATATTTACAAGGGGAAGTCTGTTCCGGTCCAACATAGAGGGGGGAAGGTTTCTTCCAGATTTCCTCACATTCTGTGAAAAGGCCTGAATGAGATCATGATGAGATTCTAACCCAGGTGTGTTCCTGGTCAGGAACACTTACCTCACAATGCATGCTGGGATTGTGCCCTCCCTGTGTGTGTTCCGGGCGGTAGTACCAAAACAGGCTCATCATCATCTCTCCTGGGGAACACACGCATACTCAAATTCTGTTCTGATAGTCTTATAAAGACTTGACGAAAAGGTCTGAGAGCTGATTAGACAGGAAGAGGAGGAGTCTACCTGACTCAGGCTCTTCCCAGAGTGCAGAGATTTTGGCCACATAGGGGAGGGACTTGTTCCTGGGGCCAGAGCGTAAGAGGACGGTGTCTCTGACCCTGATGAGCTCACCATCCCGCTGGACGCCCTCGAAACACTTCCTCAAAACGGCAGCCTCTTCCCCCTGGAAGTCGTCATTTAACAAATCAAACACTAGAGACTCTAGTATCACCGGTGTAAATGATAACGATCTGAAAAAGAACATTAGCACTGCTTCCTGACAAGCAAGCATTGTGTTTTCTTTCCTAGCAAGTTATCAGTATGTTAGGATTGTTGACAGTGTCAGTTTGTGTTGTTTCTTATCAATGCATCCATATGACTTGGCAGTTTTGCTGTTAATGGCTGTTATCCATGTATCTGTATGTATTCTAAAGGTATGAGTACATATCTTTTGATAGTCGTCTCCACCTACCACAGTAAAGACCTCCTTCTGGAAGGGCTTCCCCAGAGGCAGCCAGCCATTAGTCTGCCTCTGCCGGCCTGCTCTGCTTTGCTTGACCTGGCCTGGTCTGTCCCTGGCCTGTCTGGCATGTCCACTAGCACTGGCAGGCCTGGAGCGACGCTTGTCTCTCACCTCAGGGCAACACGTGGGGGACACACCCCCGCGCACGGCAGACCGCGAGCCACTAGGTGCTTTTGCACTCTGAGGACACTCCCTCCCCACCCGCAATGGAGCCTGTGGTTGGTTTGGGTCTGAGAGTGGTGTCTTGAGGTGGGGAACTGATTGGGCCGCTGGAGGCACAGTGGGCATGGGGCAGCCAGAGAGGGGCCGGTGGGCAGAGCAGGCACGGGCACTACAGACCTCCAGGGAAGATGAAGAGAAGTCCTCTGTGGAGAGAGTAAAGTGAGCCAGAGTTGTTAGTGAATCTCTGTCCCAGACACACTAACTTGCACACACACTTTCCATGAGAGACCTAAATAATTTTTCTAGCTTACAAACCTAACTAACCTATCCACCAATCACTGACTGAAATACATACTGATAGACGTAACTGAAATACGGAAGCTAACTAAAAGGAGGTCAATCCTCCTGCATCTTTTTAGAAGTGACTATCAGTTTGACTTTGCACTTTTCCAGTAGTGACTAACAGGAATTCAATAGTGTCACTTCAGAGGCAGCTAACCAGCCAATCAGAAGCTGCTAAACAGCTGTTTCCTGATGCTAATAGCTCTCAGACCACGCCACCTGACTGTAATCATGCTGCCTAATGAGGTCATCTCAGCTGTGGACCTGCATACATTTACAGAGCACATGCATGGCCTACATTCTCACAAACATATAATTTACATTAGACGTGTGTGTGTGTGTGTGTGTGTGTGTGTACAAACTGAAATACTACACAGGGTGACCTTGCATTCTCAGCCTGTGTGGAATTTTTCAGAAACTTCCAGAACAGAAGAATTAAAAGGTCAACAATCAAGACTATTCTCAGCCCATTGTTGCTGGTTTGTCATTCAAAGTTGAAAGGTTACCAAGGCCTCAGAAAACTCATGTCCGACATGATCAGCACAATGACCTGAAATATTTCACTCTATCGCATAGGAGTAAAAGGATACGGAAAGTAAACCGTGGGAAATATAAAGTTCCGAAATGAAGCTCGACTCACCGATTTTGATATGGTGGCAGCAGCTGGGACAGCTTGCGTGTTGAGAGCACCCACTGCTTGAGATGGCTGGTACAGCAGTGTAGGTGTAGCCCCCAGTCTTGCAGGCCTCCCTGTAACAAACCCCTCCTGAGGGGCAGTAGGCAGGCTGGGGGATCCCTGAGGCCTGGAGCTGCAGCCAGGGCTCAGGGTCTGTCTGGGGCAGTAGCCTTTGACTGTGGACTCCCTTCGGGCACAGTGTGATAGAGGGCATGGTGGAAGGAGGATAAGGCAGTGGGTTGTTGCTGTGGGGAGGTGAGGAGGGATTATGGTGGGTGAGGTGGATGTAGTAACCAGAAAAGCAGGGATGAAGATGGGAGTGTGGATGAGTGTGGGGACCAATGGTTAAGGCAGGGTAGGCTAAGGCATGGGGGGAGTGAAGGTGAAGGTGGTAACCCTTGGTTAGACAATGTTCCTCTGGTTCCTGGTAACTCCTGTGGTCCATCAGTAGGGCGAGGCAGTGGCAGAGCTCCTTGCACCTTCCCTGGGAGGAGTGGCAGCAGGATGTGGGGGTCACGTCCATCTCGGCCTGTTCCTCCTTCACAGGCCTGAGAGAAGAGCACTGTGGCCCATGCGGGAGGCAATCCTGCCCCTCTGAAGGCCCTATCCTCTGGGCCCCCTCCTGGCTGCATTCCCTGTCACACACACCGCAGCACCGTTGTACCAACATCATTTGGGGTAGAGGCTGGTGTCGGACCTGTTGTTTCTCTAACTTGGAGTGGACTTGTTTCTCACACCTACGCTTAACACTCCGGCATCTTCCACCGCGGGGGGTGCTGGAGAGCCTGAGCAACGCTGTTGCCATGAGCCCAGCCTGACGACGCGGGGTGGGGGGGGTCAAACTTGCCAGGTCAAAGCCCACTTCCTCCATCTTGGCTCGTTTGTGTTTTTGAGGACTTCCTGAATGTGGTTTCTTTGTCTTAGGATTGTTTCTGGAATCCTGTCTCTCTATCCGTTTTTTGGTGAGCGTTGGCCCCGAAGAATTCTGTCTATGCAGCAGCAGGCTGTTGACAGCCTCTGCGTTGAGAGAGGCCAGTCTCCGTTTGCGTAGCTCCAGAGGAGGTAACGTGGGACATAAGGCATTGGATTGGTTGCTTTTTTTTGGTTCTGGTGCATTCTGACTGACTGTGAAGGTCTTCAGTACAGACTTGGAGGGTTTGGTCTGAACCTTTTTTCTCCCTCCTGTCCTCCTCCCGTCTTTGCCACCCACAGCCCGCTTCTCCTCCAGACGAGTGAGGAGGACACGACAGCCTAAGGTCTCCCCCTCACTCAACCCCGGTTCCTTAATTGACTCCACCTCCTGTATTCTCATATCCTTACTCCCTTTCCTCCTGCCTCTCTTCACCTTTGGAGGCCTCCCTCGTTTTGCTGGCATGTCAGGGTTGGCTCCGCCCATGGCCTTAGCATGAGGCAGAGGCCCCGCCCGATTATTCCCAGGGTTGAATGCAACAGCTGATCAGGAAGTCCATTTGACACTGGGCATTGTGGGTAATGTAGTCAGCACCACACACCCTGGGAAGACATAAAGGAAGACACATTTTGACTGAGAAAATAATTTGCTTAATGACTGTAATACACAATGTATGAACATTATGATTACCATTTGTTTGTCTTGCTTGCTATACGAGAATAACATTGTAAACACAGCGTAGCCTAAGCTATGCATGCATACAAACCTATTGATATCATTAGTCTGTCTCCATACAGACTGTATTATGACTGTTATAAACCAAGCTAATCTCCAGAGGGCTGTGCTTTCCCACAGAGCTGGGAACTGACAGGATTAAACATTAAATGCCTCTAGAAGCCCTTTAACAACGAGTGTGTGTTTCTATGAGCATCAAGGTCAGTGGTTTAAGGCTTCTTCATTGTCAAAAGATCATCTGGGGGGGGGGGGGGGGGAGCTTTCAACTCAGAAAGACACTTCTTCATTGAGAACACAACTGTCAGTCTTGCCTTCACGGGTCGTGTCGGCAACCGTATAAAGAACAGAAGGAAGCATCTTTTTCCTGGTACTTGGAGGCAGTTCTACCAGGCTTAAGTGACTCATCGTGCTGCTTCATTTAACCATGGGAGCGTAAACACTTCTCACTGTATTGCCTCCTTAGTTTCCATGTGAACACGCCTCAATCTGGGAGAGCCTTGGAGTCTCACCGTAAGGTTGCTCTGTGCTTTGAAGAAGAGAGGGAAGGGAAGGAGAAGAGGAGGAGAGACAAGTAGTCTAAAGGAGCTCGCTTAAGAGATGATGTGCTCCTCGTAAATGTAAGCAGGTCAGGGATTCTAAAGATCTAATGAATGATGGAAGGTTTATCTTCAGGTTCTCCCGCATACTGGGAAACGGGTTCAGCCATTCATTTGTTGAGTTTCATTACAAATGCCTCATCTTGTAAAGGAAAAGGAGAACCAGGCAGCTTTTGAATCTGTTTTTTCTTGTGACCTGTACTGTACTTCAGTTTGTTTCCTGGCCTGGGTCCACACCAAACAGACCTTTACTGATGCTCACAATATGATCCAACAGAGACTATGACTCAAAACATGAACAGATGAAAGTGACTCAACTAGGCCTCTTCTTATCCCTTAAAATGTCCCCAAACTGACAACAAAACCAAGAGGAACTATGAAAACCATTCCCTTCACTTAGGGTATGTGGACATTTTGTTTATATTAACTTAGCTTATCAGCAAGCCTTTCCAGCTTTGGAAACATTATTTAGTTATGAACTATTATGTTCTTGACCTAAATGAGATATGCATGATAATGGTCAGCTGGCTGGCAGACTCCTCCAGAACTATGGTAGACTGGCCATTATTTCCATCTGATTCGCTCAACCATGAAAGGCCATTCATGAAAGAGACAATTTCCAGACAGAACAGAGGGAGAAGCACACAATTAAATTTATGGATTTCAAATCAAGTTGTTTGGTTTGAATTGTAAATACAAAGAGGAGAAGAGAGACTTCTCTGAGAAGGGTTTGCCTGAGGTGTTAATGGAGAAACAGCAAAACAGAAAAAGTATCGATTATCAGCAACTGGCAGGACTGGGTTTAACAGATACCATCCCGTCGTCAAAGTTGGATGTAACGCAGCCTATGTGGTTTGGAAGGACCCACTTTCGTGGGCTGGATAGCCTCTACCAAGAAATATGTACACTAAAGCTCCAGAACTATCATACAAATGTTGAAATCAAGTTCAATTGTTAAAAGTCAGATGAGTGACTGAGAAACAGTTGCGTTTTTAGGCTGAACGACCAGGCTGTTGTGTCAAATACATGATTGGTGTACGAACTAATCATACACTTGAGAACAGAAGGACACGTACCGCATCCCTCATCATGATATGATAATAACCATGTAGTGTGTGTGTGTGAGTGTGTGTGAGCAGAGGGGCGCATGGACTTTCCCTGCAATTTTGCATTGGGCGTATCAGAACCAGAATTATCTTTCGAATCAATTGCTAGCTTAACTGTTTACCCCATTAGTTCAACCATCATCACCAAGACCACCATGAGCACGAGGTTGCGCGAGCCTGAATTACTTACCATTAACACTTGATTAACTCCTTTAACGGCCCAGTGAGCGCGCAGTGAATTTGAATTTTCATAAGCAATTAGCGACTAAACGGTTTGGATACTATAACTGGGTTAATAGGACAGGATATGATACAGGGGAATGAGTCAAGATCAGTTAATCAAGGAGTTGACCATCGAATTATGAACAGGTCTAAATGTAGCGTATCTGGAAGCAGACTATCAGACGTTTTAAAAACTGCCCGTATTAACACTGCTTTCTAAGCATAATGAAATCACAATCGTCACAATATTTCAATCCAACACCCTCACAGTAGACTACCTATGCTGCAGCCACAGGCAACGAAGATATTACCCATATAGCCTACCGTACGCCCCGTCCTATGCCTTCTCATATACTTTTGAATTCCGCGTAATTCCGTTCACGCTTCCAAAAATTTGAGTCTCGATTAATTGATAAAGAAATCGTGGTCCACATTCAGCTGAGACATTTGTACAGCGGTAAAACGGTGACCTACTTCCGAAGTAGCATGCTGGAGATAATATTCATGCGCTGTATTCGCATTCGCGAGACTGCCGTTGCGCCGGGACATCAACCAACATATCGAGTCCAGACAGAGGCGTTTCGTATTGAAATGTGTAACAACTTTAACGTGTTAAAGACGGTTCAGAAAGGTTAAGTAAGTATCAATCTAGGCAACTATATGCCGTAGAAATTAGCCAAACACTTTTATTATCACTATCTCGATTTGACAGCAAACCATTGACATCTAGATCCTTCATATTGCTCATATAGTTCGGCATTTCGATTCCGAAACTGTCCACCTTCAAGGTGTGAAAGGGATCCAAGTCTATAAAACAAGCTTCAACCCAGGTTCCTAACCCAGGGAGTTCGATGAAATCTCCTTTTCTCTGACCAGTTCTGGTGACCAGTGACCACACCACACACAACACAAGCCCACCAACCACAGTGGGTATGACAATTTAGTCTGGACGCTCTGAGATACACAACTCAGCTTGTGGCTAACAGACATAATACACGGAAAACATTTAATTCTGTGATTATGCAAGTTAGCCTACTATAGTAGCCTACTATAATACTATACAATCTGCAAGCATGCACAGGCTTGAGCATTAACATTTCACCCCAAAAAAGAAAAAAAAAATGCTTGACATTTAGACATCCACGTGTCAAAAATCTATTGGTCTTTTTTTTTATTATCATGTGTTGGCATCTGAGTAAAATCACACTGAAATTGAAACATGCTAATTGGCTCCATCAATAGGTACTTTACAGTGTAATTAAGGGCTGTGTGCAGAGTTTAATGAGGCGTGAAAACACTGTAAGCTGAGTCGACCCACTGCTGGGGGCCTGACCAGCTACATCACAGTTTACAAAACTGTTGACAGTGTGGGCTCAGTCCTGAGAAGATGTTTAAACAGTCAAATCGGATTAGAATATGGTCAGTTTCAATTGGGGCCTACAAACTTGTTACCATCACTAATGAGGCATGGCATATTACGATGATAAAATCATCACAGGCATGATAGCACCCAAAACACTGCTTTTTATGTCTTATTACACAAATAGACCGTAGACATTTGTACACTTCTGAGTACCAGTTTGAAGATGACAAGCTTAGCACCTCAGAGAAGAAGTGACACAGGAAGTCTAGTTAGTTGCCTTCTCAAGAAGAGGAGGCACTTGAGCTAAATGACGGGGAATCTTGACAGAAAGGGTGAGAAGCAGAGACAAAGAGTGGGAGTGAGTGATAAAGAAGAGAGAGTGAGAGAGAGAGGTTGAAACCAAAAGAGGGAAACTGACACATTTAGACTATTGTAATATTACCACTCTACAATTGTTTTTCTTCAGTCTTATTAAAGTTTCATAGTCATTTCATTGTGGTTTATTATTTATATGTTTGCTTGGGTAATATTTAAATTATTTCCTTGTCACATCAATAAATCATTTACATCAACAGTGAATTGACTGAAGGCAACAGAGAGAAATTGGCAATTAAAGTCTAATTTTGTCCTACGGTATACAATGAGTACTTTCAATCTCATCAAGCTAAAAGTTTTTGTTAAATGACTTCTCAACACAAGACTGTTGACAGGCACAGCCTCTCAGAGATCCAAATGAACAATGGTCCTGTCATAAAAACTGTGGCAGACTCCTCAGTATCTTCTCCACAAGGGAGGTGACTGGTTTCAGTCATCCTTTTAGCATCTGTCACCCTGAAGGACACTTGGTGCCATGTGTTGTGTGCTCCTCAGCGAAGGTTTGATGTTGTCTTGTCAGCGCATGAGCTCTGTCTCACTCATAAAAAAGATTGACTGTCCTTTCACCCGTATACATGCCGGTGTGATAACAGAGACAAGGAGCTCCTGCTGTAATCTGCACATCCACAGCAGCTGTGGGTCTACAGACAGCTGAGCCCTCTCTCACTGGCAGCTCTCTACTAGGCTGACAAATCATTTTGTTATGTTAAACATCAGGGTCGGGGTGTAGCTTGGTGGTAAAGCATTGGATTGCAGATCAACAGGTTTGAATCCCCCCTGTATGTCACTTCAGAATCAATCTTCCGGTAATGAATACATTATAGTCACAGATGTTCTTCTGTATTTTCTAACCTTCCACCAGAGATCAGAACAGTCAGAAAACAGCTTAGTGAGGCCAAAAACAGGCTTCTCTCTCTCCGTGTTTGTTTGTAATGAACAGCCTTGAACTAACCCTGTGGCTTTGAACTGAAAAGGATAATATCAGATAATACCAGCACATTTTAATACCATCCATCTTCACACCAAAGGCCTAAATCCCGATAACTGACTCTCACATCATCTATTGGATCAATCAAGCAACAGTTATAAATTAACTACTTCCTCTATGAAACATGACCACTTCACCACTGCCCTTTCTCCTTAACATGCATAACCCCATTTGCAATTTCATAGTGCTTGTCCTTGCTATCTGCTAAAGAGAATCGGTCCTATATCCAGGAGAGTTGAGGAGAAAGGGATTAGAATAGCGAGGAATAAGAGGAGAAATAGATGCAGATATAGAAACGGGCAAGACAAGTAGACAAAAAGCACCCATGACTTAATGTATAGAGGGTTTTATCCTAATGCCTGCCTCTTTTTTCTCACTCATACCTGCCAATACAGTCGGCTATTTAGCAGGGATAACTAGGAAACTTAGCTGGCATAACTTGATTATATTCAGACTATGTAAAGTGCAATCATAATACTGCAAGTGTTTTTGTCCTTGAAATGTAATGTCCAGGTGAGTAGTAATCCTAAACTGGAAGAGCATGATGTCAGATTTAAATAGCTCTACAATGGATTCACCTTGTTGCAATGTTACAATGCATACAGACTAGGCTGTGAGATCAGATGGGGGCCGACATCATAATAAAAACTAGCTTCCTTAATGTTTAATGAAATACTGTAGGTGACTGTGGAGGACTGGTTGACTGTGATGGCTAGGTTAATAATAGTGTGATGAGCTAGTAAAACCAACAGGCTAGATACTCACCCTAGATGCGAGCCACCTGCCAAGTCCACCCTAAAGTAAATTCTCTTTCGTTTACGATGACATAAGTTCTCAGAAGATCTTCAGGGTGTGAATTAGGTGTTATTACTGAAAAGGGGTAAAAAGGAAAGGATAACTGTCCCAACTGTGTAATAACTGTGATCGGTCACTCGGTCAGGTGTACCAGGGAGGCTCCGCAAGTCCCGAGAACATTCAGCGGGCTGTTCGGTTTGAGTTGCGTAGCGATCTATCCAGCTTTGAGCGCTGTCTGAAATTGGGAAAATGGAACACTTTAACTACATTCAAAGAAAATACTGTTTGCATATTCCTTTAGAATAGTATTGCTATGTAAAATATATTTGAAAAATAGCAAATTTACCTGCGGTTTGAAAGACCTTCGCACACTTCACTTTTTTTTTTTTACATAACAGCATCGTCCGCTTTTACTGTTGACGCATCACATGTAGGCTAGCGAAAACATGGAGGAGTTTCTTAAAGGGCCATGGACATGATCCTCTCGAGTAGGCTACAGTCCCATATCACAAGAATGACTTATTGCCTGCAGGGACATACACAGGCTATGGCTAATATAAGGTTGCCCGGGCAACTGCCCGTTTGCCTTCCTCGACTCAAAGTGCCCCTCCGAGGAAAATAAATAAATAATAGTGAATTTAAACAGACCTAGATTTTAAAAATCGCCACCAGAAACATTTCATAAAGTAGCCTTATTAACTTCCAATCGATAAGCCTAGGCAAAGAGGTTGGAAGTCACAAGGGGAAGGGGGGGTGTGCCCCCTACTCTGTTTACTCTGCGGTACTGCACGCGACCGCCACCTGATCCTGCATTTTCTTGCACTTAAAAGACGGTCACGGTTGTTTTATAGTTCTTTTTAGTTATTGATTAGTTTACTGGCCTGAGATCAGACTCCACAGGTGGAACCGGGACTGAGACAAGTGCAATGGATGTTTAGTATGATGTGGAAAACTGTTTTTATTAAGTTTATGTTTTCCTTGCTTGTAGAACTAGATGTCACAGACCAGACATAGATTTCCGGTTGCTGCTTTCATTGACTTGACTGATAGGGTGCATGGTTCATTCCCCACCTAGTGCCTATTCGTAGCACCATCTACAGTAAAAAGGGGAATTCATCAGACTTCTGCAGTCCACAATGGTCTATAAATGAGGTCTGCAGGAGGAAGTTGGTGTGAGGAGCAGAGTTCAACATAATGAGCTTTCCTGTAAACTTTTCTGCTACAGCTCACAGTCAGGAACAAAGAACACCCTGGGCTGGGCAGGTCCATGAGTGAAAAAAGGGTGCCCTGACAGTTGAGAGTGCTAGGAAACAAGACAGAAAAGGAGGGAGTGAGGAATCATGCAGGAAAAAGTGTAAGCGCTCAGTGAAAGAGGGAGATGGTAGAGAGGGAAAGGGGCATTTGAGTGAGCATGCTGCTTTACAACACATCTCCATTGCATCTCACCGAGACAGGGAACCAGATGAATCTGTACGTTTGTTTGTTTTATTTGGGTCTGGCCAACCTTCCCATTCAAACAGATTTCCAACCTGGCATAGAAAGTGTCTGGCCAATCACAACCGTTTGTCTGATATGGGCCGGGTTTAATACATTGACTGTAGGAGGAGTGCTGTTGAGGCATTTTCATACACAACCAAGATGAGATTGGGGTGCTCGGTATCTATCCAATTCTATCCAACTGCATGCAGAGGCATCTTGGTCTGTGCCCATTGAGCCCACAGGAAATCAAAATACACCTTTGGGCATTGGTCTGTCAATATCCAGCTATTTCACACCAGCATAAAATTAAAAATGTTTTTTTTGTGACACTGTACATAGTGAGAGATGACTACTCAATGGTGTTTCAGGGGTATTCTAAAAGAGCAAATGCATCCACAACACAAACAAAATGCAATCCTTTTATTCTACACAAGAAATAAATCAAACTTTCATAGATACATCAAGGTAAAAACATTTTTTTTTTTGAATTATTAAAATGTGTGGGATTCAAGGACTTCCCTCCATTGTAAGGCAGTTTTCCATGGGTTTAATGGTTCAGTATTTGCTTCTAAAATCAAAGAGACCTGATTTTACAGAATATGAATTGTATTAGTCAGAAATAGACCAAGTACTACATTTTTGCCTATGATTTACCCAGAAACACCAGAAGTGGCAGAATCTCTGAGTGGGTGTTTAAATATCAACGATCAAAGATTTAGTCCTTACTGCATCTGGACACAATTAGAACATGACAACTGAACAGGGATTCACTGTCTTTCAAAAAGCAGCTTTTAGAATTTATTCTTTTTACAGTTATAAGCTGGCTGATCAGACTGCAGTAATATTTACAATCAGAAACCTTGATATTACTGGATTCATCCATTAGCAGGTACATGTCCCTGTAGAGTAGAATACGCTGATAAAACACAGACAGAAAGACATTATTGTATATTTTACACCATATTTTCTATTATTATTCACTAGTTGTATTATAATAATTCAGATAGCCCTTCAAACACTTAGCCTCTGGGGTTCAGGTTCATCTCAGCAGGATCTTCTCAAGCATTAGGAAATGAACCCTTCAGGTGCATGAAACTCCATAAGGATATGGAAAATACTCAGTCCCAGCTACTAACATTTAAAGGATAACATATCATCTTACTGCTTTCAGGAAACTCAGCCCCATCCATCAATACAGCAGTAAGCATGTAAGGCCTTTGGGTGTGTGTGTGTGTGTCTCGGGGCACTGTATCTAGTGGTCTTGCCAGTCTGTGAGTTCTCCCAGGGCTAACCAATGTCAGTCTACTTATACATGGCATTGAAGGCTCGACCAATGATGAGTCTTCGCACTTCGCTAGTACCTGCCCCTATCTCGTACAGCTTGGCATCCCTAAGGAAACGGCCCATGGGGTAGTCGTTGATGTAGCCGTTACCACCTGCAGGGAGACACAGCAAGGGAAAGGAGGATAGAGAAAACCTCGTTACAAACCGAGTAAACAGTCTGACCACACCCACAATCAAATCTGATTAAACAAAAACAACATTGCTAAAAGTGAATGTAGATCTAAAGAGGGTAAACATTAATCTGACACTAGTCAGGTTTCCCTGGATATTCCTTGGTAAGAGCGGGTGAGCTTGGTACTCACCTAAACACTGAATACCATCCAGCGCCACCTGAGTGGCATTCTCAGCACAGTAGAGGATCACCCCGGCACAGTCCTGCAATGACAGCAGGGTTTGATTAACAGGTCAACAGACAACAAACACCTGGTCAGAGGAGAAGTAGAGGGCCAGACTAAAAGCATGCAGAATCAGTGTCCTTTGTAAAAGAGTTTGTGTGTGAAAGCCAGTTGGATACACATCAATACAGACTGATTTCATCTGGAATGGTCTGGGGAGAAGACTTACCATAGCGCTGGCGTGTCCTTTGTCACAGGCTCGAGCCACATTGTAGACATACTGTCGACAAGCACTAAGCCGTGTATACATGTCTGCCATCTTGCCCTGCATTAACTGGTGGTGAGGAGTGGAAAGACAGTTTGAACACATTACATCAACTCAATAGTCAGATGAAGTTAAAATCAACTGAAACTAACTACCGTTTATTGAATTCACCTGGAAATGTCCAATTTTCTGTCCAAAGGCCTCTCTCACATGCAGGTAGGGTATGGAAAAGTCCAGCACCGCCTGCATAATGCTGCACACAAACAGTTATGATGAAAATATCCACGTCAGTACACACACAAAGTTTAAATTTCAGGTCTCTATTGATAACCTCTAGTCTAAAATCTCTAGTCTAACCTAAAGTCTATGAATTTGAGAAGCGCAGAGAGGTTATGAATGTCTGAGTTACCCAATAGGTCCTGCTGCTAGCACCAATCTCTCCAGGTCCAGCCCACTCATCATCACATAAACACCCTTGTTCAGAGGGCCGAGAACGTTCTCCTCTGAAGAGAGGGGGGATTAAACTGTGTTATACATAACAACTGAAATATGAACACAGACAAAACAAAAAAAAGCAGACACACACACATACCTGGGATCTTACAGTCTTCAAAAACCAGTTCACAAGTGTTGGAGCCCCTCATGCCCAGCTTGTCCAGCTTCTGGGCTGTGCTAAACCCTGGCATACCCTGGAGGAAACACACACAGCTTTAGCAGAGGACTTAAATTCTAAAAGGAGAAAAGGCTTTCTAGAGTCTAAGCAGGGACTTTAAACAACACCTGCCTTCTCTACAATGAACGCTGTGATTCCTCTGGCCACGGCCTCAGGGTCTGTCTTGGCATATACAATCAGAACGTCTGCGTCCGGCCCATTGGTGATCCAGAATTTGTTTCCATTTAGTACATAGTGATCCCCTGTACAAATACAAAAACACAGATGGAATGAGCAGTAGGTTAAATAGGATTTTAAGGGGTGGGTTCCCAACCATGTAGGCCATACTGGACATATGTACTGAGTAAAGACTTTCTGTTTTCCCCTCAAACATCTTTAACAACCTTAATACTAGAACCTAAATACTAGAAAACTACATTTCAGCACCACAACGTTATTTTGTTCCAATAGATCTGAACGTTCCTAAATGTTCTGAGGCTTGTGGGCAGTTTAGTCAACACTTAAAGCAAGGAGGACGTGCAGAGGAAGAGGGCTAAAAATTTGGATTAATGGAGGCCCCCTCACCTTCCTTTTTGGCCCTCAGCTTCATGCTGACCACGTCAGAGCCAGCATTGGGCTCGCTCATTGCCAGGGCTCCTACATGCTCTCCTGTCATAAGCTGCAGGGTGACAACACAGGATACAAAATCTATCATAAGCACAGAATCATGACAACACACGTGCAAATGAACACTGTACTGTGAAGACCTGATTAACGCATTAGGAAATACTCAGACTCTGCATAGCATAAGTTATTTGTCCAGGTTCAATTCACTCGAGTTATAAATAACACTTTTTCCTTAATTTAATTGGCTAATTAACAATTAATTAGGTGAACTGGAATGTTTGCTATGAATTCCACTGTCCTACCTTAGGCATGTACTTCTCCTTCTGTTTCTGGTTGCCATGTCGCACCATCTGATTGACACACAGGTTGGAGTGTGCTCCATAGCTGAGGCCAATCGCTGCTGACACACGGGAAATCTCCTCCAACACAATCACGTGTTCCAGATAGCCCAACCCTGTCCCGCCAAGTTCCACTGCAAGAGAACAAACTACTGTCAAAAATCTGGACCACATTATGTATAATATCTTTAAAATCTATGACCTTCTCTTAAACAACTTCTAAATAATCATGGTAGCCACTGAGAAAATAAAGAAATAGCTGTAGCCAATAAAGTAGGATTTCTCACTAGGGGCAGTGATTCCAAGGAGTCCAAGTTCACCCATCTCCTTCCAGAAGGTCTGAAGGGGAAATAAGCTGTGTCAACTTGGGTTTCGACAGAGAGCACAATACATTCTGGAATTGACATTAACATGAAGTTGCTAATGTTTATACACCGAAATCAAGTATTTAAAAGAAAAACTATCCAGACTAGTTACATCTAGGATTCATATTTATATTCCAGGTTCAGCACAGCATCATTATCAACTTACTCGCATGCCTGGAAATTCATTGCTCTTATCCACCTCGTCTGCTATTGGTGCAATCTTCTCCTGACAGAACTTCCTCACCAGCTCTCTGAGCTGCACAAGGAAGGAATGGACAACATGATTCATACACGTAGTCCCAAAAGGAGATCCATTAAGCTTACGTTTGTGGTCTTCTACTAGCCAGTTGGGCAGTTACTGGGACAAACGACATTGGTGCTCGTTTATAGTAATGCTAGACTGTATTGCATTTAGTAGATAGACGCGTCACATAGACGTTTACCAATCACAAGAATGCAGAAAGCAACCACCCTCCTCCAGTCTAAGTAGGATGTCATGTTGGACCTGACCCCATTTAATCCGTATTCCGTCAATTAATCTGCAACTGCTCTCCATCCTGTCCATTCCATTATTTTCGTCTGGCCATGCTTGTAAATATTTGTCTGGAACTGTTCGACTAATGTCATACCTTCTCGTCTGTACCCGTTACCAAATATATTTACAGACAGCAGTATACATGTAAAATACATGTAAAAACAGGTATAAACCAGCTAGCAAAATGCTCGCTCTGACAACTTCTGGCTGTCTGAAGACAAGCTGCGTAGCTCGACATGGTAGCTCTAGGTAGACTTGCTAGCCTCGGTTACATCATGGTCATAACTGTGAGTGTGACTTAAAAGTATGCTTCCCTGCAACTTACTTAATATTGAACATCCCCTTTCAGAATATATAGCTGACATGTTTAGCATTTTGCATGAAGGTTTATCACTAAAAACATAATATACTTCGACCTAATGAATCCAATGAACTTTCCCCTGCTTGCTGGGTACTGTATGGAGCTACCGCTAGTTACTAGCTAGCTACCTGAATCTGTTCTTCTGTAAGACCGTTGACAATGTCGTCCACAGGGATAGCTGATGAAGCGCATCCCCGTCTTGTCACCGCGGGCGCAGCTATTCTGAAGCCGAGACGCAATGCACTCCTGACAGCAAACATTGTGCTGGTTTACTGCAGTACTACAGGGAGAAGATAAACAAATCCAAACTAGAAGGTCGCCCCCTTACACAAGTGTACTAGCTTGCTTGGTCTACCCACTATCAAACGTTGTTAGCCAGCTTCTTCGGTTAACGTTGATGGCAGATTGCAAGGTTTATATTGTGAAACATCGCCGCCTTCTGTAAGGACTGGGAATAGGCCAGGGTCCGGCCTGGTTTAACAATCGAAAGACGCCCTCTGTGGTTATGGAGTGGAAACATCTATCTTTTAGTAAGCTGTCACTGCTGTTGTTTGCATGACAAAAAATTGATACATTTCTATTTTTAAATTATTTAAACTGCAATTTAATTATCATCACTATCATGACTTTGCTGGTGGCATAGTGTATTTAACTTTTTTGTTTGAATTTTTATATCACATGAGGGCTTCAACTTTTTTGACAGTTGATGTATTGTAGGCCTATATGTCGTTAGAATACCATTTTACAAAAGACCACAGTCCAGTAACCAGCCGATATAAAAGCATAATTTGTAAAAGTAAACTCGGCCTTGCACGGATATATTTGGGGATTAGCTCCTGTCAGCGTGCAGAAGTTTGAAACTGAATAAGGAAGTAACTCGCCAAAAAGTCAAAATAAAACAGTTGATTTTAGGCTACTCAGGAAGACAGTCGAGGGCCATATGCGGATGTAATTAAATAGTGAAAGGCGTTTGACGCATGTGTGCGCCACACATGGAGAGGGTTTCCCCATAAAACTATCTACCGTCAGCATTTTGATAGCGGCCGGCGATGATTGCCAGAGGCATTTTCTCGTATAACTCAAGGATTATGCTTAGGCAGAATAGGATTAGGAAAGCTTATTACTGTTACTTTGTTTTAGTACGACAAAATAGAAATACAACCGTAGACTTTTTAAATGACTAGATTTGAGGGAGAGCGCTTCAACTGATTTATTTGGGTATATCCAAGTCTGTTGCGCTGTAGTCGCACGTTTACACACCACAACCAAATGCCGAAGGAGAGGCGAAAGACCTCCAAGGAGGCTGGACTTTCTGGGGCTGGGATCAACAGCGAGCGCAAAAACAGCCGCAGATCAACAGAGATCTGCGATGAACTCTCTCAGATGGCGGATCAAGTGGTCGGCCCATCGGCAGAGCTACCTTTTTTAAGCTCAGCACAAGATGAGACCATTATAGAAGTCCGCCGAGTACCGCAAGTCACTATCACCCCGGAGGCAGGTGGTTGCTCCCGTGAGATGCAGCAAGAGGACTGGGGGGACGTGGACGGCCCGCTGCGACGGAAGATGTCCAACTCCTCCATCTCCTCAACAGGGTCGTCACTGGTGGAGTCAGAGGACGATGTCCTGAGCGACAACGAGACGAAGAGCAGAGGCATCATCACGCTCGATCACCTAGGGGACACGGGGGAAGTGAGTATAGGTCTTGCAGCCTACCAAGTTTTGCAGCTGTTCATTATTGTAGACTGTATTCTGTGATCATTTTTCTCCAGTCGGTAAAGATTTATACGGTCAGACCGGACATCAGCAAATAAATCAAGTTGCTGAAATAATACACCTGTTGTTCCTTTTATTCATGTTTTCGATGTAGAGGTATTGTATTCATGTTTAACCTATTATGTCTATTTTTAAACTAGTTTGAATGCAATTATAATTCTATGATATAATTTAACTTTGTAGCAAAACATTGAGAAAAGATGCAGACCATAACTCATTTTGTGTTTACTCTCTTGTCTTATTTCCACTGCAAATGTACCATTTACTAAGTGATGAGGGTCATGTTATGGGACGGGAGTAAATAGTTCAAAGTTATTATTAAGAACAACTATTTCATGAAGCCTGTTGAGATGTGCTTCAGTGGTTCACTGAGAATCAACAGTGGAAGAGCTGTAGCACGAAAAGCCTCTTTACTGCAAACTGACTGTATAGTGAAATTGTCAAAATACAGTACTGACATATTAAGACTGCATTAGTGGACTTGCTTGATTCTTACAGAAGAATACTTGATTATTATCACCAATCCCTTCCTACTCCTCAGAGCTCTCATACCGTATTGGGTAGTTGGAGGAAACACTGGGAATGCTTTATAAGCTTGTAGTGTCCTGCCTCCACACCCTTAGACATCTGACTCACTAGGCACAAGTCTAAACAGCCCTCTGTTTAATCTCTGACATGTACAATGGCTCACACAGTAATGAATATAACACAGTGTGGTCTGACATGGCCTTTGTTTAATTTAAAAGACAAGAAATGATGAAATCCATGATCCGACAGTAGCACAAAATGAAAACATTGAGGAGACAACCAGCAGATTTCTGTGTTTCTAATTACTAATGATGTGTGAACACTGAGCATTTGGCAGATTTAGCTGCTGTTTGGACGCTCTGCCTTGTTTGTGATCATGTGAGATATTTAAAAGGTCATTTCCTCTTGTGTGGTAATCTTCAGACATGCATAGCTCTTCTTAAGAGATGCATATCTAGGAAACCAGAGTAGCCAGGCCAGTTATGTTACTATTGATTTCTATGTATTTATTGGATGTTCGGAATAAGAACATTAAGCTGTTTACCATTCTAGAACGTTTCACGTTGGCTTAAACGTTCTATATCTTAGTAACAATTACAGACACTGGCGGCATGATCTACAGTAGGATTCAGTTTCTCTTATCAAGCAGGGTATGCATGTTACTCCAGCTGTGATTGATCTGGAAGTAAAACCAAGATCTTATGTTTACATAAACATACAAAACGAATTTGTTCAAATAACTCATGAATTATTGTATTCATGTTCAAAACCCCCACAAAAATAGAATGCACACATTCTTGTGGGAATTACATTACATTTTCCAAAACCCCAAACCCTAACCCTCAACTTAACCCAAAAACCTAACCTGAACCCTAACCTTAGCCACTAACCCTAAGTATCCCTGCCACTAAACCCTATTGTTAAAGTTATTCAACCCCCCCCCCCCCCCGCTAGAAATAGCATTTGAACTTGTGAGCACCTCGAAAATGTCTTTACAAATGTAATGTTTCTTAGTTAGCTCTTGAGGGGGCATCAGTCGCTTACAGCATAATAGCCAACACACACACACACACACACAAAACATACAATTGGTAAGACACTTGTCTGACACTTTTCAGACAAGTGTCAGACAACCACTTTTAAGCACCTACCATGTTGATGGTAATAATAAAACATACTATCACTTCAGGGCACATCACATAGTGATGCATGTGATGTCTGATACATGTCACTGTAGTCTTTGTCTTCTTCCCGTCCAGCATCACATCCTGCTTCAAGTCACACTCAAGTGTAATTGTTTGAAGCAGGCCTGCCTTTCTCTAATCCTACTTCTCCTCTCAGCTACCTCCATAGAAGGTCTGCTGCTGTCAGTTTCCTTTAAACAGACTGAACACACATGGCCAGGCAGGCTGCGCTGCAGTGTACACACTCCAGTTCCTTCACTCTGTGTTCAGCGGACTGCCTGCCCTCTCTCCTGCAGCTCTCAGGGTCAACACGGAGGCCCTGTGGCAGCTAAACTCTCCTTAAACCTCCCCCTCTCCTCTATTGACTGTGTTAGCCACCCAGTAATAGAGTAAAAAGAAGTGCCTTGTGGGGTCGAACACTGTTTCAGCTCACATGGAGAAAGTTGAACACGGGGGAGTGTGCACATAACCTGCACCATGCCCCTGAAAACCACAAAGATAGTTACATTTCTGATTCCGTATGGTCGCAATGACCCATTAAATTCAAGGTTATCGTGCTATCAAAACCTAATACCTCACTCTTGCCTTTCACTGTTGGCCATGTAGAAATAGCGTTAAAGGAAATGGAAAACACGACATGTGGGGTCTGACTTTTTCAGGCACTGGTCATGCACAATCAGCCCACACACAGAAAGCAACCCACGCACCACCATCATGCCCTTTGAAACCACAATGATATTTCAGTTTTAAATCCTGATTCTGTACTGTCACAATGACCCACTATATTAAAGGTTTTCATGCCTAACGCTAACTAACCTAACTGAACATAGCCTTCTGCATTAATACCAAACATGTTTAATAATGATCAAGATAAGTACATGTGAAATAAATAACACATTATGTCCTCTAACAAGCAATCTGATAAACCCGTGCATGTGTAATATAGTGATGACGAATTCACTGGATGTGAGAAATTGAGCGGAGGCACACTTGGGTGTCACTGAGATAGGGCTCTCAGTGTTTCTTGTGTCTAGACAGACAGACACTTCTAAGTATGGCAAACGTCAGAACCCCTCCACCTATAGAGCTTCCACAATCACTAAAGCATTATGACATTCCATCTCTTCGGGAGTCCATCAGTACGGCACCATCACACTAACAGATCCGTTTAGAATCCATTAGCTGTTCGGCTTTCATAGTTCCATAGAGAGAGAAGCTACTTGGGTGAATCATATTATTGTCAGTATCCTATTCCGGGCAGTGTGACTGTTATGTAATTATAGGCTGGTAAAGTTCAAGTACCATGGGCTGTTTTTTCTTTGTGGCTGTTGCTGCCCAGTTTTTTGTTCAACAAATTACACTTACAGGAGCATCAAAGGAAGGTGTTCCCATGACAGTGCATGTGGACAGGAATAGATGGAACAATGCACACATCAATTTTTACATAAGTGTAAAATTCAAGTTCAACAGACTTTGTTTGACTGTGGTGGTTGTGTACAGTAAATGTGTTCAATATTTGTCAAGGGCTGAGTCTGAGGTCTGAGTGTGTGTGTACACACAAATAAGGCCTTGGGGCAGGACTCACTTGAAGGTTTTTTTAAAACATTTTTAACTCAAGTTATTTTACAGCACTAACATACATTCTACAATTATTATTGGCACAGGAATGATGTGTTGTACTGCTGTTTTAGATACAAATTAGTTAGTGAGGTGTTGCACTGCTCTATTAGATGTTTGTTAATTAGGTGTTGTAGTGCTGTATCCAAGCTTGTCCTAGTGTATAAGAGGTGTGGCTGATGCATGCTCTCTTTCAAAGTCATGTGTAATGTCAACAATAAGTACAATGGACATTTTCTGTGTTGAAACTGGGGTACCAAAGGAATGAAGAGTTTTTTTTGTTCTTGAGGTGAAGCTTGAGCTATGTCTATGGAGATGTTTCAGTTTTTTCTACATTGGACTCTCAATGTTTCCGAACAAGTTGATGATGATGTTTATGGTTTTGTATTTTAGAGAGAGAGAGCGAGAGAGACATTTGTTATTCGGCCTGTAAGGAAGCGTGGCTTTTAACACCCACACAGGAGGCTAGTGGTGCCAGGAGTGAGCAGCAGCAAGTGGAGCATATCGCCGAGCCTTTCAATACTATCTGCTACTTGTTTAGAATGTCACCGTTAAGTCAGTGTGCATGTGAATAGTGATTTTGTTTTGTGTGTTATTGTCAAATGTATTGTTTGTGATGTATGTTTTTACGTGTGTGTTTCAAATTAGTATTCACTACAGTGTACTGGGCAACAGGTTCAACTTCCTGTTTTAGGCTAATCACAGCAATAAGCCTCCTTTGTTTCCAATGCATACCCATTTACAGATTAGACAGCAGAGGTAAAACTGACTTAAAAATGGCCATGTTGCTTGCCACTGACTGAGGCCTTGTTGGCGTGGTAACGGTCTTTTTCCTGTACATGACAGAGGGATGAAGTACTCCTCCTTCTTTCCTTCAGCAGGTGTTTAGTGCATTTTTTTCTGTCTGTGAAAAAAACATTTTTTGTGTGTGTGTAAAAAACACATACTGCTGACAGCATGGTGTGTAAGTGGTTACATTGGTCATTCAGGGAGGTACTGTAGGGATAGGGTGATTTCAAAGGATGTCAAAAGACTGGGATTTAGTCAAATGTTGATTGAGTGTGGAAAAAACACAGAGGTCCCTCCTGAGACATGATCACTAACACAGGAGATTAAAACTGAAGAACCCCAGAGATGGATTGGAACAAATTAGAATATGTCAGGATTTTCCTAATCCCTCAGAGTCTATATGATGAAGAATAGTCAGAGAACTGTGTCCTCCTGTGTATGATATTATGCTGGATGTTACTGGATGTGGGGTTCAAATTCGCTTTTGTTGTCGTCCATGTTTCTCAGCACAGCCGACCATGGTGGAAGATAAAGACCATCGTTCAATGGCCCTTAGTGGCGTCCCAGAGGAAACGACTGTCCTGGGTGCAGCTAGCTGGACATAAAGGTAATAAACAACGTGTACAAACATCTTGCTTGATTGTCCCAGACTGTTGCTGTATGCTATTGAACTGCATTCAATAGCATAAACACTCCCATTAAATTGATCTTGTTCTACTCCAGGCAGTTTCAAGGCTGGCGATGACGGCACCATTCTGAAGAAGTTCTCGGAGAACGAGAAGCTGTGTTTTGAGCGTCTCCGTGGTGACGTGCTGCAGGCGTTTGTTCCAGGGTACCACGGGGTGGTGATGAAAGATGGAGAGACCTTCCTTCACATGACCGACCTGCTGGCCCCCTTCGACCTGCCCAGTGTCATGGACTGCAAGATAGGAGTGAGGTAGGATACCAATGAGAGAGAGTTTAGAAAGATGTTGATTGCAACTAGTTAAAACTTAATTTGGAATGAAACTGCAAAGTGATATATGTTATATGTTATACAGCGTATCTTCCATGCACTCAGCTAAGAGTATGCTGAGATAGCCAGATGGATATGGCTATTAGCTAAACATACACACAAGATTTAATCCATGGTAAAACGTTAGCCGCCGAAACATTATTTTTGTAGTTAAATAAACTAACGGCTTCCCCGGTTTTTGCACGTAAATGTCTTGTGGTAACCAGTTATTATTTTGACAGCTGAATAGTATCATGGTATAATCAAGATTGGTTCCTTTATCAAGCACATAATCGTTCTCAACCAAGTCTGAATGAATCTCTGTCTGTTAAGTGCATGTAGATACAGTTAAAAGAATCGGTATGATGACGTGATCCCTGTAATAATCCTATAATAACAGTGACCAGACTGATTAATCAGATCCGGATCTCACACTATTTCTTTAAGTTAAAAGGTCATCTTTATCAAATGTAAAATGTAGAAACACATAACTACTGTGTGTTTCCTGTCAAAATAATGTAAGCCACACACACCAAACAAAGTGTGACAACAGTAGCAACAGATAACAGATAGTTGACTACTAAATAACACAGGGAGTTTCTGCCTTAATAAGCTAACTGTCTGAACATGCAGAGTATTAGCTGCTGTTTACGAGCACCTGTTGTTTTATAGATCTATGATACGTGAATACAAACATGCAATGTACTGAGCCGCAGGTTTCCTGTGCTGAGCCACACAGGGGGGGGTGCGCACAAAAACACACACACACTTACACACACAATCACAAGCAAGCAAATGAGTGCAGTCATAGGGTGTCCCTGGAGACTCCCCTTCGAAAAAAAAAAAAAAAAAACGACCACAAAGAAAAAAAGAAAAACACTTGTTGCACATACATCTGGATTCCACATAGCTCACACAATCCCACAAACACACACAAATGTATGCATGCACATGCATGCACGTCTGCACTCACTCACACACACTCACACACACTCACACACACACACACTCACACACTCACACACACACACACTCACACACAAGCTGTGTCCCCCGGAGTCTCCTTTGTGCTTCCTTCTTTTTCAGAGCGGAAGTTCAGTGAAAGAGTGAACAGACTTCTGTCACGCTAACAGACCAGCAGCGTTGTCTGCCGTGTTGTGTAGGCCACGGCTCCGTACTAACACTCACAGGACATTCTTCTGTCACTTCTCAAGTCTAGAATGTATATATATATATGTACCCTAATACATACATACTAACCCAAACTGTACTGTATACCTACAGTTTGAGGTTGCTCCATATCTACATTTCCTCTACCTCTGCCTGTCTTCACTACAACCTCTCTCTCTCTCTCTCTCTCTCTCTGTGTCTCTCTCTCTCTCTCTGTCTCTCTCTCTGTGTCTCTCTCTCTGTCTCTGTCTCTCTCTTTCTCTCTCTCTGTCTTTCTCTGTCTCTCTCTATGTCTCTCTTTGTCCCCTCACTATCCAGGACGTACCTGGAGGATGAGTTGGTGCGAGCGCGGGAGCGCCCCAAGCTACGGAGGGACCTGTATGAGAAGATGCTGGAGGTGGACTCAGAGGCCCCAACTACCCAGGAAGCCCAGCAGAGGGCAGTCACCAAGCCCCGCTACATGCAGTGGAGAGAGACTCTCAGCTCCACACACACTCTGGGCTTCAGGATAGAGGGTATCAAGGTTGGCTGGACCACATACTGTACACTTACACACACACATGCACACAAACACGCACGCGCGCGCACACACACACACGCACACACACACACTGAGTTGTTCTTCTTGCCCTCTCAGAAAGCTGATGGGACATGCTGCACCACCTTCAAAAAGACGCGGACTTCGGAGGACGTCACCAAGGTCTTCAGGGAATTTGTGGGAGACAACACGCACATCAGGGTAGGTCTGCAGCCTCACATATGTCTCTAAAACACACACACGCAAACGGGATCTGTTGGCCTCCGCAGCATTCATTAGCATGTGCCACCTAAGACAGGCTCTAGACAAACAGTTTTCCAAATAGTCAAATCTAAAACAAACTGGTAAATGTTTGGTCTGAATGCGCAAACTACGATCACCTGTCAACAATTCAATTAGGTGTTTTACAAGGTACACAGAACTGCACACGCATCATCACAGTAACATGATCATGTGTTAACTGATCAAGTTCAAGTGTATGCAAAATAGATCTAGAAGTTTATGTACTGTATCTCTAAAATGTATGACGCCCAACATGTTCCATATCACTATTCAACAGGACACATATTTAAGCAGACTGACTGAGATACAGCAAGCTCTCAAGACATCTGAGTTCTTCAAACAACATGAGGTGAGGAAATGGCTGACTTGATGTCTGTTGTCAAAAATACAATAGGTATAATAAAATACAATACACTCCTCGAGAATGACTCTATTTATAACAACAATGACAACCTTTCAACTCTGCCCATCTCCAAGGTCATTGGCAGTTCTTTACTCTTTATCCACGACCACACTCAACGAGCTCAGGTGTGGCTTATTGACTTCGGCAAGACCACGGCGCTACCAGAGGGCCACACGCTCAACCACCATGTTCCCTGGCAGGAAGGCAACCGTGAAGATGGCTACCTGTTGGGCCTGGACAACCTTATCCTCACTCTGGGCTCTGTCAACACAGCAGGTGCCAAGGAGGAGGGCGCCAGCGCTCAGGGATCGGTGACTAGTAGAAAATAAAAGGAAAAAAGCCTAGTGAATGAACAGGTAAAGTTCATGAATTGACACGTAGTGTGACACGAGAGATGACTCCTGTGGAACAAACGTCTGGCAGGGCAGAGCACATGTCTACCACTGAAGCTGATCCAAGCTGTACCAACCAGAAACCATCCAGATCCATCCAAAACTGGGACTATGACTGAAATCTTTGGCAGACTACTGTATGTATCTGTCCTAGCACAACTCTTGTCTCTGTGTTCTCTGGAAGGCATGAGGTTAAAAAAGTGGGTGCGGTTGTATTGTAGAGCCCTGACCACTGAACTTCTCTAACATGGCCAAGCCATGGATTCTTGTTCTTTTTATCTATTTAAGGGTTCCTTTATTATCAGTAGCATTGAGTATATGCCCAGGTAGCCTTTTATTATGACTCCAATGCCTAGTAAGACTCAAAGACTACAAACTTAACGGAAAATAGTATCGCTGTTTATAAGTTGAAAAGGTATGTTACCACCTTGATATTCAATGCTCTGGCTTTCACAACTTGAGAGTTAATGTTGTACCTTCAAGCAATGATAGCCACCTTACCTGGTTCAAAATACCTAAATCAACGTTGCAGGCCTGTTTGGTTCCTTGTGGTCGTAGTGGTCTGACAGATGTGGCCGCTTCACTCGATTAAGAGCAAAAAAACTTAAACTAAACTCCATAGTTTTCCGCCCCACTATCCAAATATTAAAATCACCTTCTTTCGGTAAATTAAGCTCTTAACTATAGCCGCTCTAGTTTAACTGAGTAAAAAGATAGCTTTTTGTTAGTTTAGTGTTCTTACGGTACAGTAGCTAATGCTACCCGTCAGTACATAGTAGGCTATAGTATAGCTAATCAGCTGTCGAACTCTTAGGATTTTGAGTAAGGTTCCTATGTCGGATTACATTCATATTCACAAATACATAAAGTATAGATCTTAACCACTGGTTTCTTGTCTAAAAACCTAATAAACATCCAAATTATACATTTATTCTCATCTGTTTTAATGCGCATTTCCACTACCGTGTCTCGTTCTCCTCACGTTCTCTCAACCTCTGACCTTGGAATTGTTTTCATTTGACCCTCAATTGTCATTTACATGTAATCATTAAAGTGACAAATTTAACACAGCCTAGTTTAAGTATGCAGTGTATGACAGACGCATGCACTTAATGTCTGAACCAAAATTCCAAGGGCTACAGAATGAGCAGTGTCCCTATTCCTAGGAAACACAGAGGACTGTGACCTTGACTGTGGTACTTTCTATCTCCGGTACCTCAGGGTGGTGCTATACTAGCTCCACTGCAGTGTTGCTACCCAAGTTTGACACTTTATGTGAACATAAAGGTTTTAAGGACATTCTCGAGGTGTGATTGATACATCTTTAAATCTGTAATCAAACTTATTATGGATTGTCTTTGGATTTCTTCCCTAGCCACATGTTGAAGACCTACGCTAAATGTGACAGCTAAAGGTTTTCAGGGGCCATGTTGTGTCTCAATGAAAGTGAATCAGAATCAGTCTTTAGTCTTCTGGTGGTTGATGAATAACCTCACAAAAAAACACTATTGCCTTATATCCTAATGAGTTAACTATGATGGGACATACTGAATTGTGATAATAAAATGTACTGTACAAGCATTTGCATCTTCTCTGCATTAAGTTGAACAGTACTGTTTACAGACCGACACACAATCACACTCAGGTGATCTACTGTATATATTTATTTATTTGGGGTAGAGGTGAGGTACATAACTAATATATTGCATAGAGTTTATATCATAACATTTGTTCTAATGTAGGCACAACACTTTCAACTAGTGAGTCAGTAACATGAGGTGTAATTCAATTAAGTCAAATAAAGGTAGGAGGTTGTATCCTGATGGTAGGAAAGTGTGAATCCAGCGTTTGTCACAAAGAGCCTCTAACCGAGACCTACGGCTGTGATCAGACCGTATCAGAGCAGGTAAACCAGTATGTCAGGATGAGTCGGTCACATTGTTTGACCGTAATTTATCCCCCAGGCAACTTGCCAATCAAGTTGAGTCCTAAACAGCAGACATTTGCATGCCTCCAAATCCGCATCACCATCATCATCGCTGTTATCAATCACCACCATAATCATCACTATTATCAATCACCATCATCATCACTGTTATCAATCACCACTGTCATCATCATCACCGTTATCAATCACCACCATCATCATCTTCTCGATCCTCATCACATTTTTCTATTACCCTAAGTTCTCTTAAAATTGACTATCAACACAAACAGTACCACTTCAACAAAAAATGTAATAATAATGTTCAGGATGGATATAAATACTAAGAAACAAAGAAAAATAAAATAAAACGGCATGTCTACACCTGAAGCAATCCAAGGTAAACTGCATCAGATTTAAATGCTGCCCCCTGCTGAGTATAATGAGGTACTGCACAGAGCCTGCAGCAGAGTGACAGACGGGAGCCAATGGCAGTGATCAACTATAAGACATCGTTATTAAAACAACCATACATAGCTATCCTCGAAATGAAGTAAAACCTCTACAACTGTCATGGGTTAGTCCAATTTACACACACATACATAACTAGGGTATCTGTTTAGTTTCAAATCCATTCGAATCTAATTTCAAATTTAATTTGATCAGGTTTACCTAGAAATGTACTTAACTAAACGACTAATGTAAATTATTATGATTATATGTGAATAAAAAACACATAAAGTTAGTACTCAATGAACTCAAATACACGCCAACTAAGAAAAGAGAAACAGTTCTACAAAAATGACTAAATATGAATATCAACAAAATTCATATTTTAACCAGGAGCATCACAGCTTCATGAAAATGTATTTGACAAAAATAGGGCCAAAATCACTTGGTTCAAATTTCTGCAATCTTATGTTGGTTTTAACTGTGTGTGCGTGGAGTGTTAGGGTGTGTTCCAGTGTTCTGCTACCACAGTATTGGATTCATTCTACAACCCCAGTGTTACCTACAACATCTTCCCATGTTCTAAAACCCCAGTGTTGAGTAGAGGCAGAACCATGGATCCTGACCTACCACTTCCAGCATGTTCCAGTGTTCTGCTACCAGTCTTAGGTCTACTCCAGTGTTCTAGTACGCCAGTAAGGGATGTGTTTCAGTGTTCTGCTACCATAGTGATGGCTGTGTTCTAGAACTCCCCAGTAATCGGGTATTCTAGAATGAATCTGTTCCAGCGTTCTAGAACCCCCTGAGGTGGGGTGTTGCAGTGCTCTAAACGGGAGTGACACTGAGGTCCTCAGAAAGGGAGAAGCCAGAGTCTCTGTCCCTGGTGGGCTTCTCAGCTTTGGTGTGCCTTCTCACGTCCTCGTGTCCGTAGCTGGCGTGGCGCTTCAGGAGCAGCTTGGGCATACAGGACGAAGTCGTGCCCAGACCCAGAGCCAACCCCAGGCCTGAGCCTGACCCAGACCCTGAGGAGCAACTGGGGGCAGAGCCTGTAATGGTGCTGGTTCCAGAGCTGGAGCTGGGCTCTTGGGCTTTGGGCACCACTAGGGGCAGGCTTTCAGCCTCGTAGCTCTGCTCGTCGTACGCATAGTTGACGTTCCCACAGGGGAAGCTCTGGAGCTTGGCCAGGTCCATGCCAACCACTGTACCTGCACCACCTGTAGGGCATTTCCGTGAGGCCAGGTTGGTAGGTGCCTGGGAGGCAGACAGAGCCTGGCAAGAGGGAGAGGGGCTGGGGTTTGAGACAACAAGGCTGCTGGATCCATCCCACCCAGACTCAGGGCACTCTAAAGCAGTGTTGGGAGTGGCAGACTGGGGGGTGGACGTGGAGGTCGAGGTGGACAGGGGCATGGACTGAGTGTGGGCCAGAGCCTTCTTTCCCCTGCCAAAGCTCTCCAGAACCCAGGACCCGTAAGTAGGGTTCCACAGGTTCTTGGTCTTGTTCTTCAGCCTCTGGCTTCCAGAGGAGGAGGAGCTTCTGGAGCAAGGGCGGTGGTGGAGCCACGCCCCCTGACACGCCCCTATAGCTGGCACAGGCTCTGCCCAAGAAGGCTCCAAGGCCTCACGGTATGATGTCACTTCCTGTGGAAGCTGCTGGGGCCGCTGGAGGAGTAGGCGGGGCTTGTGGGGCTGCGGGAGGGGCATGGGGGCAGTGCCAAGGCCCAGGCCGCCCAGCTGATTGGAGGGATCCTGTGAAGAGGAATGAGAGACTAGAAGAGGAGTGAGGCTGCTGGAGGTCTCAGGACGGAGTGCTGCGCTCCCATCCTCCTCCACCGTGGGGTCATACTCTACTGGCAGGGGTGTGGTGATCACATCTGGGTCCTGAGAGAGGGAGGGAGAGGAAAAAGTGAATAAAGGGGGGATGGGTGGAGGAGGAGGTAGGTAAGATGACAGACGTAGGGAGAGAGAGAAGGGGAACAGGAAAGAAGGAACGGAGGGAAGAATAAACAGTTTAAAGAGCAGAAGGTAAGAGAAGGTAAACAAGGAACAATGGTGGTGTCTGTATTGTCTATCAGTGGGGCGGAGCTAGGAGAAAACCAGGGTACCTGAGTGCAGTAGTTGACTCTCTCCAGGATGGTGGAGAAGTTGGGTCGGTGTTCGGGGCAGTGCTGCCAGCACTGGGTCATGATCCGGTAGCTGCATAACAGACGGGGATGGAAAGACACAATCTTCCCTCATCAACTGCTATCAGTACAGTATGTACAGCATTCAGCCTAACCCTAAGCCATGTTTAAGACATGGACAGCAACCTCTGAATGGTCATCTTATCAAAGAATAAGTACTTTGTCTCTGTAAATAAAGGTTGTGCATCATCTCAGATAAACAACAAAGCTATTACAATTCTGATATGGTGTCTGATCTGTTACTAAGCCATAATAATATATTCATTTGGCACTTTTATACAAAACAAAGAACAGGGCAGATTGGAACCTGGTCCTTCTTAATCTGCAGTCAAATGCTTTGCCATTGATCCATTCCTATCCCCTGATAGCTCTACCCAATACTGTGGCTGTGCTGTGATTATGCTCTATGCTGTTCTTACACAGGGCCAGGGCAGCTCTTAGGTGGGTCCATTCGGCCCCCACTGGTGACAAACTCCAGCACCTCCTGGTTGGTCTTACAGGGATAGGGCATGTAGCCCAGGGAGAAGATCTCCCACAGCAGTACTCCAAATGACCTGCAGGGGGAGATGAAGGTCAGTGACTTCACCATACTCATAGGCTAGCCCAGCTGGGCACTCAACAAACTTGGAATCTTTTCAAGAATCTGTTGGTGGATACATGATGCTATAATGTCTGAGCAGTATGTGGTTACCATGTGTCAGTCTTGCAGGTGAAGATGCCCTCCATGAAGGCTTCAGGAGGCATCCACTTGACTGGCAGCATGGCACGCCCACCCTTTCTGTAATAACTGGCCCTGCACAGAAGCATTAACACCACAAAGGCAGCACATCAAATAGGCTTCACACAACGGCAAAAGACAGTCTCATGGCTGAAGCGGTGCTATTAAATGCTGCATGTGTTTGTATATTGATTACAGGTTCATCTTAGTTTGTTTGTGGACAGGTATATAGGTTAGAATACCTGTATATGTCGCGAGCCATTCCAAAGTCCCCTATCTTGGCCACTCTGTCGGGGCCTGGACAGGTCAGGAGACAGTTTCTGGCAGCTATGTCTCTGGACACAGAAAGCAACCTTTAAAATCAATCCAAATCCCAGGTAGAGATGTGCTGATGCTTTTAGATCATGGTGATAATGAATGACGAAACATGGCAATGAAGTGGGATTAGGCAGGGGAGTTGAAACCTGTGTATGAAGTGGTTCTCCTCCAGGTAGCGGCAGCCGAACGCGATGTCTCTGGCCATGTGGAGAAGCTCCAGCATGGTGAGAGACGAGGACTGACCCTGGAGACAGACACACACACACAGGATTCGTTTCACATAGTAAACAAAGACATACAAGTTTGTATTGCTATTCTTGTGGGTCTCTTTCAAAATCTTGTCACCCCTAACCGTCACCTTAACCATAACCATCATCTTTAAACAAGCCTCCCCATGCTCCCCCCCCCCCACACACACACACAGACACAGAGACACACAGACACACACTCCTTGCCCTGACACAATATTCTACAAAGAGAGATGTACACTATTAGGATGACTTTGATTGGGACACAGTGTGTTGCAGAACGTGGATGATTAAGAGGCATTATGGAGACGTACAGCTCTGGGTCTGTTCTGCCTGAGGAAGCTCTTCATGTCTCCTCCAGTCATCAGTTCGAGCAGGATGTACCGGGGTAGGATCTGAAGACTCACTCCAATGCAACGCACAATATTCTGGTGGCTGAACTTACTGTGGATACACAAACACAATTCACATTCATGTTTTTCAAGCCATTTTCCTGTCAGCATCTGCCAAATGTAGGAGAGGGAAACTATAGCCAATAGTTATATAGGCCAATTTGAATAAAAGTAGGACATTATTTTCACAAAATCCAGTTACACAGATTTCTTTGTTGACAAAGTTTTTGGGATTCTCGGTATTGCATTTTAGGGGTTAGCTCATTGCTGTGCACCAAGATCCGGCCATAAGTGTGTGTGCCAGAATCCAGACCTGGGACACATTTAATGGTGTGCGTTTTGCTGACGGCTCCATAGCGATACTATTAGCAAATGCCTTCCAAAAACTGTGCTGCGCTGATTCAGTTCTCTGAGTCATGAATACGAGTCTCCAGAGCCCCATCACAGGACGGTCCGCCTGTTCCTCGAGTTCCACACAGTTCAGACTGACCCTTTACTAACAGTATTTGTGGCCTGCCCCCACGCTCCATGAGTGCTAGCTAATGTTCTGAGGTGAGTGTTTGGTTTTCAGTAAGTGCTCACCCCATGAAAGGGGCCCTTGTAGTGACTGCTTTTCCCGAGGTCCCTTCAGTTGGGAACCTATGCCAGCTCATGTTTGGAAATGCGCTTTGCTACAGTATGCAGTTATGGAACTCACGCTGGAGCGTCAGCTTATCTGCGTAGCTGAAGTAGCAAACAATCCAGTGTTAGCTCTGCCGAGGACCAGCCGCTCTCTCAGTAAAGAGCAGTTGAGACACATTACCAAAATAAGGAGAAGAATAGAGCACACAGACCCAGTGAGTGGTAGCGTGATGATCGTTCGTGTCTCATCTGTTCTGCAAAGGTATTGTTGTGTTGAGTAATGAAGTGCGCGTGTCTTAACAGCGAGCTGCGGAAAGTGAAGGGGGGGCCAACGCGTTCCAGCTCACCTCATGATCAACGCCTCCATCAGGAAGTCCATTTCATCCTGCTCTGAGCAGATCTCCGGAAGGGTCTGTGAAGCAGAAAGGTAACCCATAATAACCTATAATCTATAATATTCAGGAGGCATCCACTTGACTTATAATCTATAATCTATTCACCCCAGACACACTCGCATATTTGTATGAAATTGCCTGCTATATAGTTGATAGACTGACCTTGATGGCCACCTGCATGGCTGTGTTCTCTCCTGTCATGCCCAGCACCTGGCCCTCATACACCTCCCCAAATGCACCATGACCCAGAGCTCTGAAACACAGACACAATCACCATAACAACTCCAAGTATGTGCGTCTGTATTAAGATCCGTATATGTTTAATGTTTGCACCTCCCTGCCACAGTAAATTCTGTGTTTGTGTAAACCAAATTCAGATTCTGTGTGTGAATATGTGTGTATACATGTAATGTATGTGTGTGTATACTGTATGTGTGAGTGTGTGTGTTTGCACATGGGTCTGTACCTAAGGAGGGTGATGTTCTTGCGATGGACCTCCTTGAGCTCGGAGAACGACGCAGCCTTGCCAGCGAAGCAGTAGTTGGGGTTGTAGTCCGTCATGATGGTGGAGGAGCGGATCTTACTGAGCTTGTACTCCGGACTTTGCAGACGCATACGAACAGCGTGGAGCTGGTTCTTCTTCCGATAGTAGACTGGAGGGGGGGGGTAGGAAGAGAGTGAAAGACGAGGGAAATAGAGAGAATTAAAGCCAGAGAGAGAGAGAGAGAGAGAGAAGGAGACAGAGAGGGAAACCTTGTTACTATGTTTTTTATTTATCGTCCCAAAACACTGATACATCAACTCTGTAACTCGGCAGCTGTGTGGTGTGTGCTGAATGAATGATCCTAGCCTCCAGCCCCTGACCCATGCTCCAGAGACTAGCTAAGCCAGTGCCAGTGACCGTTCCAGTGAGTGAGGACTCACCCTCCGTGGAGGTGGCAGCCCCGATGCAGGCTGGTAGTCTGCAAGGGGGGAGGGGGCGC
This sequence comes from Hypomesus nipponensis, assembly GCF_054491055.1. Lineage (NCBI taxonomy): Eukaryota > Metazoa > Chordata > Actinopteri > Osmeriformes > Osmeridae > Hypomesus > Hypomesus nipponensis. The sequence goes on from NC_140363.1 coordinate 14,453,712, forward strand.
TGCGTGCAGGTAAGAGGTCCCCACTGCCGACCGCTCGAGCCGCTGGTGCAGATGCTCGGGACTGGGGTGGGGGTTGGGGGGGTTGGGGGAGGAGGGGGAGGAGGAGGAGGAGGGGGAGGAGGGGGGAGGGCGCCCGGACACAGACTACCACCCTGCATGGGGGAGAGCTCAGGTGGAGAGACACCGTTAACCTCCTCCAGGAATGTGTGTGTGAGTGTCAGGGAGTGTGTGTGTGTGTGTGTGTACATTGCATGTAATGGGTGTTTTACTGTTTTTCAGGGGCCCTATAATGTCTTTACAACTTACACACTGTGGTAATGATAAGGTCATTGATGATTAAACACAATGAGACATCAGGCCCTTCAGCTCCAGCTACAACATGCTTCTGGGAGCAGACTCCATGTGTGCGTGTCATATCCTGTAGTGTACTGACAACACTGCCTGGAGGAACTGTCACTCCGCAATTTAGCTTAGTGTTACAGGAGGGTTTTATTCAGCATTAGGAAACATACACAGTTACACAGTCAGTTGTGGCACAGCTTGGTACAGTTAGTGTTCAAGTCAAACTCTACATATCTGGATATCAAACCAGCAATGGATGGGCAAAGGGTTTCTGGTTGGTTCTGTCAACTCCAGCAACAAACACTGACAACCATTCCATAATTGTTGTCCTCATGTGCGATATGTTATCACAGTATCCTAGAAGTTGGTTGATTGGGCTCAGTAAGAGCTAAGCTGATACTGTAAGATTCTAGGCTGGAATCCCTCCTCCTCCAAAGCCCAGTTCTACCAGCTGATGGGTGCTGAAGAACAGACATGAGAGGAGTTGTTCCCAGCCAGTCAGCCATTTGCACATCTCCATAGGGCTCTACAGTACAGTTCACCCAGGACTGAGTCAACTGTGCTTTATTTAGACTAAGATGGCGGGAGAGGTGCTTTAAAGCACTCCTGCATCAGGAGAGGGGAAGGGAGAGCCCTGGGTAGGGGGGTGGGGTGCGGAGTTAGTGGGTATAGGGGAAGGATGGGGAGAAGTAGAGGAGAAAGAAGTGGACAAGATGTGAAGAAAGAAGATGAGGAGTTAGAGGGGTGGATGGAGTAAAAGGACGAGCCGAAGGGAATGACAAGGAAAAGGAGGAGGAGAAGGAAGTGAAGGACTTCCCATTTCTCACAGCAACTGATGGACATCCAAAAGATAAATATTACTTAATCCCTCACTGTCCTATAGTCTTTAAAAAAAAACACACAAATAAGATAAGGTATTTGGTTAAACATAAGTAGACATAAAGTGTATATTCATAGCAGCAATCATTATATACCTATCTCCCTGTCAAGACAAAGTAATAGTCTAGTATTATTATCAGGCTTAGTGACCTCTCCTTTTTGGAACAAAAAATCTACAAATAACAGGTTAATAGCAGTCTGTTAAAGTTATTCCCTAATCATTCCTCTTAAAGCAGTTTTATTGTGCAACTATAAGCGGTAAGCTTTCCAACAATGAAACAATGTTTCACCCTCAGTTAAAAACAAACAGTAATTTGAGAACCACAGGACTCTGTTTAAGTACCATATTGTTCTGGAACTGTTTGAAACCAAGACCATGTTGAACCCCTTGTCAGGATACGAATGGCTCCAGGTGGGGAAAATGGGAATAGGGGACAGAGGGCCTTTCCATTCATGTTGAACTACAGAAAAGTGGCACATCCACTCTGACACTCTAAGACCATTCAGTTTCTCCCCTGTTCTCCACAGTAGGTTTCCCAGCAGAAGTCTGTTACGTAGGGTGAATGTGTTGCTTAACTCTGACCTACCAAATGTAGTCCAGTGGGATTTTCCTATAGTAGAACTACAATCCACTCCCCATCTTATAGACCTATCTATGCCAAGACACCCCTTTAGGCTGTTAGTACTATATATGCTAACAGTTTGATACAATGGCCCACTTTAATAACAAAGTATACTAGAACAAGGCATCAGTCTGTCAGACTCATTATACTCCTGCCCCTAATATACTCAATATGTGTGCACAACAAAAAATGGGTGTGGAATGTAAACTGAAAAAATTCACTGCAAATCCTTATTCCACAGAATACAACTTGTATAGTGAAATGTACATTTGTAGTGTAAAAAGCATCTTTGATTTATATATATATATTTTTTTTTTACTCTGTACATAAGCAAAATCACTCGGTCAGTCAACATTTTCCCTTGATACAACAGCTTCAAGGGCCAGGTCTGTATCTGTGTGTCTTAGGCCAAGGGTCAGGGGTCAAGTCTGTCTCTATGTCTAAGACCGAGGGTCAGAGTTCAGGGGTCAGAGGCGATGAAAGGTGGAGGGCACAGAGTTGACACACATCTGGAAGAGTCTCTTACTGAGGGTGAGGCTGGCGCAGGTCAGCACGATGCCCGTCACCACGGTCGACGCCACCACTGCCAGGATCAGCGAAAGCGATAGCTGGCCGTCAGGGGAGGGGACCTGGGATGCTGTTGGGGGGGGGGCAAAGCTAAAATGTTAAGAGTAGAGACAGGGTTCCAGCATTTTTCTATTGTTATTTCAGTTTTATTTAAATTAAAAAATGACCCAAGTTTAAAATAAATGTGTGTGCACTGTGAAGTCCCCATACAGTGTAACATAAGGTAACATAAGGGTTAGCATGAGGCCACAAGGCCTACAGCAGGTAATAGGAAGGCCAATGCTCATTTTACAGTCTTTGTCCTGAATTGACCATTGACCATGGATTGCTGCCAAAGGCAAAAAAGCTTTGTGTAGCTACAGGTGGAGTGCAACCAAAGTCACCTGTGCAGGTCACATTGTCGCTGGCTAGGACCTCCTCATTGTGGCAGAGACAGAGGATTAGTCTGGTGTCATCGTCCCGCTTGCAGCTCTGAGTTTGACAGTGGCTGCAGTTGAGCTGTACTTTGATCTCACACTCTCCGTGGCTCTCCATGGCTGAGAGACACAGCAAAGGAAAGCAGGGATGGGTTATTTATGTGTCACTGCCAGAGTTGGCAAAGGTACACACATCCTTCACTCAAGTAGAAGTACAGATACTTATGTTTCAGTAAAAGTTGACTACACTTTTCACTCAAGTTAAAGTAAAGAAGTATGGGCTCTGACATATACTTTCTGACATATACTTTTTACTATCTGTTGTGTGTAGTGTTTTAGTAAACAGGTGTCCAGAAAAGTACAGTAACAAAGTATTTGCACAGTGTAATAACATAATAAATGTGTAATAACAGTGTAAAAAAAAAGTTCAAGTGAAATTAAATCAACCGTTACAAAAGAAAATCGAAACCTATTTTCCCAAAGGTTTTTTCAAACACAACACGACACAAGTTATTTTTTTATTTTTTTTACTTTTTTTCGCAAATAGTTTTTTATCTTTGGAATATTGTTTTGTAAAAACTTGTATTCAATAATATTTGTTCACCTTTCAAAACTTTTTTTTTTTACTTTTCAAATGTTTTATTTTTCACCTTGATTCTTTTTTTCACACACAAACTGAATTTATGTTGTCAACCATGCCTTCTTTCTTGAACACAGAAAGAAACCAGGGGCATAATTGTTTGACAGCAAACAAAAAAACTAAATTTGAAGACGACATTATCTAAATCTATGTGTCTGTGTCTGTCTCCACAGACAGCCTGGCTTTCTGCTTCAGTCCACAGGAGTATTGTCAGCACATGATTGTGCAATAAATTATATTGTCGTGCTGGCAAGAAAAATCATTGGCTGTCTATCCATTCACATCCGCCCATAAACAGACACAGTGGCGCCAATGGTAACAAGTTCCATGAGGACCTGAATTAGAGAAGTCAGTGTCCACAGCACACAGCCCACCCCTTTCCCCTCCTTGTCTAAATAATGAGAATCAGGTGGTCACCCCCACACCCCCCCCCCTCACCGCTACACACACACACACACACACACACACACACACACACACACACACACACACACACACACACACACAGAGACTTCTGAGTATCTTTGTGTGATTTGAACCTTGTTGGTAGAAACACCACTGTTAGGTCTGAGTTTCTTGGTGGTTGTGTAAGCTCACCTGCCAGAGGCTGCAGGAAGATCTCCCCCATGGGATGAACAAAAGAGATTCCATCCTGACCATCTGCTGTGATGTCATCTGTCAGCGCTGCGTCTCCACCTGAGATGAAGAACCAAGTCAAACGTATGGTGACTACATAAAGTCCCATTCACACTTTTCTTTTATCGACCATAACAGGTCGCCCTAACAGGGATCTCTCCCTTTTCCAGATTTTTTTTCTGCCAGATTATCCATAGGGAACAAATATGACAGAACAATTATTTATGCGAGTTAACAAGACTAGCAAGCAAGATGACTGATAATTGAGGCCATTATAATGTAGCTAAAAATTGTTAGCTAGCTAGCCAAGCTAACGTTACTGCTCAAATCCTAGATAGCTAGAGCTAGCCTAGCTAGCTACTTTGACTATGCGAGTTAGATAAACCTTACCTTCGTAATTGTCAATGTAGCTGAAAACGTACAATTTGAACCCCTTTTCCCTCTTGCTTAAAGGGCAGCAACATAGATTCCTAAGTACATTGTTGATTGTAACTGCTTGCTACAGGAAGTTGTTGACTTGGCTTATGCAATATGCAGAAGTGATGCGTGCATAGTGTATTGAAGTGGGCGTATGCAAGTTAAGGCGGAAATGTCAGTTGGTCTTTTGTCAACATGCCAAGCGTAACTATTGACGTTTCGGTCATGATGAATTAAAGGCTAAATGTAATTTTAAAATTTGTAAGAATGTTAATACTAAAGCACTTAACCTATCCAATTCTGTTACATTCTGAGATAATAATAAAGCATAATTCTAAGAAATACATAAGAAATAATGGGTGTATAAATAATTTTGTTGAGAATCTAAACAAGCTCCCCCTTATTTATCACTATAGTGTCAGTGTGTAGTAATTGTGCCTCTACTTCAGCTTATAGCCCTGAACAGGAGAGATGGTGAGAGTCTGACTCTCTGAACCTCTGCTCTAACAGCCATGACAGATTCACCTGATAGCTGCTAGAGAGGAGTGCCGGGCTATGAGATTCCCCAATAAACCCTGCACACACACAGAGCTTTGGCTCGGTAGAGAAAGTTAAATCAGAGCAAAAACAGAGATGAAGTGATAAAGAGAGATGGAGGGAGAAAAAAAACAGGGAGAGAGAGAGAAACAGAGGGTTATAATGCTGAAACCAAAGACTAATATTGCGAATCTCACCTCTGTACCCTCCTCCTCCTCCCCCGGCTGTGCAGGGCCCACCTCCACCCCCAAAACCCCCAAAGGTGGCCCACTCCAGCTTGGCAAGGGCCTGGGAGCATGGTGAGCCCCCCTCAGCCCCCTCCATGAGAGACTTCCCAGCCCACACGTAGCTGGATGTGTCCTTTAAGCCTCCACCTCCCCCTGCAGCACACACAGATGCACAAAGACACACATAAGCATGCACACACACGTCTTTGAATCTTTACCACACACACACCTCAGTAAACAAACGTGTTTTAGTAAGATGAGCAGATAGAGATGCTATGTATATCCAAAGCCTGCTGGTGATGGAGGATTTAGGTGGCATGTTCCATGAGACTCTTCCAGGGCCGCGACTGCCTCTTCACTGCCATATATGTCCTCCTCTCAGGGGTCAGGACCGGGCACAGAGCTAGGGCTCATGGAGCCAGGATTATGATCGACCTAGACGCATACTTTGTTAGTGTTTGCTGGCCTGTGTTAGAGTGGCAGGCGGCATTAGACTACAATTATCCTTGGTGACAGAAGAGACCGTGGAGAGGAGCTGAAGCAGCGCCGCGTGGAGAAGAGCTGAAGCAGCGTAGCCCCTGTTCTGAGGAGGCTCCTTCTAGTCTCGAAGGGGGCCTCCTGAACTTACAAGGAGGGAAACACCAGCTGTCTCAGAGAGCAGGTAAATCTACACACCCAGAGAGACAATCGGAGAATGCTTGGCGTCCTTTAGAGACCAGGGATCTGCAGACACATGATGGTGTCCCCTCAGGGTTCCATGGTATCATTTTAGGAATGCAGGGAAAAGGCTGCTGGAGACCAAGTGCCGTGGGAGCCCTGGTCTAATCCCTGTGTCCAGATGTTCTCCTCAGATAAAGACCACTGGAGAACAAGCTGGCAGGAAACATTTCCGACTGCCATCCCCTCCTTGCTGGCGGAGACCTGGGCATGTCTCCAAACCCGAAGGGTTAAAGGTGAGGCTTCAGGTGAGGTGCAATGCAAGCAGAGACAGGGACCCTATACCTGCCGCCCCAGTGAGTCCGTTGGTGCTGCTTGCGCTGGTGTCGTTCTCGTACTGCTCCAGGGGGATTTGGTCTAGACTGCTGTCAGGGTCCTCCATGTAGGCCTTGCCTCCACCCCCCGCCGCAATCAACAGGGGCACCAGCACCGCACCCTCCATCTGACACAAACATAACTTTGGTTTTGCATCTCACTTACCATCAAACCAGATAGACAGACAACCACAAGGACTGATGCATGCACACACATATACAATTTCAAGGTTTCTCCCCTACAGTGAGAAGTTAGAAAAGACTACTTTAAAGGGTGTTTCACATGACTAACATGTTTACGTGAAATCTGACCTCTGATACACAGCTCTATATTTAGATATAAAGACCAGCCCACTGTACTAGACTATGATGAATCCCTTAAGCGTCCCCGCAGATATTCTTTGGTGCATGTAATTACATCTGCTAAAGCTATGGCTATCTGTTTAGCATCTTTATGGGTCGATAGGCGCCAGCGAAGCAGGACTGGAGGAACTCTCCAGAAGGGGTTGGCAGCACATTTCATGCAGTTTCCCTTTCCTACAATGGTGTACTCTTCACACAAGATTCTTCATTGGTAATCCGTTGATCTATTTAGCACGTCCAGTTTACTGCGTCTCTCCCCCACCCAGTATGACTAACTGCTATCCTCACTCACATGAAGAATCCTGGTCTTACCTTGTAGATGTAGGTGGCTCCCCCACCTCCCCCTCCACCCCCCGCCCAGCCTGAGCCGTCTCCAGTGTGGCCCTCCTCAATCACAGAAGACTCCTCCAGACAGATCTTCTGGGTCAGGGGGTTCCTCTACAGACCAGAAGGAGGCAGAGAGATAGAACGGAAGAAATAAAGATAATAGAGAGGGGGGGGGGGGTACCCAGTGAGAAACACGCAGTCATTGTGTTCATTTTGTTTCATTCAAATGTAAATGTTAACGTGTTCCATTCCTCTGTCCCACTCTGTGCCCCTGTTTACCCATCCCTCCCTCCCCCCTCCCTTCCCCCTCCTCACCCCTGGGCAGGCATCTTCCCCCTGGTGCCCCACCAGGATGTAAAGCGTCTCCCCCCTCTCCAGAGGGAAGATGGCGGAGATGAAGACTCCGTGGGAGCGCTTGTTGTGGTTCTTGGCCCCTTTGCCTCCTGCCGCCCCGTAGGCCGAGATCCTGGGGAGGAAATGACATAGGAAATCACAGTGGGAGCGTGTGCACCACCAGCGGCCACAGTGGTGTTTTACTAACCATGGGTTCAACCCTAGCCCTAATTCTATCCCCAGGCTACTGTGAAGACAAGCCTTACACTAAGGCTTTGCAGGCTAGTATGGAACAAAAAGGTTTGGATACAGGGAACGTCCGATCACATTGGGACACGTTTGTCAAGTGACACTAGCCAAGAAGACAACACAGAAAAGTATACTTTACAAACCCAACTTGAATAATAATGTAACAGTGGAGCAAGTAGAAAAGTAAGTGTAACCGAGTAACTGTCCCTTCTCTGATAGCAGAAGCTGATGCTGATGCTGAAGCGGAGGGGCTAATTCATGTTATCTACACCAAAGATTTAAATCTCTGGATATTCAAAATCAAGTTGAAAGCCAAGCTTGGCAGCAGGCAGGCAACTGTTTAACGTATGTGGACCTCTTACTTTGCCTGAGTATAACACAAACATATGCACACCCGTACACACAAAAAAGAACAACTGCAGGGAGGTAAGCTCCCTCTATTCCAGGGATGTCTCCTGTTAGGATTTTTCAATCAACCTTCACTGACCAGCTTTCTGTTAACACCTGACATAAGTCAGTCTCCTGTGAGCTTCCCACATGGGAAATCAATTACACACTAACCCTGTGGCACATTCTCACACCTGGTTGTCAAACCTTTCCATCTGTTTTGATTACATCCAATAAAATGAATTAAAAATAAATGATTGCAGATGATACATTGCCTCCATATTCAAATCACAAACCACCTTATTTCCTTTTGGGAATAGAAGGAAAAGTGATTTACATGTATCTGTTGGTGGCGGGAACCCTCCACATCTGCACCCCTCTCAAGGGGCCATCCTTCCCCAGTGTGACGGAGACGTTGGTCTTCCTGTAGGCGCTGTCACACTGGGCCTGCGTCGGCCCCCGGGGGCCACTGGCCCCACAGGATGTAAAAAACCACGTCATCAGAGACATCTCTGTGGGACAGAGAGGCAGTGGAGGAGGGGGAGTGGAGGGGAGGGGAGGGAGGGAGGGAGGCAGGGAGGCAGGGAGGGAGGGAGGGAGGGAGGGAGGGAGGGAGGGAGGGAGGGAGGGAGGGAGGGAGGGAGGGAGGGAGGGAGGGAGGGAGGGAGGGAGGGAGGAAGGGAGGAAGGAAGGAAGGAAGGAAGGAAGGAAGGAAGGAAGGAAGGAAGGAAGGAAGGAAGGAAGACATGTGAGAGTCATTCACCAGTGACTCAACATCCTGTCCTACACACTACAACCACAGTTACAGACATATAAGCACATCTACTGGGGAATTCTGAGGAAATTACATTAATACATGTTTGCACCTGGTATGTACTGTCACATAGGGAAAAAAATATAAGATATAGTGTGTGTGTATGTGTGTGTGTTTGGGTATGCATAGAGAAAAAAAAAGAGATAGAGAGAGAGAAGTATACAGCTACAGACAGAGATCACAAGGAGATTCTTAAAGGAAACAGAGGCCAACTCTGAGGCCTACCCGAGGCAGAAGGTTCCGGAAGAGGACTGAAAAAATCCAGATCACCCATGAGGTCAAAGTCATGGAAGAACTTGTGTCCAAGCAGCAGGGAGTTGAGATCTGTGAGGAGATGAGGTGAGAGAGAAAGACATGTTGACTAAGCTTTTATTCATTACCGGTTGCAAAAACATCAGAGGAGGAGGGGAGGAGGATGGGAGACAAGGAGACAGGTCAGTGGATTTTAAAGCAGAAATTACTAGTTTGTGGGAGCAACTTAATGTCCAGAGCTGAGATGATAAAAAGAAAGATGAGCTGAGAGGAGATAAGAGTGAGGGGGCCGAAAGGAGGAAAGACACACAGGGACAGAGAGAGAGAGAGAGAGAGAGAGAGAGAGAGAGAGAGAGAGAGAGAGAGAGAGAGGAGAGAAAGAAAGAGGGATAGAGATAAGGAGGGAGGGAGAGAGAGAGAGAGAGAGAGAGAGAGAGAGGAGGGAGGGAGGGAGGGAGGGAGGGAGGGAGGGAGGGAGGGAGGGAGGGAGGGAGGGAGGGAGGAGAGAGAGAGAGAGAGAGAGAGAGAGAGAGAGAGAGAGAGCGAGAGAGAGAGAGAGAGAGAGAAAGAGAGAGATAGAGAGAGAGAGAGAGAGAGAGAGAGAGAGAGAGAGAGAGAGAGAGAGGGGGAGATAGAGAGAGAGAGAGGAATCTTATTGATGGGGCGTGTTGGTGGCATGTTGACAGGGATGTGAGGAGTAGGAGGACATTGAAAGTAATATGGGATGTATTGGAGGGATATGAGTAATAGGAGCTGTAATCCAGATCAAACTCATCTGGCTTAAACTCAACTGTAGCCATCATTATACGTTAATACACTATTACCAAAGACGTACCCCACATCCAAGCCTCCCAGCTCCCTAGCACACCAAATCAACTGATTGGTATTTATCTTGGTATTTATTTATCTTAATAAATACATCATAAAATTCCTCAATTAAACCTCTTTATATCCCTCATTATGAAATGCAATATAATACGTTGCATATCATCTTGGTCAGGTCTATTCAATCAAACTAATTTGTTCCGTAGGTGGATGGGTGATTGTTGATTGCTTGGGAACTCTAGAATGTTCCTCTGGCATGCTAATGGTATGGGTGATGCAGGGTTTTATAGCCAATTGTGGGCTGCGGGTTAAATCCCAGGAGAGCAATGTTCAAACTTGGTTTCTCACCAGTTAGAACCAATCAGAAAACATCTGCATCACTGAACACTACATCTGGTTTCAGATGTTTCAGCAAGAGTCTGCTGTCTTTTTTTTAACAGATCTGCAGTATTACTATTTACCGACTATCAGACGAGGATATCCATCTCAATATTGCCCTTTTCCACAGACTTCAACACATGGAGGTGTTGAAGTCAAGGATATGTACCACTCAGACATCATCTGGGAAAGATCAGTTCCACGTGTCCCAGACGGGGAATCAAACCTTCATAACCCTAACCTCTCACCATGTGGTCAAAAGCGAGTGGGCTTTTAAAGTCACGGCCACAGTACCGGACCCCCTCTGCTACATGGAGGTGAGCTGCTGTGTACCTGTGTTGAAGCACGCCGCCCCCAAGGCGATGTCATCCAAAGCAACGTCTGCCTTAGAGCCACGCTCCCACGTGGCACCCATCTTGAAGTAGAACCTTTTAAAACAGAGAAGGCGGGCCACGAAATACCACCGGATAAGCTGCAAAGCTATTTATTAGAAATTTATGTTCAAGAGTCCGTCAAATGTCACATGTTTGTTATCAAACGGATGATTATGTTCCAAATACCCATGGTGAAGTCCAGGGAGCTGCAGAGTGATATCCTGCCATTTGTCATTCCAACGCCCGGATCTCTCCCACAGAAGAGGCGAGGTGGCAGTGTCATTATCGATGATGGCCACCTGTACCGTGCCATTAAAGTCCCCGTAGAGGTAGAGGGAGAAATGGAGCTGGAAGCACACACGATGATTGATGGTGAAAAAAAAACCTTTCTGGGTTTAAAGAGCAAATTTGTTGACGTGAGTCTCTTCCACCAAGGAAAGTTGATGGTTAATCCACGTACCTGGCAGTCGGTGCTGGACACAGGACGGGGTAAGGATGCGCTCTGGATGAAGGCCTCCAGCTGGGAACTATTCTCTCTGACCTGAAATAAAAGGAAATGCCCTGGGGAACAGAAAAAACGCAGCACAGAGGGGGGCTTATTAAGACGTAGGGCAGCTGTCAGAAGGAGTATGACTGATGGGGCTCACACGGAGGAACAGTGGGAGGGCCTGAGAGGTGGAGCAGTAAATCCTGTTTGGTCTTGGCCACACTTGCCCATTTGGACTGAGATCAACAGGATGGAGAGTGAAATCCTGGGCTCAAAATATAGCAATCAATTTAACAGTGAAAGTGGTTATAACATAGCAATGCTTTGTTCGCTCTGGGCTGCACTGTGCTGCCACAGTCCCGGACTGGTGCTTAATCATTGACAGTTCATGTAGAGTCGCCAGGAATGTCGTATTTCCTGCAAGCCTCCCAGGATCATTCTAGACTAAGCTCCTTGACTTTGGTGATGTTTGGAAAAAAACTGGATCCAAATGAAAATCCTGTTTCATCCGATACGAAAATATGTAACATGAGAAACGTGGAAAGATAGTTTGAGCCTATGTCATTCCATTAAACACAGCATTCTTCACAAAATACACACACTAATACAGGAACACACATATGAATGCATTCACACCACCACACACACACCTGGTGAGTTGTGAAGAGTTGTTCCCAACATGTCCTCACTGTATGTGAGCTCCCTCCCGGTGACCGTCCTCCATGAGGAGAGCCCATTGGTCACCGACCACCCACAGGACCCCCCCTCAAACGAACAGCGGGAACCAATTGGAAGAGCATCTGAGGAGGAAATGAAAGGTGACATGGCAGACAGGTGAGTCACTGTTTAAAAGCAGCAGGAGTTCAGTTTTATACTCTAATGAGAAAGACACACACCTGGGTAAAACATTAAGAAACACATAAATACCTAAAAACTTTGGGAAACTTTGGGAAAACCTAAATCACAGCTCTATTGTATTTTCTCCTCTCCTCTCATCTCCTCTACTTTCCTCTCCTCTCCTCTCCTCTCATCTCATCTCCTCTCCTCTCATCTCCTTTCCTCTCCTCTCCTCTCCTCTCCTCTCCTCTCATCTCCTCTACTTTCCTCTCCTCTCCTCTCCTCTCCTCTCATCTCCTCTCACCATGACAGAAGCAGGCAAAGTTTTTTATTCTGCTGGTCTAATCCACAGCCTCCAGTCAAAGGATTAACAATTTATCACGGCCTTAAACTTTAATACAGCAAATGCATGAAGCAAGCCTCCTGTCAGGGGGACTAAGAGCCTGCTCCCCTCTGCCCTGACACACCTCTCTCTCATGCACTCCCCATTACCACACTACATTCATTTACTTAATTCACTCAAAGGCAAAATTATCTAATTCCATCCATGTAAATCAGCTGACGATGTGTATTTATGGTGCAAAGGCAAAATTACTCGCCTCAAAATGTGTTTTTCTCAAACACAATATCACGTAATGTCATGGGTGAACTTTGTGAGGATTGCTTGTTTTGAGGGTTACTTTATATTATGACATTTAGATTTCCTGGGTCTATAACATGCTGGACACCTATCCACTAGCGAGGCAACATCAACCACACAGTGTCTACTAAGGAAGTTTGCAAAAGTCGAAGCCAGTACTCACCACAAATAACGCCCTCATCCTCCCCTAGAGGGCAGTCACTGTGGAAATCACACACGTTCATTCTGTCTATGCAGCCTCCTTCATCACAGTGAAAAGACCTCGCGTTACAGTCCAACTCCAGATCCAGATCATGGTGACCTGCAGACAAACAAGACAGACGGGGCACTTTTATTATTCCATGTTCCTGAGTTGCAGATCCTACTTTAATTTAGATGATTACATGAAGATCGAAGACAAGATCATTTATGGAAATTCCACAGACAATCCTTTCGTTAGATGCTAAGGATTATAGTTAATCTAGTATACTTAATTTTCATTTTTTATGGAACTGAGTGCTTCAACTGCTCTTGACTAACCCAACTAACCCATTTAATACAGCGGACACCTGTCTCATAGAAGACAAGAGGCATATTTAAATGTTATTGAAATCAAATGGAGTGGAAGTGAACTCACCCACTTCACAGTCCCTGAGCTCCAGGGAGTCCAGGGCCATGCTTGCTCCCTCCCTGCCCAGACAAGAGTGGTACAGCAGGGTCACCTGGAACGGCTCCTCCACCAGTCCAATCTCAGCCTCCAGCTCTTCCCATTGCTCTCTGCCACAATCAATCACAGGAGAGGTTTTAAAGAGACAGTTAACTACATTTTAGTTTCCTTTCTTTTGATTTGTTGCATTACACGTTAGGTTGTGAGCGTTTATCAGGTCTAAAATATGAAACTGTCTACAGAGTGTTCATTGCATATAACTGCATTGTGCGTCACACTAAAAGCAGTGTTATTAATGTACTGTGTAAGGAAAGTGCCACATTTAAAATATTAGCCCCCTTCCAAGCTAAATTCTCCCTAAACCTAGCGACAGGCAGCGTAGAAGGCATGAGCTCTCTTTATGTGGGAGTAGCAGAGTCTTAAACCATTTTCCCTGGGAACCGAGAAATCCTTCAACTCCACAATCCTTTTATCAGTCGGTCTGTCAGGAAGTCCTAACAGTGCTAAACCTCACCGCTGGGTATTAATGGTCCCTGAGAAGAGTTGGAGGCACCACACGGCTCATTATTCAGTGTGAACCGAGTCAGATAAGAAGTGATATACCATACGTCCAGAGAGCTAAATGGGAAGTATGACCTCAACCACAGCAAAAGTCCATCTCCAATCGCTTCCTCAGGACAAAAGTGACATTTGACAGTAAAGTACAGTAATGCACGTTTGACACTGAACTATATGCTCTGTTCGCACTTCTCATATAAATACTTTAGAACTGGTAAAAAGCATTTTAATGAATAGTCTCTGCCTGTATACACAGCTGAAGTATGCCCCACACCTACCTGAAAGAAGCTGAGTTAAGCTCTCCGCTCTTTTGGACCCAAAGACAAATGACTGGAGGGAAACTGCAGGAGAGCATCTTTTCACTGTTGCTCAGAGATATTACCTTGCTAATAGGACAATGATCTCCTCTTTCCCTGAGTAACATTGGCCTGAGTAACATTGGCATAATGATTATATGTTGAATAAAGGCTGACTGTAATCTGGGCCAAAGATAATTTGAGCGTATAGGCAGTTATAATACAAAATGATATGCTCAATATCATGTGGCCCCCAAGTCAGGAGGAAAAATGATGAATCAGTTTCTCTATCCAGATTCTTCAGATCATCTTTACCATAAACCTCGATAACCTCATGGCTCTACAGTATAAACGCTAAATCCGCCGCTCCAGGAATACAGCACTTTAGGTTCCAGATCTTTTACAGAAGGTGCATCCACGCTGCAGACCCTTCACTGCTGAGGAAAAGTAGTGGATTACTCCAGCCCTAAGATGCTTGATGAATACAAGCCCAGAGTCCTGCAGTTCCTGCCACCCAAAACTCTAATGCTCTCTACTCCTCCTATTACTAGCAAACTAACCTCATTGGCCAGTATACGTCTCTCTTCTGTCCCAGCCAATTATATTCATTTTCAATTCAAAGGTCCCCTTTTAGAAACATGAATGCTTTTAGCTTGTTCCAGAATGGCAGTGCTTCAAGTTGAACATTAGAGCAGATCAATATTAAGGACATTTGTCCAACAATAGGTAAATCTAGGAGACGCTCTTTATCTCTGTGTCGAGTTTTGTAGTAAGATATTTTGCGCAACTGGATCAATGAATTCCATGCAATACCTATGCTACAAAGTACCACGGTCCATAAAGATTGTGTCAAATCTCTTTAGTCAAGCCAATCCAATGTCAAGCCATGCTCTGCATAGAAAAGCCTTACAGCTGGACCTCTGTACTGCTAGACAGCCACTTCAATCCATCAGTAGAGATGATAGGAAACAGTCACAGACACTAACCTGCACTAAGTACAGATAGACTACTACTAGTCTAAGTGCCCATAACCACAGATTCTACCTCAAACCCTCTCTGAGCTCGGCCTAGTCCGCAATGGAGATTTGCCAGAATTCAAAAAAGTTCCAAGAAAAATAGCATGTCCTTATATTTGATCATTCTTACTCAATACTCTAATAATAAAATAACCTGCAGGATCTGTGTGATTAGAGTGCTATAGGCTACAAAGCTTGGCCAATGGGCTTCAGAGTGGTTTCAGGAGTTTGTCTTTACAAAGGTTTTTGAACGGCTTAACATTTACATTTAGTCATTTAGCAGACGCTCTTATCCAGGGCGACTTACAGTAAGTACAGGGACATTCCCCCCGAGGCAAGTAGGGTGAAGTGCCTTGCCCAAGGACACAACATCCCTTTGCACGGCCAGGAATCAATCCGGCAACCTTCTGATTACTAGCCCGATTCCCTTACCGCTCAGCCACCTGACCCCCCCCACCCACCCACCCACCCACCCATCTGACAGCTTAAGGTGTCTCTGCCTTCTGTGCCAGTTAACAGACATGAAGAGGA
Organism: Hypomesus nipponensis; assembly: GCF_054491055.1. Lineage (NCBI taxonomy): Eukaryota > Metazoa > Chordata > Actinopteri > Osmeriformes > Osmeridae > Hypomesus > Hypomesus nipponensis. The sequence goes on from NC_140363.1 coordinate 14,469,340, forward strand.
TGAGTAAGTAAGTTGAGCCATGCTCACCTGCCACCATCATATCCTCTGGACCTTAGGCCAGAGGAGCCGATGATTGAAGCTGAGTGGGCAGGCCTAACCAGGACAGACAAGTTTCCCACCCGGGGACCTGACCAATAGCGTGCCAGATACAGATAGCACAGCGGGCCACTGCCTAGCATCACTGGACTGGTCAGGTGGTATTCACAGTTTCCAGAAGCTTCTGCTGCAGAGGAGGGGCTCAGAAGCAGGAAGTGACCTAAGGGAAACATTGAAAAGATAAGGGTTAGTGTACAGTAACTAACCTCTTAGAGTGCATGAGGAAAAGGGGGGGGGGGCAGGTAGGGAGAGAGGGAGATGGAAGAGAGGGGGTTGGGAGAAGGGAGGGAGTTGGGAAAGGAAGTAGCAGGGGGGAAGAAAAGAAGAGGAGAGAGGAGAGTGATTGGCATGAAGGAAGGAGGAAGTAAAGACGAATAGAGAGAAGGTTGGAAACAACACTATGAGACACTTTTTCCTTCCTTCCTCCTCCCCTTCTCACCATCAGAGCTGTCCTCAGAGTGATCGGAGACCGGCCTCAAGGCCACCTGCAAACTTGGTCTCTGTTGCCGTGGTGACTTGACCCGCCAGTCGCTGCGGACACTGTGATTGGACAGGGTCCAGGCACAGGGGGTCTCAAAATCACAGGAGGTAGCTGCTGGACAGGGCCAAAGAGCTGGGTTAGGAGCTGTGTCACACCAGGGACTAAATAAGATCTCAGGACGATCATAAATCCTCTTTGTGTTATCATTATCCATGACTTTTCCATCATTTAATTCAATTTTAGTTAGATTAAACTGATAACTGCCCAGTGTTCACAGTACAATACACTTTATTTCATTTAGTTAGTAAGCCATGAAACAGAGACCAGTGAATAGAAAACAGTATGAAGACAACCATGATCTACTGTCACTGGCATGTTTTCTATCTTCACATCCCCTCCCCATCCCCTTCCCATCTCCTCCTCTGCTCTCGACCTCCATCATTGAAATCCAGGCCCTTTTGTTGAGCTCTGGGAAGCACGGCTAAGATCCCAAGACTCATCTGTCACAACCCAAGTCTCCCGCCTGGACAACTTCATTCATCATCCAATCGTCCAATCATGTTATTCCTGTAAACTACTAAATTATGGTATCTGAAGGAAGTGTGCTATACCTTAAATAGGCAGGATAGACTGTTTGAACAGAAGGCTGAATAGTAACAAATTAAACTAGATCCCGTGCCATAAAAAACTTTTCGAACCCAGGGATTGACCTGAGCTAGGGGATGGGAGGCTAGGAAAGGGTTTGGGTAATGTTGGGGGTTTGTCATGTGACGTTGAAATTGGAGAGGCCATTAATAAGCAAGCCAAAGGAAGGCCTGCGGGAGGAACCAAAAATATGTCAATGGGAAGTGGTTGGGTGAAATATGTAATAACCTTTTTTTTTATTGCCGCGCCGAATGATGCCATAATCGGTCTGACAACTGAATTTGCTTTGGTTTAAAACCAGTAACAAACAGACGATGGGGTCTTGATCTGTATAATAATTGTTTGAAGACAGGAGTGAAATATTTATATACCCGTAACACCATAATCTGAAACTGTAACTCTAAAAACATCCAACCCTGGTCTCCACCATTAGGCTAATGGGAAGCCTGCCGATTTGCAGGAAACACTTTGACTCACTTTGACAAGTGTGTGTTTCTCAATACACTCTAAAGTGACCCTGGCCAAGCTAATATAAACAGTGTAGTATGGAGAGTGTAGGAACTGAATAAAAATCGTTTCATAAAACCTTCTAATGATGGGAGAAACTTCAAAAAAACAAAATGTTGGTCTAATCTCTATAAAAGGTTGTACCACAAACCAAAAGAGTTTTATAAAGATGTATCTAGTCTAGTCTTACTGTGGCTGTCATCCTCTGGGTTCAGGTGAGGAGGCAGCGAGCGGTCTGGAAAGTTCTCCTCCAAGGACCGGTCCAGTAAAGCATGACAGGAGCTGCTGACTGGGGAAGGGAGGGAGGGAGGGAGTGGTGGACCAAAGACGATGAAGCAAACAGAGAAATGGAGATAGAGGGAAAAAGAGACAAAGCAAAAGAAAAGAGGATGAGTGGGGGGTATGGAGAAAATAACAGAAAGGGGAGAGAATGGAGAAAGAGAGAAAGAGGGGCGGAGTAGAGAAAAAAGAAAGTCAGTTGATGATAATCGTATTGATAGCACAGTGGAGCACAGTCAGATGTTCAGCAGCGTAAAGGTCAGCGCTATTCCAGGGTCGGCCACCTGTTGGTCTGCTGTATCTCATTTAGACTGAGTCAGACCATGAACATCATAGGGCCTGTCCCGATTTATAAGCGTATAGCTGCTTCAGTTAAAACGTACATTTAGATTGAACTTAGGATGTCACTGACTCAACAGACAGCTCCTTGACCTTATGCCACTGGCTGAGCATCTGTGCTGCAATACCTTCAAGCACTGAAAAGAAGAAGAATATCTCCATCTCAGACCTGGTGGGTTCTTCCTCCATTTACTGGGTAGGATTGTCACAATGCTTAGTTTACCTTTGACCCTCCTGGTTCAGCTTCATGCTGTATGAAAGGACAGACCTCTTCATTGCTATTTGTAATACTGACTAGGAATCCTTCCAACTCGGTATTTGTTTCTTAAAGTTGCATGAAATTGGTTTATGACTTGGCTCATGTTCTTTTCCAGTAACCTGAAAGCTCTTTTTGTTTAAACCTGTTCAATTGAGTATACATTGTTTGGGAAAATTGTATTTAATGACATGATATCAAACCAGGTTTTTTTTTCTTTATTGGGTTACCTTGAGCATTTTTGGGGAATAAGACATATTTATGATAATAATTTATAAAATGCCACAGCTTTTAAAGCTGGTCAGCAACTTCATGACAAGTGAAGACCCCTCAAACAGCTTAAAATCTAGTGTTTGGCACCAGGTTGCCAGATACACACACAAACATAAATTCAGGATGTCATCTTTCTCTACCTCTGACCCTCTGATGACGATGACTAAGCTTCACCCTGGACGCAATGGATACGTGTAAGAGCCAGGCTTCATCAGCATGACTAGTTACGTAAAACCAGATAAGCCAACACACTGAAAGATTATAAAACACACAACAGAAACTGAACAGTATTATGAAGCAAAGATTGCTTCTATTAAAAAGCCGAACTGAACAGAAGCAGTTGGCAGCTGAGAATAAGCACAACAACGAATATTTTCATCTCCAGGGAAAAATATTTGGGGTCATTTTTCCCATCTGGGCTGAGAGGGTTAGCAGTTTCCTAAAGCCCTGGAGGCGTAGGAACATTTCACCAACTATAAACACCTCAATAAAGGCACACTGGTGTTTTCTCATTCCTGTCGGATCATTTTAGCTCCATGCTTCACGTTCTGTACCCTTTACATCTGGGCTCCCAAATCAGGAGATCAGCAGAAATACTTGCTTTATAAATCTACAGAGCAGATAAGAAAGGCTAATTATGGAAAAGACATAATTAGAAACGCCTCCATTTCACTTGAGAGTGTGACAAACATGGTCACACAGAAACAGGACTGTCTTTATGACCGGAAACAGAACATAAGATGATCCTCATCACCCTGGGGGTGGTTGACCATTAGTGGGCCTTTGGAACACACCAAACAGGAAGATCATAAAGAGGGGGTCAGAAGACAACAGACGCCATCGACACACGAACGTGGGTCCTGCGTCATGCCGATATCTCTGAGGAGGGGCAGAAGGACAATGGGCAGCCTGTTGTCAACTGTGTCCAGCTGGGTCACATGGGTGGGGCCGGAGCAGTGATATTATTGAAGGCCGATTGATAACAACAGACTGTGATGAGGATTGAATGCCCACCAGAACACAAAGAGGACATGGTGCCTTCTTAATGGATCCGGATACGGTGATGCTGCCTATAAAAAGATTGAGACCCAAGTCTGGAGACGGACAATTATCAATACCAGAATAGAATGTACTTGCAAGCCTCCCCAAGAAAGCATGTGATCTTCATGATGTCAGTGGAAAGCTATTGATTGGGTGCAAGGGCGTAGGTTTGGTCTCAGATTTCCTACTGAGTTTTGCAAATATATTATTTTGATAATTTTCAAAAAAAAAATTTTGACCAATATATTTGCAAAACTCATTCGTATTATTATCTATACTATGTTCTTCTCCCAGAAAAGTGAAAAATACATTTCCAAGTTAACCAATGCGCTCTCGAGCCTGCAAGACCAAATCTTTCCCAAACCTTGGTCGTGACTAGTCCTTATGGACCCTATGCAAAACTACGCCCTTGATTGGGAGTTCATTTTGACAATCAATCCTGGATTAACTATTGTACAATGTAGCTACAGTGAGTTTTGAGTATTTGCTTTTATCACACGTTAAATGAGAAATCAGTCTTGGTGAATCATTCGATTGGATAATGTCGACCATTATATCATTTTCATTTTTTTTTGTTAGTTTAGCATTTTAGCTACTGAACTACTTGACAAAATTAGTTAAGTGTGACAAGCTAAGTTCAGTCAAATCCTGGTCTTTATCTTATTTGACCACTTTGTAACGTCTTTTCATTTCGTTGTGAAATATCTCTACAGGACTGTAAGATTAGATTCTCTGAGATAAGAAAGATTGGGCTCATTAACCAGAGCAGTTAGAGCAATATTGATACTGTTCCAGAGTGTGTGTGTGTGTGTGTGTGTTAGAATCCATGGGTGTCTGGTGTCTGGTTTCTGTCTGCAGGTGCAGCTGTTGTGGTCCTCTTAGTCAAAGGAGCACATCTGATCTCTGACAGAAAGACAGCTGGGCTTTCTTTGCAACACTGCTCCTTCCGGCCAACACCACTACGCAACTGCTCTCCTCCTATCCATCCTATCCTTTCTCTCCTTTCCTCTCCTCTCGTTTCCCATTCTCTCCTCTCCTATACTCTTCTTTTCTCTCCAGTCCTCTCCTCTCTTTCCATTTCCTCTCTCCTCTCCTCTTCTTCTAAACTCCTTTCTCCTCTTGTTTCCTCCTCTCCTTTCCTCTCGTCTCACTGATGAATCTGCTTCGACAGCACCTGTTTGATCCATATAAGGCCTTATCCACTAGAGAGGACACTAGCTCGCACACACAAAAAACTAGATTTGGAAAATTCCCTATATATATGGACTGGATGGAGCCATGGTCTATACACTACTCTCAGAATGAGGAATGTGGAGAAGAATGGCATAACTGACAGACACACTCACTTGCGCATAACCTCCAAATCCAGTCAAACTTCAAAGGTAGAGCCCGAGGGGGTGAGATCAGTGAGATCAGAGAACCCCAGGTTACAATGAGACTGTTTACTCTTGATAATAGGGCTTCTCAGGGTTGGAAAGTATTTAATTGATAGCATGTGTACAGTTTTTCCTCACACCTTCCATGAACTTTGTGGAGGTCTGATAAAAAAAACCCTACTGTAAACACATGTATTTGAACCCAACCCCGCACTCTCACCCCATAGGTTAGACAAAATAACTTGAAAATCCCTTTGAAAAAACTGCATCCTGCATCCACATCGAAACTAAAAGTAGGTTTTCCTTCAAGGTACAGAAACTGTAAATCCCACTGACAGAGCTAACGGAAAATACTTTTTTACACAGCCCATTTCACACCCAGATGTACACAACGCTCTTTACAAGACGATGAATAAAGACAGACTAAGCTTAGGAGACAGATGGCACCACAGTGGCATGACGACAGATGACGTCAGCCTAAATGTTAAACACACCTCCCTCCAGCACCTTCCTGTCCTCTTTGCTCTCTTTGGTATTTCACTGAGCAGCCATAGCGAGACCGAATAATGGACTGGATGAACAGAGTGCTTTATATGAATCACTCGCAAATATGTTCAGTTTCTAAGTAATCAAATGCATCTTCCAAACCCAAAGGCACAATTATATGGTACAAGAGACAGAGATAGAAAATGGATCGCAGAAACACCACCATCAGACCATTAGACCAGATCTAGGGCACTAGGGGAGACGAGTGTGTGTTTGTGTTTGTGTGTGTGTGTTGGGGTGGGGGGGGGGGGGTGGGGGGGGGCGAGTGCTGCAGATGCTTGAACCCAGAGCTACAACTTGATCACTTTTGCGAAAACAGAAAACAGAAAAACCACCTAACAGAATTAAATCATACACCACAAAACAAACAGGAACGGAATGATCGGGTATCATTTATGTGAGAACCCTTTGAAAGTACATGGAATGTCTTGGCAGGACATAACTACAATGGTCCCACCTCCATAAAACAAAACCAATAAACTTGTAGTGAGTAATCTATGATGATGAGTTCATTTGCCTTCTTTTTTAGGCCCTTTATGAGAACTTATAGTTCCTCCACAGTAAAACTGAAGTAAAGAACATCACCAGTATGTCTGCAGCTTCAGCTTCATTAGCTTTGAACTCTCAGCACCAGGTCCATGTAGGAACCTGTTCATCCAACAGCAACATCGCCTACATAACACACATCCATGAACACACAAACACACACAAACATGCACACACACAGCCCCACTGAAACATCTGCATCAGTTTTTAGAGAGGAGTGTTACCTTGGTGATAAGGCAAGGGCAATTAAAGGAAAGCAATGAAGATGGACGATCTCTGTCCTCCAAAAACAGCTTAACAACTCCTTCTGTTTTCTGACTCATCTGAGTTCAAAAACAGGTGGGGCCTAACAGATCCTGAGAAGCTAGTTTGGATCAACAGGTCAATTGCTTCTTCAAAAATAGGGCCACAGTTGCTTCTATGCCAACCTGTCAGAAGATCAGCAACTCTAACTGGTCGAGCTGAACAGAGCCTAGAAAGTTACGTTGATTACCTTTGTGCCGTTTTCAGCTGGAACGACAACAACTTCTTTTTTTCATAAACACATGATTGTTGTGTTTATCTTTGCAGCAATAATGTTCTCTAAAGTAAAGTAGCTTGTTTGACCTTGAATACAAACCAGATATGGTTTTTCAGTCTTGGATTGGAACTCAAGAATGAATGATTCATAGGACCCTCACACGCACCTTCCACCTTACCTTTCTACCTCTCTCTCACACACACACACACACACACACATCTGTGCAGCTCCTTAGCCATTCTGACAAATGTGGACAGACAAATCATCCAAAAGCAGCCTCACCATTACAATGACACTCACCCATGAACTCTTAAACAGCACTGGTATGTTATGCTTGCTTCATACTTTTTTGCACACACACACACACACACACACACACACACACACACACTCACATGTCATTTGTTTGTTATCTAATTGAGTGTTACATGGTTGAATCAAAGGTAAACAGCAGGGCAGAACCATCCTCTGAAAAGTGGAGTGTCATGGGTTAAAATACTGTATTCTGGACTGTCATTTTGGCAGCAATACTAATTTCAGTTATTTCTAATTCAAGCAAACCTGAGTTCTTGACCTTGGACCTTTGCTATATTTAATTAACAGTAGGTTAATTAAAATCCTGTCAGTCAATCCAATATCACATTGGCTGCTTGATTACGGAACCCTCTCTATCCTTCAATCCCAAAATTATGTTTATCCTTTCCATCAATGTAGAACTGCACCAGCTCTAATAACTGGTTGAAAAACAACATGCTGTTGGTCTAACCCCAACTAAATTCTCAAGGCAGAGACACTAACAAACCCTTGTCAATGTATGTGCTTGAGAATGGGGTTAGGGTCTTTGCCAGAGACATTCAAGACCCCGATGGGAAGTCAAGGAAGACTGAACCAACAGAGACCAACCAATGATAACAGAATGAATTCCAAAACGAACTCCACCGGAAACGTTCCGTCTCTCTCTCTCTCTCTCTCTCTCTCTCCCTCTCTCTCTCTTTCTTCTGCCTATTCATTTGTCTGTTTTTTCTCTGCCTGCCTGTCTATTTAGCTGGCTGCCTGTCTCTAGCCACCACACACAATTATGTTTCAGGTGTTATTTTTGTCTTTGTTCCAGATGAACTGCTTTCAGAACAGGAACATTTTACTGGTCCGTTGTTTAGGATATCATCAACAGAGAACACACAAAGCACAGGCCACTGTGGGTACGGACTGGTTTGAGAAGCCGCCTCGGGAAGACGTGTTCAATTTCACAAAAATCATCTTTGTTTAGTGCCTTCTGAATGCACCCTTGCCCTCGTCCAATCAACAAGCAGAAACACTCCTGCAGCATTGTCCGGAGTGAAAATTGATGCTGTTCACCAGATCAATCTGTCTAACAACAGAGCTGACATCCCAATCTGGGGATTGGGGCAGACAGGACAGTGACACACAGGATATATCCAGAGTCTCAGAGGAAATAGGTTTTGTCCTGGTTTGTCACGCTCAGTAGGGCTGGTGATATTAGTGGCTCTACCTGTACCCATATGCTGGGCCTGCAGGGACACATAGAGCTAGCGCTACAGAAACACACATTTGTTTTTTACTCTGTCTTGTGAGGACCCACAATTCAGTCCAATTCAAAATTGTGTTATCCCTATAACCCATTGTTACACCAACACACACACACACACACACTGTGCGATCACCCTCGGGTGGTGAAGCAAGTATAGTCCCTGTTTTTTTTTAATTGTCACAAAGTAACAGGACAGTGGCACCTGCTAGTTATCTTTAAGGATAGGCGCGCTCTGCTTCCAAAATAAAAGGCGATTTCAGGGTGCGAGTGAAAAAAGACTCATAACTTAAAGTAGAAAAAACACACTGACGATGGCTTAGGCCGAAACGCGTCTGTCATCCTAATAAACTGGTCAAAAGAAGCAACGAGCAAGCTTGAGAGTGCGTTTTTTTTTCTACCTGCTAGTATCTCTCTGCCGCACTGGTCAAAACAGCATGGTCAAGAAGAAACTCAGAGACTGGCCTAGGTGAACTGCTGTAAAACTAAAACACTGCTCCTTTACTGCAACACTTCTGAGGGCCCATTCATGAAGCAGGTCCTGGCATTTCCAAAATAATTAAGCCCTATAATTCAATTCATCATTTAATTGGTTGCAGCTTGGTCTGGATTAAATGAGATACGTTCGCTAAGGTCTGCTTGGCCGCTGTACCTCTCCTTTTACGCTGAAAAACCACAACATTCTCTCACACACATCCTGTCTCTGTCTGTCTGTCTGTATGTCTGTTTGTGTGTCTGTATGTCTGTATGTCTGTATGTCTGTTGCTGTCTGTCTGTCTGTCTGCTTTCTTCTGTCTCAATGTTTATATGATAACTACTTCTTGATACTTTACATTGATAGCATGTAAATTTGGAACCCATGGCACTGTGGAAGACTTTTCTTCATGTATTGTGATCAGGTCTGAGCTACAGAATTTACATTCTAGTTCAAGTTCACTTAAAACAAACATAGATTTGTATAGATGTTTGCAATTGACAATACCCAAAACATATTTGCATATATGCATTAATATGCATCAATATGCATCAATACGAAAATACACCATTTGCTACACAAACTTGCAAACACAGTTACCCTAAAAGTCAACAGGTTTCCTTGACAATCCAACTTGTATTAGTGGATACTTGATACTGGACACACTTTGGTTCTTTCTTTGTCCCCTCAGCATCATTGAGACGTTCTGTTTTCATTCAGAGCCAAGACTCCCTGCCAGACAACTGCTAAGAAACTATTCTGCTCTCCACATGTGACAAAGCAGTCTGAAAAGGTTCATGCCTATCTGGACCCTAGACCCGCAGTTGTTTTCCCAAACATTGACCACAGATGTTTCATACTGCAGGAGACAGAGACAGGGACACAAGCCTGGAACTAAGAATCAACACGAGTGCAGGAAGACATGCACAAACACATACAAACACATTGTGTTTGAGTATGTGCCAATAAAGTTTACTTAACTACTCAATCTCATTAAGTATTGGCAATTTGACTCCTGGTCCTTTGAGAAGAAATGTATATTTAGATAGCAGCGAGACAAATACTGCTTACTTATCATCACAAATTATGAAAGAATTTATGAACAATGTCATTGCCGAACAGTCCTGGCCTAAAGTCATAATGAAAACACTCTGAAATCTGGGTCTGTTTTCTCTACTGCAATAGCCACCGCAGTGGTGTGTTGATGTATATTTGAGCTATGAAACAGACCCCGCTCCCTCTACACTCTCTCTGTTAAGCCAATCAAGATTGATTATTTCTATTGCTCTAAATTAAATTGCATTACAATTTGAGACTTTACTGGCGTGTTGCACAACCTACAGTGAAAGCCCTTTCTTGGCAGGCTACACCATGTGTGATACCTGCAGCACTCAGCAGTTCAGGGCACCATTATAGTATTGATATTTAAGGCAGGTAAATGAACATCCGGTATCAGGATTATTTGGGGTGTGAGTATCTTGGTAAAACATGAGAATCCTGTGGGAGACCTATGATTAAGATTTCTCATTTGTAAAGGGTATCAGTGAAGGTCAGATCATTTACAATTCAGATATCCTTTCATATGGGAATGCAATATTTAATGAAGTTGCTGTCACTTATAATTGGGGGGTAATATAGTAGAGAGGAGCTAAAGAGATATCATCAACATCTGTACCATCTGTGTCACATATTCTAAAAACGACCTTGAGTCGCATCAAACATCAAAGGTAAAATTATAATAATTTCAAAACATATTTTTCAAATTACCCATTGGGATATGATAAACGTTTGACAGTCCTGTCAGATGAACAAAGACCATCTGTGATTTCACTGAGTAACATGTCCTTGGGGTGCCAAAAGGATTCATATAAGACAAAATAAAATACACAATGATTTCAATCACAGCCTGAAAGCCACCTAGCACAGACTAGTGGTCTGGGGCTAAAGCACCTAGCATCCTTGGCTGGGTCAGAGACACAGCTGTTTCTTCATCTGACTCTTCTGTGAAGGCCACATCATGGCCATGGCTTTGGTCCAGCTGGCCATTCTGTCAGAAGACAGACCTGACACTGATTAGAGCAGAAATTAGAGCTGGATCTAACATCTAACACATGTCCAGCAGGAAGAGAAGGAGTCACACCTAGGAAAGGAAGGGTGACTTCCAAATAGACATACCCAGGAAATGACACGTTTCCCACAGGGAGACACACTCAAGAAAGTCCCTTGATGACTCCCAGAAGAAGACATTCTTAGATAACCTAATCAGAGAAGGATGAGGCATGTCCATGTAGAACCCACAAAACAGGCAGGTAGCTCTTCCAAACTGCAACCACAGAACCGTTTGTATCACTAACCCAGGAGGAGAGGCAACTGTCAGGCTTATACGTCTTAACCTCAGAGCCACCTCATACGCTCCACAAACACCTACAGCACTCTCCAGAAAGCCCTCACTTCAGTGAAACGACAGACCTTCAGTGTCAATAGAATGTGACCGTGCTAGGGCAAGATCACGCACTGCATTAGTACAAAGTCTGCTAACAAGCAGCTTAGGGCTTCTGTAAAATCAATACCATGTTAGCCAAACCCAATCAATTAACCAGTCCACTCTTTCCACATTTTAGACCGGAGTCACTGCAGGGTTACTCTAGATTGACCTCAAGTTCTTTCTAAATGTGGCCTTTCAAAGTGTGAATGGATGTGAAAGGTAGCATTGCAGGTACTTTCTCTTCATAGAACACTTAAACAGCAGCTCTTACGTGTAAAGGGAGAGAGACCCAACAGCAAACCAGAGGGGGTGTTGAGATCAAATAAACTGAACATCTCAAGGAGAATGCAGTCTCAAGGAGTTGAGTGATTGAGTAGTTTTCTGATTCCAGCTAGTTCCACCACTAGATCAGACATGGACACTCACCAGACTTGGGTCAAATGGGCCCTCGTCAAACGCAAATACTCTTACTGAGATGACAATTCGATAAGTTGATCTGCTTTCCTCCATTACACACCCTTAGAAGCCTACAACACAAACCACTCCAAGACACTGAACCATTCCCCTTCATTAGAGCCTCCACCTTCATAAGAGCCTGCACAGAGTCGTATTCTCACGAATCAATGATTGTGTTACCGCTCGACTGTAACCTCAAATCAGGTTGTAAGGTCCGTCCTCGTTTGCTGTGTTGGTTTTCTTCAATCTTACTAAAAGCAAGAGTCTGACCCCAAACAAAGGAGCAGTCACACTCAAACCCGTACTGTACGGCAATACCGGTGGTCTGTGGTCCTCACAGCAGTCTCCTGCTGCCAGGTTTTATGCTAGCCATGGTGGGGTTGCCGGGCTGCATACTAAAGATCTGAGATTCATACAGGAAGCCTACGTCTCTAAACATTAGAATTATATAAGGAAGGAGAGGAGATAATCAATTCCATGTGAGGAGTTTGAGCCAATTGAGCTCATAGCTTGTCCTTTTTCGTGTCTGAATTCAGTGTTACTTTGTGTTTTCCTTTGATATATTTAAATGCATAGCAAATTTATGTTTCAGAATGTGAAGGTGTTGATATGGACACCACTGTGTCCATAATATAACCAATATGCACATGTATATAACTCACATTTAATTGTCCATGTATGTGACTTAGTTTCAGCCTACATCCTTTCTAATTAGATTTGTTTAGTTTTTTTTCGAGACAGTTTGATACAGTTTGCCCAAAAAATTACAAGTGTGTAAGATACAGAAGCCCAATGCTGGCAGCGCTCGTGCAGCAGCAACCACTGGCGACCGTAGCACGGCAGAGGCGAGCTGACGACAAATCAGTGTTCATAGTTGTATTCAGATCGAATTAAATGGAATAAACTTCAGGCATGAATGAGTAAATTAAGTACAATATTTCATTAAGGTCAGGCACCCAAATATTCTAAACTATCCCTTTTTATTCATTTGAAATGATAGACAACAATTGAGAATGTGTGCTGTGTAGGCCTATAAGTGGCGCATTTCAAAGGACAAAATAAATTAACTGCTTTTTAGGAAAATCCTTTGCACTTGATCGATGTAGGCTTTTAGATTAAGAGTAGAGGTAATATATTGAAGCGTAAACATTGTTTGTGTGTCCTACGTTTAATGCGAGTATATGCTATGGTTTTTCTCACTTTCCCACTGACCAAGCACTACAATATTTTTGAGGAGAGAAATTCGTTTCGAAATCGATACCAATTTACCACAGAAAATGATGTATTTGGGGTGAATTACACGGCCCTCAAGTTGTTGGTTTCACGCTGGATTCTCAATGAATTGGCACTCGTGAGTTTGTTGGCGCGATAAAAAATAAGACGGAATTCATTCCATTTCAGGAGAATTATCACAAGAAATACATTCACTTTATCATCAAGTTTTTTTTAAGTTTGTGCTGAACACAGAAATATGTACCAGAAATGCCTAAACCGTATCAAGATTTCAGAAAGTGACTTTATTCCCTTCGTGACTCGGTTGATCATATTTCATGCAAAATTGCGTAATTTCAGATGCTTACCTATCAAGACGCTGAAAGCTATTTGAAGAAAAGTGTTGGGTTTAAAATAATCCATGACTCGTCTATATATGATCCTGGGACGAAGCTTCTTCTTCCACCTTTACGTCCACATCTATGCAGTTGGGGAAACAACCGAAACACGCTCCCAGTTCGGAATCAGTTGGTTTCACGTGCGCTCGCCGTTTAGTGCAGCTCTTCGACCCAGGCGCTGAGATGCATTCCAGTGATGCTGAAGCTGCAGCCTCAAGGGCTTAACTAAAACTGGCGATTTCTCTCTCTCCCTCTCTCTCTCCGGTTAGAGTTAAGGACCCACAGACATTTGGCCCTACAGCCTGCTTGTGAAGATTTGACCACTATGTAAACCTCTAGAATGAAGATGAAGAGTTAGGACTAACTGACAATGGACAAGTCTTCAGTAGGCTACAGTCAAATGAGATAGATCCTGTGCTGATACTTTTGAAACCCCTACAGGGCATGGGAATGGCTAGGGAGTAGAACATTTGACTGCCAAACAAGTGTTGGAAGTTCAAACATCCCTTTTTGGGGGGGAATTTAAGGGTCTGCTAACTGAATGCATAAGAACTGTCCATTATAGTTTGAGAGGACCATGTCACTTTTAACATTTACAACAAAATACTTTTCTCCCAGCTACAATATTATTTATTTATTTCCCCCCTCAAAAAATTGATTGGCAGGCAATACTCAGAGTACTCAGTTATATGTTACTGAAACAAATGTTTCTGGAAAATACGTTTATGAAGAAGCAATATCTCAATGGAACAATAACAACATATGTTCAACTCAACATTCCAGCGAGTTAAAATGCTTGAACATGTAGTGACAGACCAAGTACTCACTCTCAAATACATCTGTCATAATACAACATCATGTTACATTTCGTTTGTAAAGATTTCCTTAGGAGGTGAATGGAGGCCTGTAAGCCAATGCCCATGTCCCAGTTCATCACGCCTGGTCTGCAATCTGACTTCCACGTCTATCTCTGACATGTGTTTTTCATAGAGTAAGTAAGTAAGTAAGACTTTATTGACATAACACTTTTCATACAAGAATTGCAGCTCAAAGTGCTTTACATAGAGTGCTTGGAGACTTCTGTCCTGTGCTTGATGAATGATTAATATGTAGAGATCCTGCGATCAAAGGAGACAGCTATGTCTGTTAAACCGTCCTGTGTGTGTATGTATAGTTACACACACATCAGTTGTGTCTCAGACACAATCATCCGAGAAGTCAGCAGAGGATGACAAACTGAGCCGACATATAGAGCAACAGCTGGAGGTCATTTCTCAGGGTGTCTTAAATTGCGTTTTATTATGTTAAGGTAGGCTACAGTAAATCAGTCAACTCCAGTATCTTAATAAGTTGCAGAGGTTCCATAGCACCCGTTGCCTAGGCAAGGTTAATCAAGAACAGCTTTAGAAGGATTTCAGGAATTTGACCTCATGGATGATTGGGAACAACCGAATGACTCTTCTTTCTTCATCCTCACCTGCCCAATTTCCACCCTCACCCAGTCCCTCTCCACCCTCACCCAGTCCCTCTCCACCCTCACCCAGTCCCTCTCCACCCTCACCCAGTCCCTCTTCCCCTTCACCCAGTCCCTCTCCACCCTCATCCAGTCCCTCTCCACCCTCATCCAGCCTCTTCTCTCTTTTCACCCTGCCTCTTCCATCCCACACATTGCCTCCTCTCATCCTGACTACCCATCCCTTACTCTCCCCCTCACCTTGCCCTTCTCCCCCCAACCCCTGCCCTACAGCCTCCTCACCCAGCACTTCTCCCTCCTTACTCGGCCTCCTATATCCCACACACTGCCTCCTTTCACTCCTCCCACTCAGCCTGTACCCCATTGCCTGGGGTCTCCTCTTATGGTGCCATCTTGACCTCCTTATGACTGCCCCCATATCTCAGGATGATCTCAAATTAAATCAGAGGATTAAATTACCATAGCATCATTACTTTTAGTGGGCTTCAGAATTAATGCTTTGTCTCAGGATTTATGAAAGACAGGGTTGGTAATGTTGTTGTGGTGTGCCTTTACGTCAATGCAATGATTGAATGGGATACCTATCTGTCTACAGACCCACCACCCGGCAGAAGTCAAACACCGCATTTATGTTTTGGGCAAGTGGCTTTGAATGGCGTGACTGGGATAGTTTGGTTTGAATCCTTTGGAACCCAAGCAAAAATGGTTGTGTTTGACCCTGCCTTTAAGTGACATTTCATATCGACCAGAGAAAACAAAAAATGATCTGTTTGTAAACTGAGAAAGAGGAAGTAGTGGAGAGGAAAAGTAGGAGGAGAGCTCGAAGGATGACAGAAGGGGTCTTTGAGTACTGAAACCTTGTCTGTCTTTCTCTGTAATTATTTAATTTAAGAGGCATGATGTGTCTGACAGCCACGGCCCATCTCATCTGTACCTTGCAGGAACCTCTGTGCAGTGACCATGTGTGCTTTCTGGAGAACACACTTAGACTTTATCTCACACTGCTGCCATTATGACCAACACCATTATCACCTCCATCACAATCACCACCTCAAATATCATCACCACTGTCACCAACAACCAGATAACCTTTTCAATTCACCCAATATCTCAGGTTTGATTTACGATGTGTTTTCATTGAGAAGCCTGCTACTGATTCCCAAGGCAGCGGCTGCTGTGAGAAGGTAAGAGACTGAGAAACTCGTGTGTGTGTGTGTGTGTGTGTGTGTGAGAGAGACCACTCTCTCTATATTCAACAATCTACAGACGGAACCATGGAACAATTCAAAAAGGTTTTGTGAGGTCCTTTGTGCATTACGGAATTGTCGGAATCTAATCTCATGCAGAATTCTGTATTCAGAAGATGACAGGGATTTGCTAAGTATAACTTTACCCATTCATGACATCCAGACAGTGTATTTCCCTAACACATGGTGTGTGAAATGATGAGGAGTTGACAACCACAGCAAAGCTTCTCTCTCATACCCAGGACATCTAGGCTCCCATTCATTATTGCTCACAGCATGTTCCATTGCCTTACGTCATCCAGGGTACAGAGCATCACCTACACCTTCTCTAATCCCTGTTCTCCTCTCTGTCGCCCCCACACATCCCTTGTGGTGTGGGGGGTTTGAGCTGTCAGGACCTGCCTGGTCGTCGGTCTACCAACGCTGGACCAGGTCGTCAACCGGAAACCAGTCTCCACGACGGCCAACAGCGAGTTTTCAGGTCCCATCCAACGTCTATAAAGCCGAACAATGGATTTTGGTGTTACAAAACCCATTGACATTGTATGACTATGTTTAGCTTGTGTTCTGCTCCTCTCTCTTACCAACCGTCTCTGGAGGAGGGGATCCCTCTCTGAATTGCTCCTCCCAAGGTTTCTTCCATTTTTTCTCCCGTTGGGAGTTTTTCTGGGAGTTTTTCCTTGTCTTCCTTGAGGGTTGAGGTTAGTTGAGGGGCAGTTCTATGGGCGTATGTGAAGCCCTCTGTGACATGCTTGCGTGTAAAAAGGGCTATACAAATACATTTGATTTGATATGATTACACCATCTGTAAGTGAGCTCCACTGTGGCTGACAGAGATGAGAGACCGGCCTGGCCCGACCCTGCAAGCTGTGGATCACCTTGTTCCTGGACCCAACACCATCAACAACAGGACGCAGATGAGCAGCAAGACACAGTTTTTGACAGCAACACACAGTCATTCACAGTTAACACAGTCAACCACTGATCTGTCAACTAAACAAGTGTAATTTTGCTTTGAGAATGTGAAGAGAAATAGTAATAATCTGCTCAATTGTCATAGTATTGCAATAAAATTATTCAGACATTTAAAATTACTCACTGTTGACTGAGGTATGGCATTTTGTTGATATTGTTGAAGTTGTTTCTACTTAAATGTCATTTAACTTTGCTATCCTGACAATCCAATACTTTGGATGTGGACATCTCTATTGGGAAGCAATCTGGATAACATTTGGATATCATACAGTATTCTCATTCATTTTGTCTTATTCAATTCCCATTCCTACATAAATACATATTGCACTGTACAAACACCCCTGACAGAAAGTTGAGCCACGCATCAACTATCACAGCCATGGAGCCTCCTCAACAGCGGCACATCAGTGTTCCTGGCATCTTCCCAGTTCTGCACATGGCTTTCAACTTCATAACTTTCCTATCAGATCTGGCTATGTGCGTAGAGGGGAAATAAGTCCTGTTATTTCATTAAGCCTGGTCTGAAGCAGTCTGAAGACATAATGCGTTGAAATGGATGGACAAAAAAAACAACAGTTTTTCTGTATTCACAAGCTTATTATTGATTGCCAGACTCCAGTCTTATCACCTCTACAGTGGCTCCATTGTCTCACCAATTGAGAATAATGTGGAAATGTCATTCAGGTCGAAGTTTACTGTGTTGAATCCTAAGGGAACAGCCCATGATGACATCACCTCAAGACAACTATGATCACACACAGTAGAACTTCAGGTTTGTACGTATTTTGATAATTACAGTTTTTCCCTAAAGGGCCAACATTGGGCTAAAAACTCTGTTGTGAATATTACGGTGCGCAGAGGTGAATCTCAATTGGCTTTTTTGTTGACAAAAAAGAGGATTGTGACGATGTGATGAATTGCTGTCAAGTGCAGAAATGAATAGCCAATCATCCATTAAGGTGTACAGTAAGTGCTTCAAATGAGTATATACAGTTTAACCAGTTAGAAATAGTCTATCCTACGTCACAACAATCCTACAGACTGGCTGTCTGCTGTTGTCCGTGCATCACTCATACATCCCTTAGCTGACTTGATTATCATTGTCAGGCTACACAAGTGTCCTTGTCAACAGGAAACTGTTTTTGCTTGATGTTTAATTTAATAAGAGTTAAAGAGAGACAGGCTTGTTTGGGCCTGACAGTGTCTGTCTCCTCCCATCCAGACTCAGTGTTGCTGATGTTCAACTCACCCACATGTAACCAGCAAATCATTGTTTTCTTGGGATTGGTAATGCAGGACCAAAGGCTGGAAAGGCAGCATGGACAAACTTGTTTTTTTTAAGATTCTGGGTACTTTCCAAAGCAACCGTGGCATTCTTTTGATTCAGTGATTCACACTGTTCAAAACGATGGGATTCCAATGGATTTTCACTGTCCCAGAATACTACTGTGTGCCTGTTCCTTGCTGTATTCTCTGAGCTTAAGATAGCAGCCAAATTAATCAGTGAGAGTGAAATAGATGACCAAATGACACCGGCGTCTTTATCATATTTCTATGGTGAATACTTGCCCCCTTGAGTGTGAGATGCTGGTGAGGCTGTATACTGCAACACTGTACAAACAGAGATGCTTCAAAGGGCTTTGTACACTTTCACTGAGGCCTATCATAGTCTTGTTTATCTTCTCTGTCGATCCTACTTTCTGTCTTTGCATCTCTTACATCCCATTTCTCTGTCTCTTTCACAAGTTCGATGTGTCCACTATACATCTCTTTCTCTTTATTTCAATGTTCACTCTTTCTCTGTGAAACAGAGGTTGAATACATGAATAAGGTTGAATAAATGAATATAATGTCATGTAAAACAGCTTGTTTTGTAGACTCTGTTGACAGGTAGCTAAAGGCCAAGCAGATTAGTTTTCCTGTTTGTAAATGCACTCTTAAACTGGCCCTCTGGAGACTACATATGGGGGTCGACGATCACATGACACTGTGCTGATTATACAAACAAGAAGTCAACTGATATAACGGGTCACCTCACTGCATGAAACTCACCCCAGTCTATGTGTATGTGTGTGTGGGGGTGTGAACATCAGAGGTAGTCGTGGAAACACTTGGGTTAAGACAACACCGTGGGTCTTGCTCTGAGGGCAAAGACCGAGCCAAGTAAAATGGCTGGAATTAATTTCCCTTTGGCCACACACTGCTGGTCTTTGTTAGGCTCTAACCTAGGGAAAATCACAAAATAAAATGTCCTGAATCGAAGACATTGGATGCTTATCCCATTAGATGGGGATATCTCTGTGGAGTGATCCATTTCCACAATTCTGGAGGAGACTTTACCCAAACGAGGATGGAGTACTGTCAAGGGGAAATGGCGGAACACTGAGGGTATCTGAAGACAGGGCTCTGAAAGATGGGAAAAAACGATGTGAGGAGAGAAGTGAAAACAGGGATGTAAAGAGATGGAGAGTGAAGGGGTCTGGAGAGTGGAGAGAACAGCACCTCGGGCCAAATCCATACAGCAGGTCCTGACTCAAAATGATCTGGGGGAGATAGAAAAGGGAGGGAGTAAGAAATAGAGAGAGAAAGGGAGAGAGAGGAGTTTCGAAAATTGGACTGAGACAGTATAAAGAGAGTTTAAGAGGGTGTTTAAGAGTATGGGTTTGTTCTTGTGTGCGTGTTTCTGTATGTTTCTTCACAGTGCTCTTGTCCGAACTCTAAGGTGGCCCTTTGGCAGGCTGAGAGAGGGGAACATTCGGACACTATAATGAAACCTTCGGAGGGACTTCATATGGATGACGGTTTATTGCAAACTCATGGGACCACCAGGGATCTACAGTTTACGTTTCTACACATCTAGACGCAAGCACATTCATTGGTCTTCAATCCAATACCATGTTACCCTAATTACAGACAGATTGCAAATTAAGGTTTCAATTTGTTGTCTTCAGTCATCGCCAAGCAAATGGTGTCAATCTGAGGGCTAATGAAGGACGTATTTTACAGACATCCGCTCAGCTCTCCTATTCTGTGCCAGGTCAGAGAGCTACTTTTGTGAAGTAAAAAAAAAACGAATTTTCTTCATCCGGAGCGTATTTGATGCATTTCTGAAGAATAGGAGTTCTTCAAGTCTGTCGTTCTGCCAGATCTTAATGTCGCCTTATGTTTCGGTTTCAATCAAGCAATGGGGGTTGGGGGTTGAGGTTGGGCACGCGCACAGGCAGGATAAAGCAATCCATCATTAGGAAACATAGTGGACGAGGAGGAGGAAGGAAAGAGAAGAGGGGACATTGGGAGAAGGTGAGAGGCAGAGAGAGAATTAAGATGGAGTCGGACAGGGGTAGGAAATAGGGGTGAAAGCAGGAAAGGAAAAGAGACGGCAGACAGAGAAGGTAGAACAGAGAAAGGGGGAGGGGCTACGGTCTAGCCTTGAGCTAGAGAAACTGCTGTTCATCTCTGTCCTACTGATGTCATCATCCTGATCAGGTCTGGATCACCACATTATTGCTGGACTCACACTCCTGCAGCACAGTACACACACAAACACACCCACACACATAATCTACAGTATACACCAGCCCAGGTACACAAACCCACATACACACATAACTAGGCAAAAAAGCTGTGTTCTGTTGGACTATGACGCGTGTACGATCCCTTTGTGTTGTTCCTGGCCAACTTTAGTCCTGTACCCCTAGTTCTAGAAACACCAGTCTCAGTGTGTCACTGCTGAAATATTGAACAAGGCTCAGCTGGGGATGGAAGAGATCACACAGAGAGACAACCGACCAGCTTAGCAGAAGTTGGATGTGTGTGCGTGTGCGTGACGAGTGTGCCGACCCATTTCGGGAGAGTCAAAACACGAGTGTGCTTTGGAGAGAAATCATACACACATTCAGAAATGTTTGCATGATGCAATATAATGCTCAATGCAATTAGGCCGCAAAAACTGTAAAACTCAGTAGATGTTATGATCACAAATGTTCATTGCAGGAGAAAACAGGACTTGAGTGTAGAGTTAATCAATACTGCCATCAGGGGAGCCATTGTAAAACACATTGCAGTGGCTAAATGAGCTATAGTGTTTGCTAAAGATAGACAGATAGAAAGATAAATGACCCCACCCTCTCTACCTCTCTCTCTCACACACACACACAAACTCTCTCTTTCTCACTCTCTCTCTCTCTCTCTCTCTCTCTCTCTCTCTCTCTCTCTCTCTCTCTCTCTCTCTCTCTCTCTCTCTCTCACACACACAAACTCTCTCTCTCTCACACTCTCTTTCTCTCTCTCTCTCTCCTCTACCCCATCTTCTTCTGTCTTTCTCCAGCTAGATTGATACTTACACTCAAGAGCAGTGTTAGAGGAGTCATTACTGTAAGTATAACGTGTCATTCTGTCTGGTGGCAGCATGGTGGACCACATCCAAAAACTTAGCACAGCATACAGGGACAGCGGAGAGAGAAAGAGATTCAAGAGTCATTTACACAAAGAAAAATGGTCTGTCAGAACGCAGTCAAATGCCGCTATTCCTGAGAGACGGTAATAAACTGGAGAAGAAAAGCTTGTGTCATTTACAGTAATGAGACAAGAGATAAATTATGACAATTCACAGCAGATGCCAGGCCCAGATCGTGCTTGGATTGTTACACTGATATTACTATGAATGGAGAGTGTTCTTACGGAAAAGGGAGCTTCTAATTAATTATAAATACTGTAAATAAAAGTCTGTGCTGGAAAATATGCATTCAACATTTAGAACCAGGATATGCAGTTCTTAATATATTGTCACTGTCAGCTTCTAACTGGTTATGTCTAATAGAGGCTGAGGGCAGGCAAATTATTGGTGGCTCCCACAGGCTCTTCACTGACCAGTATCTGTCTTCCTAACGTTGAATTACACAGGAGGTGGCAGGATGTCTCTCGGAGAGTTCCATTCTGTAGCTGTCTCCTGTCTGTCTTCATAGTATCACCTCTGTCTCCTCATCAATAATAAACCGTTACCTCCATCTAAAATGTATGAGTACATTTCACCTACAGCTGGACTGAAGCTCAAGGTCAAAAAAACTCTGACCAGGTAGAAGTGCTTGAGGCGTTATTTACATAATGTTATGAGACAAGTCCATGGTGTTCCCTTCACAGAGTAAGATCATCGAGATCACCCCATACAGATGAAAATGCTGATGTACAGTACTTGACGGTATTTTCAAATGTTAATCAACCTAGGGTCAATCGGAAACATGAGCAAGAAGAAAACTGTTCAGCTACCAGGGAATTCTAAGGGTGAAGTCCTGCTCTGGGTTTTGTGTCTGAGTGGTTCTCCCTCTTGTCAAAATCTTTCTCTGTTTTACTCCTTCCTTAAGGGAGGATGGACAGCCCATTGTTCAACAGAGAAAGCAGGTAAATGACAGTAACACAAGCGGAGGCAACCGTATGCTATCTCCATCATTGAAGAACACTTACAGTTTTTCTCGATTGCTAACACACAAAAATGGTAAGCGAAAGCCATCCCCACAAAACCATTTTGCCAAATCCCAGCAGAAAGACCATGTACCCCAATCTTTAAACACAATTTACCCTTTTTGACACATTTCTCAGGTTCATTCACATTTCTTTGCAAAAGTCTAAACACACCTCTCACTTTAAGACACAATTATCACCATTATGTCATTGAGAAAACACTGCCATTCGATAAGTAAACCCAAACCAGCGCAATTCAAACACCCTTAACAACCAGTTATCCATGTGTAAGCACTAACAAGCAAATATACTCAACAAGCAATCAGGGGTTTGGAATGAATACAAAGGTAAGCTCATCTGTACTTTGAAATCATGGATGCAAATATCAGAGGAAAAGGCAGAATTGTCAAAATGAGAGGAGGTGGACAAGGGAGAGGAAGAGGCAGAGGAAGAAGAACAACAATTTCAAATGAGATCCATGATGCCACACTATGACAGAAATCCCTATGACAGAACAACCTTCTCCAAGCCATGGAAGAAGCTTGTGGGGACATTGCTCTTGAGTCTTGTAAGGGATGGCTCAGGCATTCAGGGGCATTTTCCCTGCTGTTTGGCTAGAGAAAACATTGCCTGTGATGTTGAAAATCTCTGGCCTGACCCTGGTCAGAGATAGGATGCTGACCCACAATGAACAGTGCTGTTGCGTACTCAAGCTCTGTTACCCAGGTAAAAATTATTTGTTTATTTCCTTGTTTTCTTAGCCTTTGTTTCCCAAATTACAATTTACAGCAATACATTTGTGTTGTTGACTAACAGTACTACTATTTGTATACTGTGACCACTACAGTAACAAGCTCAAAATGCAATTGCTGTATAATGTAAATAGAAAATAAACAGCCTGTAAGAAGGACAATTGCAGTAATTGTGAGTTTTATGATTTACATCATGTCAAACTCATGAGGTGGAACATATCTAAAACTCAGGGACACCTTATAGTCAATGGTTCTTGAAAACCTTTTTATAATTGTGTTTTCAATTCCTCCCAGCAGTGTCTAAAGGGTATTCAGAAGGTTGAATTTATTTGAGGGCTTAGTGTGTATTTTGAATGCAAAGTTAGGTTTATACGACAGATAATATGGTTTTGACTACAGTGTTTGATTTTGGGTCAAAAGTCAAGGGTTTGGCCAAAACAGTGTAAGTATGAAGATGTGTGTTTAGAGTTTGGAGAAAACACAGTACACATTCAAGAAATGTGTCTTAGCAATTGAGAAAAACTGTAATCACCCTTCTGTTTGTCTCCAAAGTTTCCATTCATTTTCGACCCCAGTCATTGACCACACCTACATTAAACCACATGTTGCTCTGTGACCTGTAAGAGCTAATGTGGCCAATGCTAACGCTCTAGGCTGCCATCAATCGAGCGCCTGACAGACAGACAGCCTGCAGATCCAGCTCATTAGGGCTCTGGTTAGTTAGTCAGCTGGATGCTAAAGAGGAACCACAAAACAACAGGAAACCAAACAAGATCAATAACCTCACACTGCGTCACGGAAAGAAGATCTCAATGATTTCTCTTCCTGATTCTCCAACACTTTGTTGACTCCCCTCGTGGGTTTATGTATGGTGGAAGCTCTGCCTCTCACTGACAAAAAACCTTCCATCGACAGAGAAGAAAATTGTCAACTTATTTATTCAGGCCAGATTTATTTTTAAAAGTATGTTAGATCCCTTCATGCAGACAAGAAATGTGGTGGAAAGGAGTTGGTGTCGACGCCATAATGGTTTAACGACCATTGGCAACGTCTATACATGTTTGACCCTTCCCAACAGAAGGTGTTGTGTTTAGACGACACCCAGTAGGTTTTGACTCCAACTGCTGGCTCTTTGCTCTTCACCTCAGTTCAGTGGAGATGAGGGGTGGATGGCGGTGTGGTATGGTTGTAGCTCAGTTCAGTGGAGATGAGGGGTGGATGGTGGTGTGGTCTGGATGTGGCTCAGTTGACCCGCTCGTCCTCCACCTCCGTGGCTTGTCCAGCTCCTGGCTGTAAATCAAAGCAGCAGCAGCAGAAATTCAGATTTCCTTCCTTAAGTAATCAGAGACACGGCAGAACCAGCATGAGTCACACACTTGGGCTTTGGCGCAGTGGGTTAAGGGAGGCGGGGGGCTGTAGGAGGGGGCTGATTTCAGGAAGGGGAAGGCTGCAGGTGGGGGTGGGGGAGTGAGTGCTGAGTCTTGTCTTGGCGTTACAGTAGACTACGACAGATGAGCTCCCATAACAATTGTTGTGTATTTTTTCCAAAATGAACTATCCTCCCTCAGAGGAATCATTGCATATGTTTTCGTGTCTGTGTGGGTGTGTGTGTGTGTGTGTGCGTAAATTCTTTGTTGTTTTACAACATTAACTTTTTGGTCTGTTTAACCTCCACTTTGTGTCTGTTGTTAGGGATTTGATGGTAAGATTGCAGTTGTCTTGGATACTGGTCTGGATATTGTTCTCGACTTCAGTATTGTTACAATATTGTTAGTACTGTTTGGATGTGGTTTACAATGTGTCTGGTGGGGCTTTAGTAGACAGGCTTGGGTTGAGGACATACTGCTTGAAACAGACAGGTTATTGAAAATGTGTTGTACACACACCATGTCCACACACAAGAGTGCTCGTTCATACTGTAGAATGTGAAAATGTACATCGCTCACCTCTCCATCTTCTGCCGAGGCAACCCCATACCACAATGATCATCTCCAGATTTACTAACCTGGTTTACAAGGACCATCTCTGGATCTACCAGCCCAGGTCTTAACCACAATTTCAGGATTCTTTTCATTTGGTTTCATTTCAATGCTCCATTTGGCCTTTACAGACTGATGTGAGCAAACGTTGCTTTTTGATGATTAAATATTTACTAGGCAGTTTCTCCTATTTAGTATGATATAAGAAACCTGACTGTTGCCTTGACGCAGTCCCCCCCCCCCCCTCCCCTCCTAACACGGCATAATCATCGGTTTGCTCAAAGCGTGATGTGTTTTTCAATACAAACACAGGACTGGAAGGAAAGACAGGATCTAAACTGATATACCAATAAATATGAAAGGACTGAGGTGTAGACTTTCACTAATTAATCCCTCCATTCAGCATCCCTCCATCGCAACTCAGCTCTTATTCCATCTCAGAGGCATGAAACTCATATATCAAAGATATATTTAAATAGCTTTGGAAGAGAGAGAGCAGGGGGAGAGTTGACAGGGGAAATCTGACAATAAATCATCAGTGGATGATGGGTCTCCAGGGAAAACTGACATTCCAGGGCTCCCTGAATGTGCCAGAACAAGTCTAGTAGATATGAGGAGAACCAGTCATTTTGTCGTTCATATTATATTGTCAATGAGTAGTGTAAAAGTTGGAGAAACAAATTACCTTCATTTCATCCCTTTGCCTATGAAGCTGAAATATAACTCTGGCCCTGTCTTCACTTGGCCCTGCCTCCCAGATTCATCTGTAGAACACAAGCATGATGTGCTCTTCATTCACAGGAGGTCAGTGTGTGTGTGTGTGTGTGTGTGTGTGCATCTGTGTGTTGAGTGTGTGTGTGTGTGTGTGTGTGTTGAGTGTGTGTGTGTGTGTGTTGAGAGTGTGTGTGTGTGTGTTGAGTGTGTGTGTGTGTACGTGTGTGTCAGTGTGATCCCCGCTCAGGTCCAACTGGACCGTCTGAAAGCCCTATTTTAATGAAAGAAAAAAAACAGGGAGTAAAACAGGGAGTAAAGCAAGTCCAAACAAACCATTATTTTTCCCGACTGGACAGATGGTCTACATATATACATGCACACACCAGAGAGACCACAACAGGTGTAAGCAGTGGACCGCTAGCCTACGTGGTTTTAGTGTCGTTAGCTGTGGAGCTAACAGGATAATCCCTGCATTATGTAGCATAGCAATAGAAGTGGCGTTGATTGTGATTGTCCAGCTGTCCTCTATGGAAGATTGTCTCTGCCGATATTAACTGATGGGCACTTTGGGAGGATGCACAGATGGAATGCAAACTTTGCAGACATAAGTTCCCAGAACTAATGAAGCTAGAGCCAGCACTGGGGGAAAGAAGGAGTGAAACTATAAGGGTCATCTCTGAGAAAAAAAAGTAAGAAAGAGTAAGAGAGAGAAAAAGAGACAGACAGACAGAAGCAGAAGTGTTCCTAGTACTTTTGGAGCGCAGTCATTTTGGATTGTCTTCCTTAAATCCAGTTAAGATGTAGAAAAATAAACATTAATCTGTCCAGTATAAAACGGTGGACAAGAGGTCATTTTGTGACATTTTAAACATGGGCCACACAATTCTTTACGCATTTTGATTATATTAGTGTTTCCTTCACGCAATCCTCCTAGTTTTCAAGCCAGATACAATTCTTGTGTACTCACGCTTTGACGTATCTGGTACAGGTCAGTGGTGAACACACAAACCCACAGACGCACAAACAGAAACTGTCTGTGCCAAACCTGTCCTGGCCAAATTGGGGACCACAGCCCATTAAGTAAAGAAGCCTGATGATCCCATAGCAGCCCGGCCTGACAAACACAAGGGATCGATGACTGGGACACAGGGAGACTCATCAGTTAGATCTGTACCTCTCGCCCTCCCTCTCAGGCTCTCTCCCTCCCTCCATCCATCCTTCCTTTCTCTCTCCCCCTCTGCCTCCTCTATCGTTTCACCATTCATTAACCTAAATCAGCTTCTGCCTGGAGGCGGCAGTCAGTAAGGATTGTGTGTGTGTGTATGTGCCTGCACGTCTAAATCACATTGAATCGTGTTCATTATTCAATTAACTATTCAATTAACACAAAGCTTGTTCACCCAAATGTTCAGTCCTGTATTGACTGTGTTAATGGTTGTGTAAATATTGACACTCGTTCAGAGACAAGCGCTGCAGAATTATTGACTGCATCTAAGTACATCTGTACCTCTGCTTAGTATCAGCATAGTATTCCACCTTCCTTCTGAATGTTGCTGTTGCCGTAGGCCCCTGGGGGCTTGGGGATGTAGGCTGAGGGGCTGGGATGTGGGGGCTAGAGGGTTGGGGCAGGGAAGCTGGGATGTAGGGGTTGGGGCTGGAACACTGCCTGTAAGTGAATAAGTGGATGATAAAAGCTGAATGTTAATGTGCCTTAATGCATCACTAACTAATAGGCCAATCAGGCAGACTTTAGTGGTGTAATGTGTCCACATAAAATCAATACAGGCAAACAGTTAGGGTCTGGGTATACACATGGGAAGTATGACAAGGAACCTTGCAACTGAATAATTCTGTAAGGCTTTATCATAGACAGGAGCCGTTCTGGATAATGCAGATATTGCTGCTCGACAGGAGTTCTCAGTTCATTCTATGTGCTGTTAAAAGATGTATTCTTCAACATTTGAGTCCCTCAAGCATTCTACAGATCTACAAGATGGCTTGACAAAGCCCCT
The DNA here is from genome assembly GCF_054491055.1 of Hypomesus nipponensis. NCBI lineage: Eukaryota > Metazoa > Chordata > Actinopteri > Osmeriformes > Osmeridae > Hypomesus > Hypomesus nipponensis. Next base: position 14,497,427 of record NC_140363.1, read on the forward strand.
GTGTGGGCTTACGATGTTCTTTCTCTCAACCGTGACAGATGTGTTATAACACCCCTATGAAACAGCATGGGTGAACAGAAACCAGTGGACAAGAATGTTAAAGCAGCCCGGTTCCTTCCTGTCCAGGTATCGGGGTATTTATGACAAAAAAGGCCTACAGCTGCCCCCTCAATACACAGAAATACCTCAGCCGTATCAAATTCTGTCTCCAATAGAATGTCAGTATCAATAACAAAGCGTTAAGCATGGAAAATGTAGGTAAGCCCTTGGGAATGGTTGGAGTGGGTTAGGAGGTGGGTTTGGAGGGTGGGATTTGGGTGGGAGTGAGTTGAGTCTTCAGATATAAGTACAGCAAAGGCAACAGCCAAGTTATATAAGATGAAGGATTCAGTTTTAAACCCGATGTTACGCACCCTTTGCCCCACTCTCTCCAAAGGAATTCCCCTGTGACTGTAGGCTAAAACCCCACCTCATCATGGACGAAAACATTACTCGTCCACCACCACCATCTTAATAATCAGCAGTAATTTGAAAATAGCAGGCCTTTCAAGCTTGTCCTTACCCCCTCCGCCTTCTCCACCCCCACCAATCTTCCCTCCTGTCTTTCCCCCTTTTCTTCCCCTCGGCCCTCAACTTGAAAAGACCAGAGTGCTCGTTAGCAAGATGATAAATAATGACTGTGCCTCAGAGTGGAGGAACTGGAGAGAGAGATAGAGAGAAAGAGAGAGATAGATAGATAAAAAAGACAACCAGACAGAGGTCTCCATGGACACTCTCTACCTCTTTTCACCACATTAAAATGCTGTTGGTTCTCTGATTCTCTGTTCTCCGAGGTCCGGCTCATATCAAAGGCTTGCTGGCATGAAGCAATCGTTTCTGCGTCTGAGTACAAGGCAGTGCTAAAAGTAGGCAGGCCGAACCCTAACCAAAGCTGTCAGCGGGCCTGCGTCACAAAGGCTGTTCAATCCACCCTGTTGAGCTGAGGCCTGCTCGTGTGACGTAGCAGAGAGACTGAGGTCACTAGCCTGCTGATGATAGTGCCGCGGTATTTTGTTAGCACGTAAAACAACCAGTTGAAAAGAAAGCCCTATCACCAGGGGGTAAAGGTATGATGGTAACGTCATTTTGCAACTTCTCTGAGACTCATTAAACACATTGGCACATTTCATGTCTTTTTTTTGTGCTCCTCTTGTTGGAAGCCTGTCGCTTCTTCTGTTTAGATGGGTGAAGAGTGTTTCACTAGTGTAGGAGAGTCACCAAGCCAGTGGGGCTTGGTGGTGCCGGGCTTGGGGCCGGACTTGTTGAAAAATCCATAAAATATTCTAGTTTTTGTGGCGAAATCTGGCTTGTAGAAAAGGGAGGGGGGCCCCGCTTCTGCTCGTGTCGTGTCTTTCTCAGAACAAATTCGACAAGTTTACCTGTTTTTCTAGCTTCTCAGTCCAAACAGCAATCTAGACTATAATTATCAGCTGTTATAAAATAGCTGTATTCATTCTACGTCATTGTGTTTCTCCACAAGGAGGTTATTTTTAGGCTAGAGACTTCATAGTGACAGAAAATAATAGTAAGTGCTCAAATGTTTATCCAAAGAGAGGACTTTGGCTGATCTCCCAACTCAGTTTCCTTAATTGACGTCATTTGGGAAATCAATAATCCAATGTAATTTAAGTGAACCACTAGCTTACATTGTTTCTGTTATTTTCACCTAATGTGTGTGTAATAGTAACCGTTTTTCAAAATCAAAGTTTGGGTTTTGTCCAAACATGTCCTAACCTTGTTACTTTGTAACATCTCTTTCCTAACTTGACATGTATTTAACGACCCTCTAGAAATGCATGAACGGTAACATTTTGCAGCTGTTAAAAAAAGCACTGTTTTGGCAGCATGTGTGGGTTAAAGGAATAATATGAGTTTAATTTCATGATCTTTAGTTAATTGGTAACTCTTCAACATAGTCCAAGTAGTTCTATAATGTTGTCTAAGCATAAATAAATGCTTTTATGGTGAGCTTGGCCTAATTAACAACCAGCACAGCTGAAGAGGCAAATGATGGGTCTTTAAGTTACATCTCCTGGAAAATAACTCAATCACCATTCCTGTCTCAGCTTCAGTTACTGGGAACTGGATGCTTTCTCTCTTTCTCACTCTTTTCCCCACACACACCAGAACACACATACACTGACTACCTTGCTATCCAACTCTAATAATGTGCAGACTAATCTCTCCTACCAGTGAATATCCCTACCTGTTTGGATCCACTCTACACTCATTATAGCATACCACTCAGCATACCAACCATGGGAGCCTAGTCTTCCTGCTACGAGCCTCGTAGTAAACATGAAATATGCCTTTCTCTTCCCCGTCTGTCCTTGTTGTCCAGTCTGAGAGAAAGTGAGGTCTCAGGAGTCAATGTAAGCTTTGTTAGAAGAGCTCTCTGGAGCATCTTGTCCCCCTGCTAATAGAATCACTCCCTTGGCATTACAACTGCAACTAATGACATTAGGACCTGCTGACACTAATCTGAACTAGTTAGACGAGGCCAGGCCAGGCGTCACTGGGCCCATGGTGCTCAGGCAAGCTTTACTGACCTGGGGTTTCACCCTTGGGTGCATGATAAGTGCCGAAACAGCATCTGCTACTGGAAGAGATGGGCCACTACAAGATTGAGTGACCACCTCTCTGTCAAACTTGTCATGTGCTGTCATATCACACTTCAAGACTTCAAGACACAAAAAAAACGAGATATGACCAAACACAGGTTCATTCTTTTGGCTGACGGTCTTTTTTACCATCATGAGTGTCTCATTAAAATGTGTCCTTAGCCTTTGTATTTTTTTATACTGTAGAAGCTAGGCCATTAAATCCCTTCTATCTCTCCCTGTCTTCCATCCCCTTTAGACAGGGTCTGAAGAAAATCAAGAGTAAAACAAACATTGATACTGGCTGCTTCTCATTCTGCTTCCCTTGTGAACACTGTCAAACTTTAAGCCAGGATGTTTTTCAGAGGAAAACTTTAAACCACAACTTGGCAATGCAGAGGCGTAATTGAAGACACAGAACACTTCATGAATAATGACTCCACTGCCCCCAACACTTAGTTTCTTATTATTTATTGTTAATAAGCTTCCAGGGTTTTGCGCAGAAATGTAGAATGCATGTTTTTGATTTGCCTGGAGAGCCAAAAACCATCTAAATGGAACAAAGACCTCTTTTGTTCCACAAACAACCGCAATGTTGAATTGCAAAAGGAAAATGATTACCATGAATTTTGAAAGAAGAAAGTAAAAATGTACTGGAAAGATCCAAGCATGGCTGGCATCGTAGGCATCTTCAATAAGACAAGTGCACCTCAAGAATATAAAGCATACAGGTTTGGTGAAATGGTTTCCCTTCTTGGTTCCTCTCTCTTCTGAGCCATGAACTGCCAACCTCTGGTCAGAGCAGTATAGCCTGAGCATAAATCATTGTTGCCCCCCAACACTGCAGGCTGAGGTATAATGGAACTTGTTCAAGCTCTTGGAGATCACAGACCACATACCCTGCTCTTTACGTCAGTGTGTGAGTTTGTCTAAAACAGTTGGATTTTCAGTTGGTCAAGGGGCACATCTGTTAAGTCGGTTGGTTGCATTCTTATTATGATAACAACTGATCATGTTTCCAGACTCCGGAGTTGAAGAGCAGGGACAACGCTAGATGCCACAATGGTCAAAGAGTATACAATGTAGTAGAGAAAACTGACATGTGGAGCTTGAATGTGCTACAGCAAAAGTATCCAATCGGAGCTACCTCTACTGTTAAACCCAGAATTTCCAATGTAGGAATCCTTCATGTTAAATGGATGAGGACTAAGATTTGTCTGTGTGTTTCTTAGAAGGCTAGCTTTTACATGGAAGCTGCTCCTATGCGATTTTTTTATACTGTATAGGTAACCATCCTGAAAGAAACTTAGTGTCTCCTACATTAAACACAACAAGTGGCCTGACGTGGGGACCAGAGTAAAAACTGCAACTGTGTGACCGCCATTTCAACTGACAAAACCACCATTGTTTTTCTCTTTCTTTCCACACAGGGTCAACAGACGATCAGCATTCCACAAGGAACAAACAAGAAATCAACACACTAACAGGCAGTCAGACATCAAGAAGCACCATCAAAGAGTCCCTCATAAAGAATGTCTTTGAAAGAGAGAAGGCGGAGGTGTTAAAAAGAGTGAGAGATAGAAATTGGACAACGCCCTAGATGGCGCCAGCCTGATGCATCCCAGCACTACTGGTTTGTTGTGTAAAGTCCTGCTGCTAACAATCACAGCCAAATCAAACTGAAGGAAACAAGCCTGCTGGAAAAGAAACAAAGACGCTCTAAAAAAAACTAACTGTATGATAACACAACAGGTCTCCACGTGGGTTCAATGGAAAGAAGTTCTACTGAAAGGTCTGAGTGGAGTGTGCCCAAGTGCTTCCCTAAGCCTGCCAAACAGTTGTCTGAATCCTCACAGTGTCACACAAACACGTCTTTGTTCCCAATATCAAATGAAATGAAACTTCAAATTTGATTTTACACAGGCACTGGTTGAGACGGCTTCCACTTAAAAGTAACAGGGTCCATACTGGTTAAGGTTAGAGGGATTCACAGAGCGTGTCTGGCACGGCAACAATGTGTAGAGACAGAGCTCTCAGTAGTCTGGTGTCTGACATCTTAGAAAGAAACCAGTTATTCTACATCTGACCAAGTCTGATATGACGTGATTTGTAACAATCTTGGAGGGATCAGGGGTGTTTATTTTCTTAGTTAAACTCTGTTGTGGCAGCCAACCAAAACCACGTCTACAAATGTAGTTTGTGAGGGTTGAACCGTAAGAGATGAATGTTTACAAGACAAATCGAAAAAGCATGGAGCTAAAAATGAGAACAAAACCATACCTCATGCATACTTACAAAACCATCTTTATTCAAAATAACAGTTTTGACAAAGCCACTTTCAGGCACTATTACAGCAATGTCCTCCCCAGTGAATCCAGCACAGTCTCAGACGTACACCAGTGAACAAAACGGAATAGGAACCAACCCATTCTGCTCTATCACCCTCTCTCTCAATTCTCTCCTCTGTCCCTAATCCCACCCACTTCCCCACCCTCTTCTTCAGCTCTGGAGCCCCACTGAGCTCTCTGGGGAGCCCAGCACAGCCTCCAGCCTGCGGGCCCTGACAGGAGGCAGCTGGTCGTAGGTGGAGAAGCCCAGCTCAGAGTGCTGCTCGGGCAGCTGAAACAGCAGCAGGTGGCCTCTCAACACCTGGAGACAGGAAGGGAGGGTGTTAAAAAACGAGGGGGAGAGCGGGAGATACAACAGGAGGGTACAATCAGACACTTAGGAGGAGGGAATCAGCGGAGGGTTTGGAAAAGGAGAAAAGTGGGGTCGGAGGGGTGAGGGTGGGGTAGAACCAGAACAAGGTAAGGAAGCCTGTCTAGACCCCGGGAGAAAACATGGAGTTAGAAACAGGGGGGGGGGGGGAGTGGAGGAAGAACACTCAGAGAAAGACTGAGCTTGAGGAGAGCTAAACAAAAGGGTGGATGAGAGGAGAGGGAGAGAAGTGAAGTAATGTCAAATTGTTGAGGTGAAACGATGTACAGCTACCTTGTCAGTCAGGTAGTGGGTTTTTCTCAGCATACTGCGTCGAGCTGACTCCACCTGCTGCGGTTGGGAGACATACAGGCAACATGACGGCTATAAATTGGAGTATGCCATCTGTAACCACACACTAAAAGGTCACTCAGCAGTGAGTCATAAGAGAGTGCACGTTAATGCACGTGCACCTGTGTGTTCGAGTGAGTGTGTGAGTGAGTTATGTGTATGCTTGCATGTGTATGTGTGTGCGAATGTGTGTGTTGTCGTATGTCTGTGTGAGTGTGTGTGTGTGTGTGTGTGTACCTGTGCGGCTGCATCCTGAGAGAAGATGAAGAGGTTGAGGTGCGACAGCGCCACCACGTAGAGGACAGGACACCAGCGGTACTGCAGGGCTCCTGTCACCAGAGCACGGAAGTATAGCCGGAGTAGAGGCAGGGAGTCTTCAGGAGGAGAGGTGAACCTCTCCAGAGGGAGGGACAGCTGAGAAAACCAGGCAGACAGTCAACCTATTATCTAAGTGTACAAGTATTATATATGACATGTATACAGCATATTTCTATGTAAATATATCTATATGTTCCCATGTTATACTTTCACATGGCTCAGGGGTTGGTCTCGTACAGAACAAGAGCTAAAGAGCGCCACCTAACGTCGACTGGGAGAACGTTTTTGTTGCTTCAGTTTATAGCTCTCATCAAAAAAACATGATCCTAGTCCTGGTTGGTATGGTTACCTGTTCCATGGAGACCCCCAAGGAGCGTAGAAGCCCTACGTGCTCCCCGAAAACCTCCAGCCTCATGGTGGCGCTGTAGCGTCTCTGCAGGGGAAGCAGCACCATGCAGCCAAACAGAGGGTCTCCAAAGGACACAGCCTCATACTGGGCCAGCAGGGCCGAGTACAGGTCCTGGAAGGAGGCCAGGCCCGGAGGGGGGGTGTTGAGGTCCAGAGTGTCCAGCCTGGAGGGCCTGGTCAGCAGCCGCAGCAGGGCCCAGCACAGCCTCTGGACCGGCCGCTCCAGGAACAGGTCGCTGGAGCAGAGGAAGACACAGGCCAGCCGTGCCAGTTTGGCCACGGGCGGGACCACCTAGGAGTGGGGGAGCCAGGGGGACAGGGGAAAGGGTCGCTTAATTCAGGGTGAGACTCGTGCGCGCCTGCTTCAAACCCTCTGCGTCCTAGAAACACGCCAAGACGTCCTCAAACCCATCTGTCTCGTGCCTCTCCTCCACACTTCCCCGGACATGCGACTCTGCCCGCTTCTTCTGCATCGGACACGCTTACTCAGGGGGAAGTGAACAGGCGCACACTCGAGGGACAAAGGGAAAAATAATATTCTCAAGGACTCTTTGATGTGCATTTCCCTCCCTCCCTCCCTCCCTCCCTCCCTCCCTCCCTCCCTCCCTCCCTCCCTCCCTCCCTCCCTCCCTCCCTCCCTCCCTCCCTCCCTCCCTCCCTCCCCTCCCCTCCCCTCCCCTCCCCTCCCCTCCCTCCCTCCCTCCCTCCCTCCCTCCCCTCCCTCCCTCCCTCCCTCCCCTCCCCTCCCCTCCCCTCCCCTCCCCTCCCCTCCCCTCCCCTCCCCTCCCCTCCCCTCCCCTCCCCTCCCCGTCTCTCTCCTCCTCCACTCACCGTGAGCACCTCCTCCCTCCAGACCTCCAGGAGGAGCAGCCACTGCAGACAATGTGTGACCGACTGCAACGCCCCCTGCGGTAGGTCCTCTACCTGAAGCCCTCCTCCGCCCACCACCCCGGCCCGCTCGTACAGGCTGACCAGTGGCAGGTATGGCCAATCGGACGGCAGGGTGGGGCCAGAGAGCTCCGGGAGGAGCTGAGAGGTGATCGACGTGGTGCGGCCCAGATGAGCATCGCGGGAGGTCAGGACGGAGGGCTCCAGGTGGCCTAGATGGGTGAGGTAACAGCCGCGGAGGGAGGGCATCTGGACACAGGCCTCGCGCAGGAGAGAGCCCACCTTCTGCGGGGAGGGAGAGGAGGAGGAGGGGCCCGCCTCCTGGAGATGAAGCTCAGCCAGCTCTGCAGCCTCTGGACCTCCACTCTGTCCCTCTCTGAAACAGGAGACAGAAGACTAAAGTCTGGATGGGATTTATTATCGCCGTAGTAACGTACTTTCGAAACCCAGAAAGAAGGGCCCCGACTGCAGACCTTCCTCCTCCGGCCCCTCTTATCTAGGTGTAGCTGCAGGCGGTCATACATGCATTCATTCAGTCATAGTCACAGCCTGGAGTCTGAGGAGAGAGGTCCGGTCTGAGGCAAGCAATACCTTGCTATCCCGGATGTTGAAATATGATTTTTTTGGGCTGCAATCATTTTACCACCAATTTTTTGGGCTCCAATTCTTTCTGACTTTTTACCTCGAATTTCACCATTCTTATTAGAGCAGCCTGAATTTCTGAAGCTGAAGCAGACACAGAGCAGTAACTCACGGTATGAAGTCCTTGTTGAAGATGATGGTCGACAGGAGCTCGTGTGCTAGGAACTCGCTGCCCGGCAGTAACCATGGTAACAGGACCAGCGCCACCTGATGGAGCAGAGGGGCGTGTCTTGCCAGCTCTGGATCAGCAGGCACCTGGGAGGAAGCAGACACAGAACAACACAGGAGCATGGTCACCGTGGCTTGTGTGTTACAGTACTGTGAAAGTCATGTGTATTTGTGTGTGTTAGGAGGGGGTCAGGGGCGTGGAGGGGTCAGGGGTCAGGGGTATGACATACCAGCCTATGCGCCAGCCTGAGAAGCAGGTAGAGGAGCTGGTGTTCGTGGCGGAGAAGCCAGGCGCTGGCGTGGGACAGGTGAGGGGGCGTGGCCCTGCTACAAGCTTGTAGGTATACCAGGACACTGTCCAAGAGCAGGAGAACACTAAACTAGGGAGAAAAACAGAGAGAGAGACAGAGATGGGGAGGAGAATAGCCAGAAAAACGATAGTTTCACAGTATATGACACACGATTCTAAGGTTTTACTTAAAGAATACTCATTTAAAACTTAACTTGGATGTTGGACTTAAGTTGGATAATATACGTAGATGGTCAAGAGCAATCAGATCTCCATTCTACCTTGTGGCTGAGGCCTTTGTGGATGCCAGTGAGAGCATCCAGGAGGTAAGCCAGGGCGGTGAGGAGAGGGAAAGGGGAGCTGGAAGCAGCTAGCCCCAGACGAGCCGTCCATCCTGAGCAGCCCAGTGCAGGCAAGCTGGGGGGATTCTGAGGGCCTGGGCAGGACTGGGGGTTGCACACCACTGAACAGGACCTGGACCGCCCACAGACATGTAAGGTCAACCGAGAGACACAGACTTTCGTATGCTTGAAGAGAAGATGGTAGCCAACACGTGACTCACTTGAGGTTGTTGATGAGGCCCTGCACAGCCTTGTGGGACAGCAGCGGGAGGAGCACCTCGGATGTCATCTGCTCCAGCTCCTGGAGAGTGTCCACTGGGCGGAAACAGCTCTGACACACGGACACAAATACATTTATTAAGATGCTCGAGTAAGGCCTACGGTGTGTGTGTGTATGTGTGTATGTGCATGCATGCATGTGTACTGCTTGCATGCCAGGTGTATGTGTGAGCTTGTTTTTGCATGCGTGTGCAGCTACCTGTCCAGACAGCTGGGAGTAGTAGGCCCCCAGGTAGAGCAGGTATCCAGGTAGCAGGGTGAGACAGCTGGGCCTCTGAGCTGGGTTGTCCAGCTCCCTCACACAGCCCTTCAAGAGGCCCAGCACCAGGGGCTGCAGACCCGACACATGACCCCACGACACTGGGGGGGGCGGGGGACACTCGGCACCCTGGGAACTGTAGTGAACAGAAAACTGTTTACTGTGTGACTCTAAAGACAGAACAGGATGTAAGGGCTAAGGGTCGATGTTGAGGCCTGTTTGGATAAGGCCACAGGAGAACCTGGAGATGCCAGGGAGAGATAAATAGGGTCTAGAAGTTGAGATGGAACAGGGTCCACACTGAGAACCAGGGCTTACCTCACCAGGCCAGCCTGCAGCTCCTGGTGGCAGCCGGCAGTGTGTGTGACCTGGGTGAGCAGGGTGACGAGGGCCTGGGTCCTCTGGAGCTCCAGAGCCAGCAGGGGGTCCCCAGGGGGCCGAGCATGTTGGCCAGACTGAAACACCCTCACCAGGACTGGGTACAGGTCTCTGGGGACACAGGAGAGGTAGGTACACATTTTATTAAATAAACACAACCCTTTAACATGACCCTTTTTACATAAAAACAGAAGATAGTATTTGTTCCAAGTGGTGGATCGGCTACAGATTTACGAAGAAGTCAAAGTATTACAAATCTGGCGACAATCTCTTCACAGTTCAATGTACAGTGTATGTTTCACTGTGTGGTCCATGTGTGTTGCTGTGTGTCCCTCACATGTATGTGTTGGTGGCTTGTCCATAGCTGGCAGCCACAGCCCAGAGCCTGTATGTTTCTGTGGTAACCCTGAGGGCCTCCCCCTCCTCCAATAGCAGCGCTGCGGGGTCAGGGGTCAGGAAGCGGGACAGACGCTCCCGTGCCCCCAGAGAGTTCAGCTGGTGAAAGCAGAATGCAGCGCAGGGTTGACGTGGGAAAACAAACATAAAGGTCATGTTCCCTCGCTGATAACAAAGCCCTGTGAGCATACTCACCACCCTGGCACAGACATTCCTCCCGGAGGTGGACAGGACACGGAGCAGCTTCACCGCACCGGCCAATGGCAGGCCATACACGGAAAGGGGGAGGGGCAAAGTGGGTGTGGACCATGAACTAGGAAGGAACTCTGACATCACAGTCTCCATGAGTCGAGGGCAATCCAGCACCTTTCCACATCACAAACAGGAAAACACTGCTTATACACAACAACATATATAAACAAAGAAAAAATTGACCCATGTCCTAAGTGAACTGAATATACTCTAACAAATGGGGTTAGTGTTTTTAGTTGGATTGTAAACAATAACATATTCTGTTACAAGGACAACCAAGTGGAAGGTTTACAGTCGATGCATTTCCTCTCTGGTTCGGGTTGGTGTTGATGGCCCGCTGTGTATGAACAGCTAAACGTCTGAGCTGCCATTGGCTGGTTGTACCTGGGTGGCAGCAGAGGAGGAGTGGCGTGCGATGCGGGTCAGAACCTCCAGCAGGTCCTGGACCACCCTGGGAGCAGGCCGGACCACCTCCAGGATGTAGCGAAGCCTAGGGAGCAGCTTCATCCGTAGCAGGCCCTGGGAGGGATCGAGAGAGAGAGAGAGAGAGAGAGAGAGAGAGAGAGAGAGAGAGAGAGAGAGAGAGAGAGAGAGAGAGAGAGAGAGAGAGAGAGAGAGAGAGAGAGAGAGAGAGAGAGAGAGAGAGAGAGAGAGAGAGAGAGAGAGAGAGAGAGAGAGAGAGAGAGAGAGAGAGAGAGAGAGAGAGAGAGAGAGAGAGAGAGAGAGAGAGAGAGAGAGAGAGAGAGAGAGAGAGAGAGAGAGAGAGAGAGAGAGAGAGAGAGAGAGAGAGAGAGAGAGAGAGAGAGAGAGAGAGAGAGAGAGAGAGAGAGAGAGAGAGAGAGAGAGAGAGAGAGAGAGAGAGAGAGAGAGAGAGAGAGAGAGAGAGAGAGAGAGAGAGAGGGAGAGAGGGAGAGAGGGAGAGGGAGAGGGAGAGGGAGAGAGAGAGAGAGAGAGAGAGAGAGAGAGAGAGAGAGAGAGAGAGAGAGAGAGAGAGAGAGAGAGAGAGAGAGAGAGAGGAATGATTACAAAGCTGACCTCACGTCTTGAACCGTAGCAAAGGTGAGAAGACTCTGCAGATCAAAAGCGACGTGAACAGACACGGCAACGTTACAATCTCTGGTCACCTTGACGACATCGTCACCGGCGACATCGTGATCAGTCTTTTTCTCCTCCTTCTCTTTCGGCGTCTCTCTGAATCTCTCCTCCAGCCCCTCGTCCTCCTCATCCTCCTCGTCCTGGGCGGAGGGCAGCAGGGGGAAGCAGGCCAGGCCGTGGAGCCAGGAGAAGCTGCTGTCCGCACAGTCCTGGGCGGAGGAGCACAAGGGAACAGGCACAGGCAGAGGAGAGGCAGAACCACAACAGAGGTGTGAGCGAAGAACTCTCCTACACCCATTCCACGTCAAGATGGCTCTACGCTCTGATCAGACTTCTGGATGGACGAGGAGGTAATGTCATCCAGCCTCAGCCTGAAACCACTCTGCTTAAACGTGTCACTAAGAACTGACATTTGATATAGACGCCTCTGTCTTCATGGTCTGTACATATCTGTGGTCTGTTTGTGTCTGGTCTGTATGTATGTGGTCTGTGTTCTGTTACCTCATCCTCAGAGGACACCAGCAGGGCTCTGAGTGCATGCACAGCCGCTGACATCACTCCCCCCACACTGTCGTCCAATGAGAAGCGGAGCAGGAAGAGGAGGCCGGCGTCGAGGAGAGTGGCTACCATGTTGCCCCGGAGAACGGACACGTAGTCCCCCGCACGCGCCTACGTGTTAACACACACACTTTAACAAAAAGGGGTTGAAGCACTGACATTCCACGTGGCTGTGTGTGTGTGTGTGTGTGTGTACCTTGTTGAGGATGTGAGCCAGCGTGTTGAGAGCCAGGCTCCTCTGCTGGATCACCTGACTGCGGGACAGCAGGAAGAGCTCCTGGAGGGAGTAGCCGGCCAGCTGGGAGGGGGGAGGGGGCGGGGGAGATAGAGGAGGACATCAATCAACACAAACCACCTGGCCAGCTGAGAGCATGAACAAGGGACTATGGGAAGGTGCCAGGTGCAAAACTAGCACAGTCCCAGTGTTGTAGGCCCTGTTTGAACTTCTGTTTTTTCTTTTTAGACAATGGAGAGGTGGTCCAGTGCTGACCTCTGGCTCGTCTCCATGGTGATGCAGCCCTAGGTGAGTGGGCAGGTCCTGGGTGGGCTGGATCAGGGTGCCAGCGAAGTCAAATCGTGCCTGCATGGCCTGTCGCACACATAGAAACTGGGCAATTATGTCTCAAGATAAACCCAACCTCCCATCATCATAACACAACCACACCTTTCATCAGAAAAGACCACTGGCTCCTGAGTCTGGGATACAGATATATCAGCTTTGGATACTACAGGCACAAACCAGAGGATTACAAAACATAACATTTAAAGCACAAGAGTTTAGTGCATGAAAGCTAAGCTCTAGGTTGTAAGGGCTATAACATTGGGTTTAGTGAGTAGGGCCTAGGACAGGGGGTTAAGCTTGGACCTTCTTGGTGCCTCTCTTGCGGGGGGCGGGCAGGTCTCTGGTCCACTCCAGCTTGTCAGGCTCCAGCTTGTCCATGTGGAGCCACTCCTTCTGAGGCCGCACTGGCAGATCCTCCACTGGACAAACACACACACATTACACTCACACACACATTACACTCACACACACATTACACACAGGAAACAGATCCCAAACCGTCGGGGAATAAACCCAACCCTGTCAAATTTTTAGCTTTCAGCCAGTTCTACAGACTTAACATCAGTCTCAGTTCCCTAATCAGTGTCATCAGTTGTCTGTGCAGCAGATGCTGGCTGTACTGGGGACGCCAAGATGCTGAGCTGTGCTGGGGACGCCAAGATGCTGAGCCGTGCTGTCCGAGCAAGAGGTTTACCCAGAGTAAACCTGCAGGCTGAGCATTGAGCTGCAGCCATGCCTGCACAATAACCATCCTTCTCCTACCCAGTCTCCATCCATCCTATGCTGCTCCTCGCTTATTACCCTGAGTGAATGTGGCCTGGCTCTAACCACAACCCTGGCCTCAGCTCACTGCTAATTAGACAGAGTGGAATCAATGTAGGTCCTGCTCCAGTATTCTAGTCACGCGGCCAACCAGCACTTCCTACTCTCTGCAATAATAAATTAGTTGTATTGGTAAAATAAATGACAGAGCACTCAGATTAAACACAAAATACACCATCTTAACCTGCTGCCCATACTACCTTGACCAAAGCAAGAGGTTGTCTATGCTATAAATGTCCTTTAATTATATGAACTAAATTGGTGCATCGATAGTTAAGTGTTGAAACAGTGGCAAACGATGTAACAGTTTTATCGGCCTGTTAAATGCAGAGGCAGGGAAAGAGTAAGAAAGAGATGGAGGGGAAGGAGTGCATGTTGGCAGTCATCCAGGGGTGCTTGGTTGGCTGGGCTGGATAGCGCAGACAGAGCAAGCTCTCTATCTCACTCTTCTTTAATGGTGCTGGCCAGCACAAATGTTTTCTACTGGTAAGGACCTAAGAAGTCTCTTATTACGTCCTAATTCCTATGCGAAGGACAAGGCCTGTACCTGCAAACTCCCAATACGATAGATCTGAGAATGACACCAGAAGACTAAATAGGTCAAAAAGCAATACAAACAGATCTGACCACTCCCCAACTTGAATCTCAGAAATACCCTCTCTTCCTACTCTGCCCAGTCTCCAGATCTCTCATATGTCTCTTGTAAAGATGATACTCAGCTCACCATCGTACCTGTAATTGGAGGAGTCTGTTCTTCATCGCCCTCTCCCTCCTCCTCCTCCTCTCTCTCCATCTCCACCTCCACAAGGTCATGTTGTGGTGCTGGAGGTCGTCTCTCTGAGACCAGGCCCTCCTCAAGGCTCTGCCCCCTGGCCTGGTCCCTGTGTGGGGCCGAGGACAGGGAAGAAGGGGGCTGGGGTGGTGTGGAGGACGACAGAACTTTCTGCTTTCCATGAGACCTCACAAAGTCCACCAGCTTGGGATCTGAGAAACAGAGTGATCATATAAATCTAAGACACAGATAAGTAAACAATCCAAAGCACGCTGTAGGCAACATTTACTACTAGTCAGGACCTGCTCTAAAAGGCAGAGCTAGTCCACTCACAACCTACCAGTATGATCAAAACGTACTGTGAATCAAGGGTTATGATCAAAACAGTGTTTGTACCCCAGACTTGCTGTCCATATCTATTAAGTACTTTGCCATGAGTAGAGTTAGATCTAAAAGATGTTCTCCATGAGGTTCTCCATGACGGTAGACTAAAGTGAAGAGTCAATTTCATACTTCATCTGTAGACATCAATCTGTGTAGGGATGCAATGCTCAAATTGTAATTGGACACGCGTGAAGACAGATAAACAGTAAGACAGGGTTCTGAACCTACCCAACTGGGCCAGCAGTTTCTTTTGCTCTTCCATGATCTGGCTCTGGGACATGGCCTGCAGCTTGGACTGGTTCTCCTGGTGGATTTTCAAGGTCTCCACCTCCCCACTGGAGACCCTGAGACTGTGTCCTGACACCAACCTGGAACCTGCTTCTACCCCCGACAGCCCTGTAGAGAGGGAGTACACATCAAACTAGAATGATTTGATCTGTACATTTTAGCTTCGGGAACCTATGCAGCAATTATAGGCAGCTTTGGATAAAAGCTTCTGCCAAATGAATATGTCATAATAACAGTACTTACTGTCCATCTTATAGGGGGGGTGGTCTGTCTCCATGGCAGCCAATGCAGGGAGATCCATGTGCTTGGCAGCAGGTGTCTGAGTGCTGACTGCTCCCCTGCCTTCCTTCAGTCTCTGGGCTTCTATCTGACGGGCGAAGATGCTCCTCCTCCCTCCTCCAGGCTGGATGGGCACCTGGCACAGGTAGATTATAGTCTTGCAAGCTGCGACATATCGACCTGCTAACCATCCTGTTGAGGTTATTTTGCAGTGCCTGGTAAATGCAGACGATTCCTTGACTCTGACTACTAACATACTGTGTGCATGAGGTAACAATGAACAATTCCATACAAAAAGTTATTCAAAAGTATTTGAGCTCCTGCAATACCTGTTTCTCTGTGTCGGAGCGATGCAGGACTTTCGGGAACGCAGTGCCCGTGAACGCTGGTAGGGACACTGGAATGGCACTAGTATCCCTCTCCTGGAGAACACAGAGGGAGAGAGGAGACAGACTACATCTGAGAAGTCCCATGCTCATCACTTTCTGATGGAATAATTCCAATGAACCTGTCCTTTGGCCAATATATTTGAAACTTGATCCTGTAAAACTAAACTTTAAATTTTCCACAGGTCAAGGTAGCCGTATTTATATATTTCACATGAGAAACACATGACACAAGACACAAACCCAGACAGACACAGTAACTATGTGATGATAACAGTCTACTCACTACAATTCTCGAGAGAACAGCACTGATGTGCGTGTCGTGTCTGTCCAGTCTTTCCTCCGGGTCCTCGTCTTCAAAGTGGACTTTGGCGCGCTCCGCCTTGAAGCGAGACTTCTTTGGGGGTGCTGGGGTCAGGGTAGGCATCTCCTCTGGTAGATCTAGAACACAGAATGCAAGTCATGCTGTTAATGGAGGTAAAATACTAACAGAATAGGCTGTGACTTTGTTATAATGGCATTTAATGGCACTTTATGTGCGGAAGAATGATGATTACGTGTATACCAGCTATTGTGACTAGATCTCTCTGATCTCCTCCAGTCTCTTCTGGGCCTTCTCCTCCTTCTCCTCTTCTCTTGTCCGGCCTCCTGACCATCTTTACCGTGGAGGGGGTCCCCATGGCGAGAAACTGCTCCTGCTCGCGCAGGAGGTCCGCCTCCGAATCCGACGGCTTGGGACGCCGCAACATCCCCTTGGAATTTGGTACAGTTACACTAAAACGCACAAAAAAAACGTAATTGTCTGTAACCAGTATATACAAAATTAGTCTTTCAGAAATGCATACAATAAACGGCACCTTGTAAAATTTGCGCAGATAACTTTATGCACCTTAGCTGGATATCACTAGACAAACTAGATAGCAAACTGGCTGTAACAAATTGAAACTGTCATGATCGAACTGTGCTTCTAGCTCGAGAGATTATGACAGTTGTTCAACACCACAAGATCGTAGCTACGGCTAATTTAAAACACGTTAACGTCAGGGTATCGTATATTACGTTTGCTAGCTGTTAGTTTGAGTTTATTTATGCAAGAATTAGCTACTGTAACTAGCTTATTTGCTGTGGCTAACTTGGAGCTAGCTTGCTTGCTAGACAACTAAGCATTTAATTTGGGCTGAAGAAATCTTTCAATTCTAATCCGAACCAAATCTAATATTATTTAGCGAGACAACCCTACCAAAGAAACATTTAATTTAATTATTTGATACATTTCAAATACCTTAAATAAGATAGGTTATGTATTTGTAGAACGGGTACAACGTGAGACTCAGGCACACTGACTGGGGAAAGTGTTTGCTGTGACACAGAAAACTTCGCCTTCAAAATAAGGGTTCTCAGACTTCCTTTGATAATAGTCACTCGTCAGAATGTTCCGCGAAATGAATGAATGAAAAATAAAACACTACTAATAAATATATATATATATATTAATATCAATTAGATGTTTATACCAAATCAATCTCACGTGACCTTAGCAATTATGCCTTAATTTGCAGGACCATGGACAGCGTTGCTGGAGGCGCCAACTTGCTACGATGAATTGGCAGGTTATGGTGCAGAGTTCATCAAGTGAGAAACTACTGTTGATTTCTTCGAGGAAACTGAATCAACTGTAATGGTGCGTTATTTTACGAGCGGCCGATCCAGTTTATAGCAGTGACAAAATTCAAAGATAGTTTTCATTCATTCATCAGTTCTGCCTGACATGTATTATCCGGGTTTAAGACACCAGTATAGGCTAATGACTTTATATCAGAGCCAACAAAATATGTCATTCTGTTGGGGCTGTTCAGCTCACGTATGACCAGCTGGCCGCATGACACAACCTGCAGCGTTACAAACGTTTTATGTTGTAAAATCTCTGCGGTCAAATCGTCCCCGCCCCCTGAGAGGGTCCAAGTAGTGAGAGTGAACTGCATCTCCGGAACCGCGCTCCCTGGCACCGACCCAGCGGACCTGAGGAGTGAAGCGGAGAGGGAAACGAAATAGAAGACACTGAGACTGCTGTGTGGGTCCTGAAGTTAGGACTTGATTCTGCCATGTCAAAGCTGCAGCATGTTCTCTCTCGATCTGGAAAGTGATAGCACTGCGGAAGACACAGCGCTTGATACCCCCAACGATGGAGAGGAGGAGGAAGAGGAGGAAGAGGAACATGCGCCGACCACCGTCGAGGTGCAGGAGGAGGTGAGGTGACACACCGGTGGTCCCGATTTTCTGATACATTATTGCACTGCATTAACTGTGGCTGTTAGGACTGCACAAACATATGAAGACAGTATCATCCGTACAACTCATGATAGATAATGACCTGGTATTCTTTATCAATGAAGCACACCGTGATATGATAAACCAATAGGCTATCATGTGTGGTGGAAAGAAAAGGTGCAAATCAAATTGTCCAAGCAAGTGCCGCCCATTGCCCATGGGGATGAATTTGGCCTATATTGATTGTTTCCTATTGATTGAGTCTATTTCAGTCAGCTGAAATTCATCAGCTGAAATATATCCTACTGACTACATACATATGGTTCACTATATACAGAAGAACAGATCCTGCATCATCTGAGCTTGGTAGTCTGTTATTGGCTCCACCAGAATTGACTATGTAGGAAAATGTAATTTCATCCGACAACAGTTCACGTGCGACTGGGGAGAATTACAGTTTTGGAGTCTGTGACTAGCTATCTAATGACTGTCAGAAAGGCAGCCACTGCTAAAACAAGACCAGACCATAATTGCAGATGCCATCGATGGCATTAAGGCCTCTGGAATCTGGTTATGCCACCACTATCAATCATTGGACTGGAGGTGAATAAGGGTTGAGAGCGTAAACCCTAACTCTGTATGCAGTACTGTACGCATGCTGCTATGGAGTTCCTAAACCTCTTTAAGAACCACCAAATGCTTTAAGCAGATGTAATGCTAAAGTAGGATTCTGTTAATGATGTAATATGTAATACACAGTCTTAGCGTACAGTCATGCAATGTTGATTTTTACATTTTTTTAAAATAAATTTTGTATTTTGGACCAGGTTATTTGTGCTATGAAACAATGCAGAGTACATGTAACTATATTCTCAGAGGTCTGTGGATCTCTCTGCCCTCCAGTCTGTCATGTGGTAATTACTCTGATTCCATCTGGGGAATTGGCTGTGTGCAGCTTACCGTGAAATACAGCTCCTAGGACAGACAGTCAAATGACGCGCTTCTTTTAAATCAGGTCCCCAGAAGTAGAATACTACTGAGTTGTGTGGTTGTGGAGGTAGACTTAACTCTCTCCTCCAAAGTCAAGGTTGTTTTTGACATTTTGTTTGTATCACTAAGGCCTAGTGTTATCTTAGTCAGCTCTTTTTCTCAGGTCAGGATAGTTCATACTCTAACATACTTTATCTGTGAATCTCTTCACTGTGTGTGCATTAACATAGACCATGTTTTCGAAGGGCCCATGTGAGCTTTGTTGATTATTGATTGGATGATGTTGACTGATTGAATTTTCCAGTGACTGCCTCTCTGGTCAGGTACCCTAAATCTAGTACAACTGAAGAGACTGGGAAGAAGTTGACTGATGTTCAGACAGGGGCTAAGCACACAGTACATTTGTAACCAGCTGACTGACCCAAACTTGGATCAGGACATAGTATATAAACAGATGCTGTATAGTTAGAGTACCTCAAGGATGGATGCCTCTAGTGAAAAGAGAGAAATGGTTTCGCAGTCAGAATTGCAAATATGAGCAGTTTTGGGCTGGTGAGGAGTTCACCTGACACCCAGCAGATGGAGGGCAAAGAGGCTATGTGTTGGAAAATGACCCGTGTCCGATTCTGCTGTGGACTGATAACAAGAAGGACATTGTTGATTGTAACTGAGGCCCAATGTCAGAGGTTGTTGAACAAGTCTCATGGGAGTTGTAGCCTTGGTGCCACTGCCAAGCTCAAAACTGGGAACGTGTTCAAGACGCACCCAGAACAAAAGGAATAATCAGTAGCTCAACACAACGCTATATGAATTGCACTGAGATTAGCAGCTAAAGTCTATTCCATTTAATGTTGGAATGTTATGTTTTGGCTAATGATTTTAATGCTCTAAAAGTCATGATACTGATACAATGTATTTATTCATTATCTTCTCTCCCCCTCCCCCCATCCCCCATCCCTCCCGCTTTTTCTCCCTGCAGCAGCGGCCAGTGAAGCAGTCCCTGGGGGCGTGTGTTTGTCGGGAGTCCCACTGGCGCTGCCTGCTGCTCTCCCTTCTCATGTACAGTTGCCTGGGTGCTGTCACCTGGTGCCAGCTCACCAGCGTCACCAAGCTCAGCTTCGACACTTCCCTCACCTCCCTCCGGGGCTCGCCCGGGGACGGGGGGGGGCGCTCCATGATCTACCACGACAGCCCCTGCTCCGACGGCTACCTCTACATCCCCCTTGCCTTCCTTCTCATGCTGTATGTGGTCTACCTGGTGGAGTGTTGGCACTGTCGCGCTCACAGCCAGCTGCAGGTCAAGGCGGATGTGGACAGCGTGTACGAGCGTGTGCTGCGGATGCGACAGGCCCGGCCTTGCGTGTGGTGGAAGGCCATAAGTTATCACTTTGTCCGGCGGACGCGCCAGGTGACCCGCTACCGTAATGGGGACGCCTACACCAGCACGCAGGTGTACCACGAGCGCGTCAACACGCACGTGGCCGAGGGGGAGTTTGACTACGCCCGCTGCGGGATGCAGGATGTGTCGCGGGAGCTGCGGGGGCTGGAGGGCCACCCGGCCACGCGGTTACGCTTCACCAAGTGCTTCAGCTTTGCTGGGCCGGGGCCGGAGAACGCCTACCTTAACCAGCGGGCGAGGTTCTTCTCCGAGATAGAGGGTATGGATGACTACATGGAGGCCCGGGAGGGGATGCAGCTGAAGAACGTGGACTTTAAGGAGCATCTGATCACCTACGTGGATCCTGACCACCTCCCCTGGTACACCTCCCGAGTAGCCTTCTGGCTGGCTGCTCTGCTCATGCTGTCTTGGCCTCTGAGGGTTCTGATGGAGTACCGTACGGCGTACGTCCACTACCATGTGGAGAAGCTGTTTGGGCTTGAGTACAGCCACAGCAGCCCCTCTCCCACAGACGAAGAAGTTCCCGTGAGGAACGGGGGTTGCGCTGGACTCCCGAGGGTGGACACACTGGACAGCACAGAGCTGGAGTGGCACATCCGCTCCAACCGCCAGCTGATCCCCAGTTACTCTGAAGCCATGCTTCTGAACCCGGACCTGGGGGGCTCTGGTTCTAGAACAGCCATCACTGCTGACGACAACACCACGTCCTCCAACTGCTTCCTGTTGAACGGCAGCCCGAGAGCACAAAGCTACGGGACACTGGTCCAGGACTGCGAGCACTGTAGCCAGCTGCAAGCCAGAGGAGGAGGAGGAAGAGCAGGAGGAAGGAGACGGACCACCACTAGCTCCAGCTGTTCCTCCATCTTCTCCCGCAATGCATTCCACTCACGCCTCTCCCTGGACACCTCCCGGTTCTCTCTGTGCCGTATGTACGGCTCTCGCCGAACCGTAGGGCTCTGGCGAAGCCGCAGCAGCAACCTGACGGACCGGGGGGCTGCCGGGAACGGGAACGGCTGTTCCTACTCCAGCCAGCTGGCCCTCACCGACAGCCCTCCCACCTACCGGGACGCACGCTTCTTCCCGGTGCTCCTAGTACACAGGCCGGAGAGCTGCGGCGGGGCCGATGGCACGGATGTACGCCGCTACTTTGTCCGGAGAGCGTCCTACTGCCTTGAGACTTCACTCTGAAATACAGACAGGCGCTGTGAGAAACATTGTGGACAGAGTACAAATACAACATGAAAATATTGTATGAAATATCAATGGTGCATCAGGCATTAAGATACAGACTGCCTTTTTGTGTCGATGTCTTGATTCATTTGTATGTGTTAAAGAAATTCACATAATTAGATCATAGAAAAATTACAACCCTGGCTGCCAATATTGCTTGACTGATGGATATCCTTGAGGTTGCAGCAAGAATAAAGGTTGCATGTTGGATTGATAAGGTATAGTAATAACTAACCCTAATTCTCTGATTTTGTGTGACTGTTGTAGCCAAAGGTGTAGCCTACATTTTGTCTGTCAAAGCTTTGAGTACAGCTGAGTACACTTAGAAACATAACTCATGGACCTTTGTATAAATTATAGATTCAATTGAACAGTTGATCCGCAAAACGTGAATGACAATGTAAGCATACAAAACGCAATAATCTCCCTTTTAATGGCAAGGACTGTTAATAAAAGACACATAATTCTGTCTCTAGTTCTATAGTATTCAATACAGTTGGATGCTAATAGGGAATAATAGCACACAAAACTTGCTTCACCCTCAAATTAAGCACTTGATAGGCTACCTCTCTCTATGCATCGTTGCATGCACGACCCAACTGTACTGTACGCCTAGAACTGCTGTGACCGCACAGGCGATAGACTCCTTGGCTCGTGGGGTGAGTATGGTAGCTTAAACTGCGAATTATGTGTCACGGTCTTCAACTTCCTCGTAGGCGATAAATTGCAATTCATATAACATGTTCGTTGTTGTTTCCGAAAGTCCAGCAAGCCTACATTCGTAACTAGGAAAAAAGGTTCATTCACTGGTGGTGGCTACAAGTGATTTACTACGTTGATTTGTTGGCATGGCAACCACAACGTCAACTTCGTAGCTTTGCAGGTCGTTCTTCCTTGCCCACATGAACAAATACGATGCACATTATAATTTTAAAGTAAGTGTGATTTGTGATTTCTGAAAATCAATGTGATGTATCAAAGAGGATATAGCTAAGTTTTTGTTGTGAATTTTAAACTCACATTTCCTGCAGAAAAATGATTTATTGATCGACATGAAACAAAGTGCATTTCGATCTGTTTACTAATAATTAATCAATAAATAATATCTGAAGCAAATAGGATGGTATTGGTGATACATCAAGTAGGCCTACAAATGTACATTATATTGTATTTTTGTTGAATGACTTCTGCACCAGGCAGAAGAATCACTAGATAAAGCAGATGTGATGAAGCGCACCAAGGCTAAAGGGCGCTGCCTCAAGGACCTGCAAAGCCAGCGTCTTTACAAACAGCACCTCCACAGTGCAACCTGTGGCCTCACCTTCTCCAGGGAGGTCATTAAGGAGCTGGCAGCTGAGACCATTCCCTACAGCCAGAGTGACTTTCATTGGCTCTTCAGTCCCTCTGGGCCCCTGGCTCCCGCCACCAGGGTGAAGACCCAAGTGAGGAGGGCTGTTCCCATCTATCTTGGCATTACAGAGGAAAAGGCTTTCCCTGGTCCTCGCTCTCAACTCCCACTCATACCAATGTCCCAGACCACTCAACTGACAGCCAAGGTGTCCTTTACTCTGCCTACTCATCAGCAGGGAGGGATGTTGGACTCCTTTAAGAGGACAGGGTTGCGAGGAATCTCCAATGTCTACAACTGTCTCAAGGAGGCATCTACAGGAGGCAATGAGGACAGGTCTGGTATTCTTTTCCTTTAGGTTCATGACAAGGTTTTCACATAGACCTCATATAGTATCACTGTTTTTAATTTGCAGCCACTTTTAAACAAAGCTAAACATTCACACAGATCCAAGAGCTGCCACTGGGACGAGTTTGTTCTGAAGAAACTGACCAAGACCACAGCCCAATGGATTGTTTGTCAGCAGATTCCCAACCAATGTCAGAACAAGACTAAACTGCAGAGCCTGCTGAGGACCCAGTACGGATCGGCCAGCGCCACTGATCTGGTCAAAGATGACCCCATGAGTGAGAAAGACTTCAGCGGGTAAGAAACCTCCAGGTCCCTGAAAAAATGTCCAACCAAACCAGTATCTGGAACAATTCTTGGTGTATGGCCATTCACAATAACCTTAGAACGGTATTCTCTTGAGAAAGACACTCGTCTAGCAATGACACGTTTGCACTGTAACATCAGGATGCAGGAAGTCCAATAGTGTGATCTTGGTCTGCAGGTACCAGGAACACAGTACACAGTCTGAGAGGCAGCAGTTTGTGCCTATCAGCCGCGCAGAGACCCCTTTACCAGTCTACTACAGGCAAGCAGGATAGATTCTCATAGACTCTGTACTACTGAGTCTCTCATGATTTTGACAACATACAAATAAACAAATAAATAACTGATACTAAATAATTATTTTTGAGTATATTAGGTGCATTATCCTTGATTCTACATATTATAATATAGTTGGCCCTGTCCTGCGTTACGTCGCTTACTCCTCCAGGGTCCAGGGCTACTCTGTGTCCCCAGCCTGTGCCGATGAGCCTGGTAGTCTGAATCAGACTGCCACTACTGTGGCGGTCAAACACATTGAGACCCCCTTGCCCCCCCGTCTGCAAGACAGCCTTAACCCCCGTGCTGGAAGCCATGTGCTACACACAGAGAACAACTTTGAGCTGGAACTCTTCTCTGGTAGACAACCTACCCACTAGTCTTGTCTACTGTACATTGTGACACCTTAATCTCTGCATTGATTTTGCATCATCATCTTGTATACACCTTACATGGTTTCAGGTATAGCTAAGCAAGTACATCAACGTGATCCACAAAACCATGACCGCATTATCATGGACAATAACTCGGAGTACCAGAAGAATCTGCAGGAGCTGTTCCCCTGCACTCCTAAAAAATGGACCAAGCCCTCAACAGACACACAGACTGATTCGAAAGGTAAGGAGGCTAGAAAAGCCAGGATAAAAAACAAGGTGTAGTCAAGGGGCGGTCCTAAACAGCTGTATTTCCTGCTGTGTATACAAGAAGATCTAATGGTAGTAGTAGTAGTGTTAGGTAATTATTTGATTCCCAAGGGGAGATTATGCAGGTACTGTGCCTAACAGTCAATACCAGTGAATACCATGAACCACAGGTTAGCACGAACCAGCAAACTGTGTAGAACAGTTTTGAAAGGTTAAACCCAGAAGGGTTTCATTTTCCTATTTTTTTTACGCATTCAGATATCTCCCAACAGTGATGTATATGGTGGAGAAGGGCATGCGACGCTGGGTGGACCTTCCTACATCAGCTGACTACACTGCAGAGATGGGCCTGCAGCCTCCAGACTACAGCGGGCAGTACACAGAGATGTCAAGAGATCGGCCGATCTACCAACCCATGCCAGAGCTCTCTTCCCTGCGCTATGCTGTGGAGGAGTGGAAGAGTGCCTGGAAAATCAGTGGGCCTTTTTCTGCTTAGTTGCGAGATGATAAGGCTACCTATTAAGTCCTGTAAAAAGAGACCTCTGCTTAAGTGGAATTCTCAACCGAGGTGGAAGCACTTTGCTCCATCAAATGACCTTCATATCAAGCTTTTAAAATGTCTGGGCCAGCAGTGTTTTTGTCTGTAGATTAAGGACGGTATTATGTTGAGCTCAGGAATCACCATCAAACTTTTCAAACATTTATTTCTCCGTCATCATTCATATGTTCAAAGTAGTAAACTTTCAGGAAATGAATTGTCACAGGAGCTATGTGTTGATTCCAGAGACCCCATGGCAGAGTGTGACCATTGAGGGTCTGCAACGAGCACTGACAGACCTGCACTGCAACATCAGGCTGGCAGCCATCGTCTCTTGTGCCTCTGGAGCTGTCAACAGGCCCAGGGTGGAGCCGACGCCCATAGATACAGGTCAGCTGACACTTCCAACACTGTCTGTGGGTTGGCCCATCTGCAGCCTACATCAGGGAGCACAGAGCATGTGAAAGACTTGATGATGCAGATGTTTGTGTATAAATGTGTGTGCGTGTATCTAGGCCTGTATGGCCGCTTACAGGACATCCAGCCCATTCCCCAGAGTCTCCAGCCTCTGCTACTCCAGGCGCTAGATGACCCGGACAGGAGGGTTCAGATTGCGGCCGCTGTGTGCCAGTACGCCATGGGCAATGCCAATGCCCATGCTCAGGAGATCCTCCGCAACACTATCCATCAAGGTACACCCGCTGGACCTCACTTCAAGTTTCACGTAGGGGAAGTTGAGACACTATCTTCGGCATCCCTGTGAGCTGTGTGGTGTTGGTGTGTGCAGACTCTACAGGGTTGGGAGCGGACAGCTGGGTAGCGGCCCAGTGTCTGGCTATGGATCGAGAACACAGTAGGCCTGTCATCCAGAGACTCCTGTCTCAGCTTTTCCAGAGAGAGTCCCACTCTAACAAGGAGCAGGCTGCCTCCCTGTTGGCCTCCATCAGCAGCAAGACTGTGAGCACACAGCTATCCATCATACAGTGAAACTGACACCTTCCAGATGTATTTCATCAAAAGTGTGACGTGTTTAATCTTCTTAGAGCTGCATTGAAAGTTTACTCTAGAAAGCTTGTGTTGGCGTCATGTGGCGTCCATCTAGACTCTGGTGCGCTCCCTGCTGGCTGAGGAGTTGAACTGTGCCAACTGGAAAACCAGGTTCCTGGCTTGCACCACCATATCCAAGCTAAAAGGCCCAATCAATAAGGTAATCGATAATAACACACAATTGATTATTATTACAACTAAACATTTATATTTGGTTCTATACTTCATTTTAGATGTCACAAATACAACATAAATACTGTATATCTGTGTTAACTCATGGGATGTTCCTTTTGTAGGATCTGACTAACAAGTTGATCTACCTGATGTGGAATGACTGGAATGGTAAAGTTCGCCAAACTGCTGCCCATGCTCTGGGGAAGCTTGGCATGGGACGAGAGGTTCATAATGAGCTCAGGTACCTAGCTACAGTATTATCATGGAATAATATAACCTTCTCCGACTCTGAATTCCTGTTCTATTGCTCCTATAAGTAATATATGTCATTTCATCATGTCATATTTTCTCACATTGGTTAGTTTGTCCTGTGATAATGTACTTGTGTTTCTATTAGTCAATCCCTTGCGGTCTCCTGGCCTGTCTTGTCCCAGAGTGAAGCTGGAGGAGGGTCCGGCCTCTTGGAAGGTGGAGGCCCTGGTCCTGGTTGGCACACTGCAGATCATGACGGTCAAGCTGCTTCCAATCTTCCTCCGTTGCCTCCAAGACGACTTTGTAGTTGTGCGCAAACAGGCCTGTCTGACCGCAGCTGCCTTAATGATGAAGGATGAGATGGTAACCTCCTCCAAAGACGTGTGAACTGTGAAGTCACGGTTGAAGAGAAATACAAGGACAACGTTTTTGAGGGTCTTTACTTTTGCGTCACAGGTTTTTAATCAGCTGATTCAAATGATGGAGAACGACCCAGCATGGGAGGTCAAAGTGGTTGCCATTAAAGGTAAGCACTGTCAATATTAGGTGCCCTTGGCCACTACAAACAAGCCATTCTGCAACCTTCCTTTAGTACACCTGGACCTATGTGAGTGTGTGTGCTAGCTCTAGGGATGATCGGCTGCCTTACCCCAGCACTGAATAAACTGCTGCTGTGGGCCCTGCACTACGAAGAGGAGCCCAGAGTACGCATTGCTGCATGTGAGGTCCTGAAGGTCTTGAAGGTGAAGAGCCCTGAGCTGCAGCACCTCCTTCAGGAACGTTTCGTTCTAGAGCCTCATCCAAATGTCCATAGGTGAGACAGAAGACTTAATGTTTCTCTCAAAGGGTAAGTTCAGCTCTTTTTTACTGCAAATCAAGTGGATTGCAGGTTCAAATTTCCCTCTTTACATCACTTCATTTGGATGAAACTGTCCGCTATAATATGAATACATTATATGTTATTGTACAAAGGTCCCTGTCTCACTCTGAAACGTGGTTTCTGCATAGATATTAGCAGACTAAATGGGTGGAAAATGTAGAAAATCTGCCATGTTTAGAACTTTAACAATGGAGAATGTTTTTCGGCACTTTCCTTTACTCAAGGCATATTGAGGGACTTCTAAAACAAAATGGATACAGCCTAGAGGGGGACAAAGGCATGTTCCACAAGATCAAAAACCAGGTACATTTTTAGTCCTCAGTAACCTCAGCTTGTGTTCCTTACCATGTCCCCACAGACAGACAACTCAGCCCATCTGCATCTCTGGCTGTGGGGTACAAGGGTATAAATAAAGACGTTAAATGGTTCTGCAGGTCAACAAGCTGTCCAGCAAAAGCATAATCATCGACAAGTTGCTGCTGGTGGAGGAACTAGAGAACATGCACCAGCAGCACAGAGGGCTTGTGGGTAACCACAGCCAGCCAGACACACGCCTGATGTCCCAGCTGCTGCAGGAGCACTACAGGGGTCCGTCTCTTCACCACACAAACAATAACAACTATCTGCCCTCAGACTGTCTGTCTGAACATCTCAGCATTTGAAAAGACTAAGAAAATCTGTCTCTTATAAATCCAGGTGGGAATTACTCCAACACCTCAAACTCTCAGGTACTCTGATCTCTGCCCATGCTATACAATGATATTGAGAAAGCACATTAAGTACATCTAAATGTATTATCCATTTATTAATTCATATTTGTCAAAGAGAACGTGGCAATCAACAGTTATAGAAAAGAAATAGCACTTATTGACAGGCAATGCATTGTGCCAAAAAGCCATTTCATTACTACATTGATTTTGTATAAAAAATAACAAACAACAATTAACAAATATATTTACAAATAATTCAGTTACAGGAAACATAACAGCACTTATTAATCCTGACAGGGTTCTCTTGAGTGCAGCCCTGTCCCAGAATCCTCTTTACCTGTCAATCAACAAAATCTTGCTACATCATGTGACATGTCACCACTAGAGAAAGGAGGAGATAACATCCAATATAACTCATGAAGTATATGTACTTTGTTATTGTATTTGTTAATGATATAAGAACTGTCAATTTCTTACATAAAATAATGTGCAATATAACTGAGTTCTAGAACTTCTAGGTATAAACTTATTAGAACATTGTTTTCATGGCAAACATGACACCATGACATATTTTGGAAACACGTTGACATTGAATGACCAACAGGCACATAATCCTCTTCTCATACAAACACACCCATTATGAGGAAGTGAAGAGGTTTGACTGTAGCCTTACAATAGGTTACTCTGTGTGTGGCTGTGTTGTCAGGTGGCGCTGGTGTCACTGATGAAGCTGCTGTGGTGGGTCCTCCACTGGAGGATCTGTTTTGAAAGCTTCTCTACCTCCGCTACCTGGGCCAAGAGTTGGGCTAAACCATTGTTCTATAGAGTGAAGGGGGGTGGGGTGGGAGAAATGAGATGAAAGTAAAGAAAAGTGTTAAAAGGTTTGAAAAAAGTAACAATAAGTAAAATGTTTGCAAAACGCAACAATAAGTAACATTTTTGCAAAACGCTAATAACACCAGTTAGGGGTCTCAACTGAAGGGCTTTGTAAATACTCACCAGTTTGTTCATGGAGTCATCAACAGTGGGAATGGTCCGCACAATGTTCATGCTCGTCTCAAGATTCCCAATGAAGTCCACCACCATCTTGATGACTTCCACCACATACCTAGGAAGAACGTTTAGCACAGTCAAGGATAAGGTATATATATATATATATATATATATATATATAAACCTACTATTTCATATGAAATTGTTTGATCACTGTCGATAACAATTTACCAAGTGTAAACCAATAAACAGTTGAGGACAGGAGGGAGAACTATCAGTCAGTAAATGTGGCAGAGGAACAGAGAAGGGGCATTAAGGAGGGAAAGAGACAGAAAGGTGGGGGGTCAGATGGCTGATTGGTTAGGTTATTGGGCTAGTAATCAGAAGGTTGTGGGTTAGATTCCCGGCAGTGCAGACTAAATGTAAAAAGGAGTGTGAATAATCTATATAACCTGTGGAGGTCAGCCTCTACAGGTAGGTTGGTTTGGCAGAGTGGCTTCATCAGTCTCTGTCGGAGACTGGCCTGCTCCCTCAGCACATCCTGCAGGTGGCTGGTGAACTCCTGCAGGGCAGAAAACCTCTGGCCTGGACAATACACATCAAGTCATTAGAGTAATTCTAGTAGGATCCCAAGGACTGTACCCCACACACCTACAAACACATAGCAATATGCAACAGGGCTTCTTCTAGTGAACTTACTCAGGTAAAATTTGTGAGTGACATCTGCGCTTTCCTTCTCCAACTTCAATAACTCTGTCTCTAGATTCACCTAAAACAAACAGATTTAAACATACATAAGGTTTGGGCTTCATACAACAACTACAAAGACAGGGGGCTATTTCCACTGCACCAGACAAGGCCACAGACTATGGATACTGATTAGTTTACTTTGTCAAGCTCTCGTTCCATTGAGATGAGCTGTTCTGCCTCTTGGAGATGTGTGGAGAATACATGGGGTTCCTTGGGGACAGTGTCCAGGTCAGCCTATGAGGATGGAGATTGTTCTCAGTTGTAACTTGTAAGTCACCGCAGAACCCCTACTTTTGCATGTGACATTGAAGTATTTGTTTCGGTAAGACATGACATAACTAGTTCTGTTCGTTCTTGATAAAGGCAACATTCTAATAGGAAGCGATCACATGTCAGGCTTACCTGGGACAAGACGCCTGTGGCGACGCATCTGGACAATACACTTGCAACAGGTGTCACCCAGTACGGGGTTAGCTCCCACGGTGGGTTCATTCGATAGCAACTTTTACAGCTGTTGTTGTTGTTCGAACAATGTCTGCTTCAGACTTGATTGGAAAAATGCAGTATAAGAGGGGGCACATCATGAGAAATACATCTTAATACATAGGTCTAGCTATAACAAATGTTTAAAAATCACACAAAAGTTGGTGAAATCGTTTCATAAATCTTACCTGTAAATTAAGGACTTTCTTGTTCAAATGTACCCCGCCTCAAATAAAATATGTTCTTCGTTGGAAAGTGTTATTTTGCTTCCGGGTTTTTTAGTCACGATGTTTGATTACCCCCATCTAGTGGTAAAACTTTTTTTAACTTGAAGATTCATCGTTTTGGGTCAACCGAGAGCCGTCACATGGCTCAGATTAAAGTAGAATTGGTAAACCGCCCGGGTCTGCTTCGTGGAACTAAATAGAAATTCCTCGTACTGTATGTGTAGAGAAAAACCTACTTTACTTTACCCTGATTTGGATCGAGAAGAAACTGCCAGTCTGTGGCATGCGCATTGGGTTCGCTAGCTAGATAGCAAGCAAGTCTCGGTCTAAACAGGATTAAGTGAAAGCTAGTAGCTGTGGTGACCGGATTTTAATCGGGAAACCATTTGGAAGTGTTGGACGGAAAAAACAACCGCGTGTCAAACTGTGACGTAAGTAAACAAACACATTTCAAATGGTATGGCTAGCCATACGTAGATACTTGTTAGTTTGTGCCACTACTGAAGAAGCTACAATACTGGGCTAGTTAGCACACTAGCTAACGTTACATCTAACGTTATCTAAACAATTGTCTAAGATATCAAAAAATGCATTAAATCGCAGGTAACTGTTGGTGTGTTGTTTAATCTCCCCAATGTAGAACTAGATTACTGTTACTCTGTAAAAAAGAGCTACGTGTATTGTTGCCAAGTTATGCTGAGTTGTTGCTTGTTTTTGATGACAACGCCCACCGCTACAATATATCTATGCACTCCATTCTTGCAGGGTGACTAAACATCTGCATCATTTAGTAACAGAAGAAATTAGTCACGACAAGAGAGCAGCTCGAGAAGCTATATCCACTAGCTAGCCTTCCAGGTCTTGGTCGACAGCCGTGTGTGGCTGGCAGGTTACAATTGCATCTTACTTGGCTCCTGTCAACATCTGTGTTATAAATGGGGAACAGTGCCCTTAAGTCTCACCTGGAGACCTCTCAGAAGACGGGGGTCTTTCAGCTGACTGGAAAGGGTCTCCCTGAGGTAAGTTGTGTCACATTGACATGTCAATGGGCGTGTCAATGTGACCAAGCTTAAACTTATTTAGTTAGCTATATTAAGCTGACAGATGTTGATAGACTCGGCTTAACACTAATGATAAAACACACAGCTTCTGTTTAAGTCTTGTTGATGTCTTCAACCTTTCAGCTTTGTGTTTCAGTTCCCCGAGGAGCTCCAAAGACTGACTGGTAACTTGCGGACTGTGGATTTGTCCAACAACAAGATAGAAGTGCTTCCGGCTTCCATAGGGAACTTTCTACATATGAAGAGTTTGACTCTTAACTGTAACAAACTCAGTAAGTGGTTGTTAAGGATCTTCTCGGTCTAATGTATCACTTTACAACATCAGCCTCAGTCAGATATATGGGAAATGGTTCATAATGGACAATGTGTTATTAGTGTTAGAGCTTCATTAAAGCAATGATGTCCATTTCCTGCATCATTGACGTACTTCCCTCTCTTAACATGTTTGAATGCGTACTACATCACTTTCACATTTGTACTTGTGTGTTTAAGCGAGTCTCCCCTGTGAGATAAGCAAGCTGAAAAAGTTGGAGACACTGCTGTTGAATGGCAACCAACTCCAGCAACTGCCAGCCACCATGGGACAGCTCAAGGCCCTACGGACCCTCAGCCTGGCTGGGAACAAGTTCAGGGAGTTCCCCCCTGGCCTGGGCACCCTGCGACACCTGGACCTGCTGGACCTGTCCAAGAACCACATCCAGGCTGTGCCCCCCGAGGTCTCTGCTCTGCAGACCATAGAGATCAACTTGAACCAGAACCAGGTATCATTTCCAGTTTGGTGAAGCCGCATGTAGGCTATTATAGCCAAGGCAACTCCTCAAGACTACTCCTTTGTATTTGTAACCCAAAAAACGAAGAGAAAAGAAACTGCCGCTGTATCAAACACAAGGCATTTAATGAAACTGATTTACCGTAAAGATAGCATTCACACAGTCAAAGACAAATCCTTGGTTTTCTCCCCCAGATCTCGTTGTTGTCTGGGGATGTATCCAGGTGTCCCAGACTAAAGGTGCTGCGCCTGGAGGAGAACTGCCTGGAGCTTTGCTCCATTCCTACCTCCATCTTGACGGACTCTCAGGTCTCCCTACTGTCTGTGGAAGGCAACCTGTTTGAGGTGAAGGATATGAGGGACTTGGAGGGTTAC
Source organism: Hypomesus nipponensis (assembly GCF_054491055.1). NCBI lineage: Eukaryota > Metazoa > Chordata > Actinopteri > Osmeriformes > Osmeridae > Hypomesus > Hypomesus nipponensis. Next base: position 14,529,946 of record NC_140363.1, read on the forward strand.
GAAAAGGTAAGCAACGCGTAGGTTCTGTGCATGTGTGGGGTTGTGTGGACAAATTACCTGTTCAAGGTGAGAAGAAGGAACAGAGAGAGAAGCAAGTGACGCTGGGGGATTTTTTGCCCTTATCGCTTTGTTTTGAAGCAAAGATTATCCACTGTTTATAAAACGGACATTATGTCATACTTTTTAACCTTTCACCACAATAATTAGTCGGGGTTTTTTTTTGGGGGGGGGGGGTTCTGGATGAAATTTGTCAACCGTCTTTGAATAAATACAGTTTCACCAGAGAGGAGGGCTAGACAATAATGGGATTTCAACTCTTGCTAGGAGGATCAATTGTGAAAGTACAGGCTTAAACAGTTCCTATATTCCTTACCAGTCATAATCCTAATCTAATCTTTAGTTAAATTTAGCCAGTAAACTCTCAGAATAGCCAAAGAAATATAACAACTCATAACTCATTCAGGGAGCTTATCTCTTTGTCTTGGCTGTACCTCACGTGGCTTTATACCTCCACATCATGCATTTGATGTGGGGTCAGATGGCTGAGCAGTTAGGGAATCGGGCTAGTAATCAGAAGGTTTCCGGTTTGATTCCTGGCCGTGCCAAAGGATGTTGTGTCCTTGGGCAAGGCACTTCACCGAGCTTGCCCCGGGGGAATGTCCCTGTACTCACTGTAAGTCGCTCTGGATAAGAGCGTCTGCTAAGTGTCTAAATGTAAATGTAATGTAAATTTAATGCGTTCAACTTCTCAACTCACTGCTGATTATCACATTTCATTGCTCCAGCCTTTGATGTGTTTCCCTGCTACTTACTCAACAGTACATGGAGCGTTTCACGGCCACCAAGAAGAAGTTTGCCTGAAGAAGATCCGTAGACTAGAGCACCCCCTGAAGTCAATCTTAAAAACTACTAGCTACTAGCTCTCAACCACCCACTCTCTAAGTGGGTGGGTGTGGCTTTACGACAACAGCAGCTTCTGCAGCATCAGAGCACAGTGAAGGAGGATGGCGATGGAGGGACAGACTAACAGATGGATAGATGGACGAACATGCGGACAGCGGGTCTGGTTGGATATAAACACCATCATCAGATCAGTAATGGAGGTTACCAGTACAACAACAACACATCCCAGTGACAGCACACTGATTTAGGATGCCCACAGATACTACATTTAATCAAACTAAATTATCTTCAAATAAATGTTTGTCTGTTTATGAACAAAATGCACATTGTACTTTGAAGCATGACAGTGGGTAGTGAGGTTCCATTCAAAGTGGCATGTCGTTGTCAAATCACTGGTATATTATGGTTTCTAATCTATCTAACAAGCACCATGACTGTAGAAGGAAAGTCCCTATTGTACAGTATTATATTGAGGAGATTATAGTGGATGTGTTTTGCTTGTCAGTGACACTAAACTTATGCAGTTGCCCAGAATTAAGCATGTCAAGTTATGTTAAGACGAAAAAGCGTGTACACGACCAGGATGAGTTGATGTGAGAGATGATATATAATTGAAGTAATTGTGTACAGACGAGGACTGTCTCCACTAGGCCAGTAATATTTATTATCCGTTACCCTATTGAAATGAGTAAAAACACACGAGAGCTGTAGTACTAGGTAACTGGTAATCGGTTTCTGATCAACATGAAGTGGATGAAAGTGCTACACTCTTTGTGAGAGGCTTGGCTTGAAATGAAGGAAGAAAGGTTCATAGCACAGAGATCATCACCAGATAAAGGTCCATCTTCCTGCAATTAATCTTTTTTTTTTTTTACCATTGAAACTATTTGGACTAAGGCCTTCAGTCTGTTTTGCACGCCCACCTTCTCACTACATAGTTTCTTATTGTATTTTAATCTATGATTATTTTTATTAGAACATATTTATTTTTGTCCACAACCTCTTAAATGTAATGTTATTGCTTTTAATCAGTGGTGTCGTTTCTGTGAAAGGAGTAGTCAACCGTCTATAATACCGATTTTGTATGGATGCACAACATTCGTTTTTCTTTAAAATGCTAGTGTGGCAAGCTGCGAGCCTTGTGTGCTGGGCAGCTTCACACTGAAACCGTTCCATCATTTACGGTCATTTAGAATACCATTCATCAAGATTATCCTACCATGGTAACTCCTCCACTTAGTCTATGGGGATCATTTAGAACAGTGGTTCTCAACCCTGTCCTCAGGGACCCCCTGTCCTGCTTGTTTTAGATGTTTCCCTGCTCCAACACACCTGATTCAAATGCATGTTCGTTACCAGGCTTCTACAGAGCTAGATAACGACCCTTTTATTTGACTCAGGTGTGTTGGAGCAGGGAAACATCTAAGACATGTAGGACAGGGGGTCCCTGAGGACAGGGTTGAGAACCACTGATTTAGAATGACAAACTTTTTAGGTAATGTAGCCTAGAATGCCTATTTAGAAAGAAAACTCGACATTGTTGTCATTAAATGCGTTTCTTTAACCGTTTAGTTTCTCTCGAAGACTCCTATATAGGCTTGTACTTCATAACAACCCTTGAACGCGTTTAGAGTCTTGCTTTGTAGCTTTGGTGAACATTTTACATATTCGCTACTTCATTCAACTGGACTCTTGAACTTGTATCAAATAACCATGTGACCTCGTCTTATCTCATTACATTCTCGTATTAAATAGGCTATATCTACGACACTTTGAGTACGATTATTTATTTATTTTGTTCTACAACAGGATTGCCGAATTATGGTCTTCTGTGGAAGCCTGATAACGACCATTCATTCGAATCAGGTGTGCTGAATCACGGAAACATAAAACATACATGACTGCGCACTGCAGCCCCTGAGGACCAGAAATCGCCGCCCCTGTTCTACAGGAATTAGAATCAAGATTCCATAGTTGATTCTCTGTGGATGTGTCACGTCAAACATACACTAGGCGGCGATCATGCGCACGGGCATTCCATAGGAGCAGAGCAATCGCTTCAACCCTACACATCCTGCCGCGGAGGAAAGAATAACAAATCGAGGAATTGCCTACATGTTTGAAACGAGTAAAGCCACTTAAATTGTTTTTGATGAACGGAGAAAGCGTCAACCACATAGAACAAGGTACTCTACATTATTGCATCAATTGGATGAATTGCAGCCGACTCGTTAGTCGAGAATTCACTTTCTCCAGCGGAGCTCCGAGATAGATGGGACATGTAGCCTGTTGACCGTCCCCAGGACCCAACTTTGCGGACACTTGGAAATATTTTACTGAGCCAGAAGAGCTTCAAAACCTGTGAAACACACGATGAAAAAATGAAAATTGCTAATTTGATTATATTGTTTTTGTTACAAAGTAATCAAGGAAGCCATGGTAAGTACCACTTAAGATTTTGCAACTTGATCACATGCATTTATGAAGAGCTCTGAAGTGCATACGAGAATACGATGGTCAACACTCGTCAACACTTATTTTACCGAAGTGGCCTAGCACTTCACGTTTGTATTAGTTTAAAAAGCTGAAATGGTTTCGCGTTAACTTTAACCCCAAAAAAGCTCAACTAAATTTGGGTGCGAAAGGCTACTCATTGTTGTCCTGCCTCGCAGTTGTGTTTCATTATGAATTATTAAAGAGGGAAATATCATCAGATGGAACTCCATAACTGCCAGGCATTACCTCGGAGGGGAAAGTATCCATACCCGTCTCTTCTATTACAGCCAAGCAACGCAGTGTAGCGCTGTTCAGATTTACAAGATAAACATGCAGAGTAAAGGACATTGTTGACTTTGTCCAGGCTTGGTTACATAGAGCATTTTACCCAATTTTCTGCTATTTCCATGTGTAAACACCAATTGAAATATATTTATTGAACCATCCACTTGCAAAATCTCCTACAATACACTGACTTTGACTCAGGTTAGATTTATTTCTTTATCTGTAATCCTTGGAGGGAACTACATTTATGGTATTATCAGAGCATTCATTTAATGTGAAATGGAGAACCATCGAGCTGTGTCGACAGAAAGGTATAAATACATTGAACGGCCTCTGCCTTTTGCCCTGACTAAGTTCTGTAGAAGAATATGGTCATTGATAGCTGTGTTCTACAGGCTGAGTGCTGTTTGGTGGGCCCGGGCTAGAGGACACAGCTGTAGTGAGCTGTCACAGTGGAGAGCTTTCTCTCGTTTACAGAACCCTATGACGTCTCTAAGCCCGAGTCACAACACATCCAGCCAAGATGTATGCAACAGTCACAGCACAATAGACACACAGAGCCATACAAAAGCTTTTTGAAAAATGATGCAAGCTGACTTTTAATCATATTTTAGTTCCAAAAATATTGGAACATTTTGCGCTGCCAACCTAATCGCTTCAAATCATCATAGGTGTTGACAGAAGCCAGCCACATATGCCCAAGTCTTAAGAAAAAACAAGATTTCTAAAGTATTTCTTTTTGTCTTTTGTGTATCAGACTTCAGGCAACTGTATTCCTCAACTTCCACTTTCTTTGACTCAATGCACTGTAATGAAGTTAGTAGTAATAAATCAGAAACAAAACAACAGTTGACTTCATCCCTTCAATTCTGTTGAGTGGCATGTGCACTCCACTTCCTTTGAAAGTTATTCACCTCTCTGGCCTCGGTTGTGTGTGTGTGTGTGTGTGTGTGTGTTTTCTCCCTACAGGAATACGTTTTACCAAGAACCCTACCAACCTGACGGTAACCCAGGGCAACATGGCGCGGCTGGGCTGTGCAATCGAGGGTATTGGCGAGCCGGAGATCGTGTGGATGAAGGATGGAGAGAAGCTGTACTCCACCGACCAGATGTACATAACTCTGGAGGCTCATCACTGGGAGACCTTCCACAGGTAGTCTGTTACCCTGGCCTGAGTAGACCTAGCCCTGTTATACCTGGCTAAACTGTACAGATACACTGATAGGAGAGTAGCAGTTAGTCCACGGAACAGATGCACATAAATAACTCTGGACGTCCACCGGACCTTTTACTGGTTGGTTACTGATGTTACACCTGCACAGATATACACTGGTAAGCTACTGCTATGAAGCAGGAGTATGCTACACAGCTGGCCTGTTACTGCTGATGCATGGGTTACTGTAATGGCCAGTTGTCTAGTTAACTTAAACAGGTAAGTGACTGTATCTAGGTCTTTACTGAAGAGCCGCTATGGTTTAACTCATGGTACATAGTTGCACGGTCACTTAATGCTAGTATGTCACTCATTTTCCAGTTAATATGTACAGTAGTTGTCCTGGCAGTTGAAGCATATTCAAACAACGGCCTTCTCTTTTAGAAAGCTGGATAGTCAACAATGTGCCCAGCTATCTACTCTTCAAATGGGTCCTTCAACCTTGCATTACATCAAGTCTGGTCTGAGCCTTTCTGTGTTAATGTTTAGAGGTGACACTGCTGTATGTTGGTGTGTTATGTGGTATGAGGCCCCCCGTTTGTTATGGTCAAACACGCTGGGGCACGGTAAATACAGGCTGCTGTTGCTGCGGATGTTGATCCCGTCTTTAAAGACTTTCCCCTCTTTTTAACATCGCTCACAGGAATTTGGTTGGGCTGGTGAACAGTCACACTTACCGACAGATCTCAAATCTGCTGACTACTCCCCTTGTAGGCTTATCCTCTAGTGGCAGAAATGGAGAACTGACCCATGTTCAGATGTCCGTTGTTCAGTGTAGAAGAGGGTGGGAATCTGGTAATCAGCTTCAACACTTGGTTCCTGGCAGGGCCAGTCAACATGGCTAGAGATGGGGGACCGTGAGAGACCCAGGGAGAGCTGAGATCCATGTTTGCTGTAAAGGAGACAGAAACCCGTGCAATCACCGTTACAATTTGTTACCGTCCCAATGTACATACCGGCATCCTACACATCAACCACACACCTCAAGTATCGGAAAGTTCTATGGCTTCAGAGCTCTACTTTTGAAACATGTTTTTTTTTCTCAAATTCTTATTTTTTTTTTAACCAAAGTTCACAAGTTGTTTTACATTTGTCAGAACAGCTCTATCACATGCAATATTCAGGGGTTCACCTCAGTGAACAAGCTTAGGAGCTAAGGTATAATAGAGACCGGCTACAGACTTGGAGGCAGTCAGCTGCCTGTGAGTAACGTAACCCTTCAGACCGGAGTCGCGGCTCACGAGAGGGAGGGGGATCCTGCGTCTCCGCTCTCAGTCCACCCGCTCTAATCTCCTGCACATGCAGGCTGGCGCTAGGCTCAAAGTCTGCTGTTTCCTTTCTCCTTCCCTCCTTCTCTCTTTGCCTCCTTTTTCAAGAGCTGCTGGATAATCAGAACTGAACCTCACCCAGATAGCAGAGATGTGGAGTGTTGGTTGGAAACTGGAGTTTCTTGTTGGTGTGAATGTACTGTTTTGTATCTAGGCTATGGGTATGAGGTGCATCATATTCATATACTCAGTTACTTGGGCCTCCTGATTGATCATGCTGCTTGTTGTCCACTGTATTGTCTCTTAATAGTTCTCATTGCTAGATGCCAGTCTATCTATGGAGGCCGTGCCTCAGAGACAGATTTGATTTAGTTAATTGGCACATTTAGCCAAGTAATATGCTCTTTACAGTGATAGCAATTAACATGATCATTTCATGAATTCGGGAAATGATCTTAGGGAATGACTGAGGTTGTGTTTGTTTTAAGTGTTAAGTCAGTGCAGCAGCAGGATGCAGGGAAGTACTGGTGTGAGGTAGAGTTCCACAGCCTCACTTTCTCCTCTGAACCAGCCTGGATCACTGTAGAAGGTAAATGCACACCACTGTCCATTTCTCTTTATTTTGCCAATAGCCAAAATCCCCCTCTCTCACTCAAATCTGTCTCTTCCATACTACCTTTCTCCAGGTGTCCCCCATTTCACATTGGAGCCCCAAGACGTGGCTACCTTCCCTGGGGTGCCCTTTAACCTGACCTGTGCTGCTGTTGGGCCCCCTGACCCAGTTGATGTTCTTTGGCGGCTTGGGGGGGTCCAGCAGGGAGAAGTTGGCCCCTCCCCATCTGTGTTTCATGTCAATGGTAGGTCTCCATGTAATACATTAGAACATCCCTGCAGAGATGGCAAAAATGCACACATCCTTCACTCTAGTAGAAGTACATATACTCATGTTTAAAAAGACTCTGGTAAAAGTTCTGACGACACTTTTTCACTCAAGTTGAAGTAAAGAAGTGTGGGCTCTGACACATTTTCCAATGTGCCCAAACTTGTCTGGTACTGTATACTTAAGTAAAAAGTAGCCATTACTACTACCTGTTTTAGTGTCACGCTGGTTACTGGACTTCACATCATATTAATACATGAATACAAAAATACACTATAGACACGCAGCGCATTCGCCAGGAATCCTTTTTGACGCAGACAATTTCAAACATCTCCCTCATATAGGGCCATGGGTGACTATTCTCAGTCATGTCGACATCACTAACTCTCTCTGTGTCATCCATAAAGTACCTTTTTTCAAAAATATTTTTTTAAACCTTAAGAAACATGTTTTTTTTTTTTTCCAGTTTATTACCTTTTCCCCACACACAATTAAAGTAGAGGAAAGGAGAGAGGATGAGACGGGAGACTAGCTTGTAGACTAGCTTTTGTTTGTTGTGCGTGAGAGCCGGGAAATGAAAAAAGCAATGACAAGAAATAATATTGACATGCCACCAATACAGATTGAAACTAAAGTAACAAACCTTGGCTTTAAAATGTAAGAAGTAGAAAGTAAAGATGGGTGTGTCAAAAAAATTCAGGAGTCAAAGTTAAAAGTTGTCACAAAATAAATAGGGAAGTAAAATACTGATACCAGAAAAATAGACTTAAGTACAGTCACAAAGTATTTGTGCTTCATAACTTCCCATCTCTACCTTCCTGTTATATATTTTTTCTTCACAACATGAGATTAGAGGGTTAAAAATAACAATGCTTTATATACTCCCCTAGAGCTTCAATATTTGTGTCAAATTGAGTGTATAATTATTTCAGATATTGAAGAGGAAACATGATGATAGGATGAACACAATTTGCCTTCTTGCACTGCCCCTCTCTCTCCTTCACTGACCTGTTTAATCAAAACAGGATGAATCATATGACTCATGCAGGAGAAGGTTTCCTCCTGCCATCAGCTTATTTGTAGTTCCAGGAATGTGTGACATAGCAAAGGCCATCTCATCACTACCATTAGTCAGGGTGTCCTTAGAAGGGATTACAGCTTCCTCGCTAGGAGACTGAGCTATCTCACAGCCTGGAGATTTGAAGTTTGAGGAAGAAGCGAAAGAAATGTCCCTCTTTATGGGAGGAACACTCTCCTGCTCCAGGGCAGGCTACCTGGGCTCACCTGCTTACTGATTGACTTGTCAACTTGCCAACTGATTATTTGATAGACTGGTTGGCTGGATGGTGTGTTCATGCTGCACATGTTCTTTACTGCTGCTAACCATTAAGCAGACAGGGTGTCATAGGGGTTAATGATGTAAGGAACATTTCCAAGTAGCTATAAAGGTTTGGATCTTCTGTTTGAAAAACTTTACCTGCACACATGAACATGAATGTTTAAGTGGACCTAAACAGCTGTGTCCTAGCTAAAGGATCATTGGGGTTGTGTTTGGTTTAGCAGTCCAGTCTTGTGAGACCCAGGGCTGTATATTACTGTGTGATTACAGTAAAGTGCAGCTCTGTCTGCCTTCCATATGTAACTGGACACGCCTCATCCTGTAGTGGAGTCCACTGATTAATGCACCAATACTGCTGACCGCTCTCTGTCTGTCTGTCCCTCTCCCATTCTCACACCATCACCTATCTCTCTCTCTCTCTGTCTCTCTGTCTCTGTCTCTGTCTCTCTGTCTGTCTCTCTCTGTCTCTCTCTCTGTCTCTCTCTCTGTCTCTCTCCCTGTCTCTCTCCCTGTGTCTCTGTCTCTCTCTGTCTCTCTCACCCACCTCCTTTTTTTATCTAATTTCATTCCATAATCTCTGTCTCACTTCATCACTTCTCTCCTTCATTCTTGCATTAGGCATATATTGTCATCATGTTTTTAAAGTAGTGACAAACCAGGCTGTGACACACACGCACACATTCTTGTAAACCGGGGCATGGGTCAAATAGGATTAGCTTCAAGGAAATGAAAATTCACTGAAACAACATCTAAATAATTAGACATTTGTTATGTTGCCTTCAAACCAGCTTCTTGGTTTCAGGTTGTCAGTTACAAACCCTGTCAACCCTTCCATAGCTGCTCACTGTCACTGTTCTCTCATGGCGTGTCAAGACAGAACTTATAAACCAGCTGTTCCCAGAATAACCTGCTTGATGTGACTGCTATCTTAATGTCTGTTACTGACATGAGTAGTAACCCGTCTGTTGGTCTTGCATGGCAGGATACTGTTCTGGTCTAACTCACTCACTTCTCACCATCTAACACCTCAGCCTTGAAAGGTCCTTGGAATGTTGTCGAAAAGGCAAGTCTCTCCTGGCCTATATCTCCTGACTGTGTCTGACCCGTGTCTGTATCTCCCTAGGTGTGAATAGCAGCATTAAGTTCTACTGTGAAGCCAAGAATGCGAGAGGAATCTCTGTGTCGCGTACAGGCACTGTGCACATAAAAGGTGAGCTATAATTTCCATGTTACTGTCAGATTACTGTCATCACTTACATTGGTGCCACAGGGTTGGATAGTGTGATGCTGTATCTGTTTGTTATATCAGAAATTTGACTTGCCAAATCAAAACAACAGACTGAAGATTACTGGAGGTGGACTTCACACAGCAGTTGTTGACCTGTGTGTGTGTGTGTGTGTGTGTGTGTCAGTTCTGCCATCATCCCCGGTGGGTTTGCAGGTGCTCCAGGTGCTGGAGAACAATGCCACATTGGTATGGAAACCTGGCTTTACTGGCCACTCTGATTTAGTGTCCTGCATCATACAGGTATACCCCTCCACCACACACACACACACACACATTGCAAGGAACCTTATACCTGGTTCAAGATCTGTTTTCCAGTCAGTACCGAACACCTACTTTAGTCTGTCCTCCATGCCTCTGCAAGATGTCTAAGAGGTCTGGTCGGAGGGCAGATCTCCCAGATCAGCTAGTGGCAGTGCCCCCCTTCCAGTTGGCCCTCAAGGGGCTGAAGAGCCATGCCAACTACAGCGCCAGGCTCCGCTGTTCCAACGAGGTGGGCACCTCGCCCTTCTCCCCCTGGGTGGACTTCAAGACGCCAGAGGCAGGTGAGGAGGATAACACTGTGTCAGGATGACCAAAAAACGAGTGGTGCCCGCAAACAGGACGACCCGCATGCTGGTCTGTATGTGTCAACTGTTGTTTGACCGGTTGTTTTGTTGTGAGCCGTTAGTCAGCAGCAGCTGCAAATCTAAAGGGCCACATTCTTTGATCCATGCAACACTTTGGGGACAAAGTAATGGATTGACGAAGACAAAAGGAATGGGAGTATGTGTGCGCCGCTAGCCAGACAGTCAGCAATCCCTCATGTCAGACGCACAATGTTTGAATTTCTTTGGGGGGGGGGGGTTCAAATGAAATTTCAGATACTTCCGAAGTTCCTCAAACAAACACGTATGTGAACTGCGCTGTGCAGTGCTTGGGGGGAGGGGTGGGGGGGATGACCCTGTTTGTATGTTTGTAAACTGGCAGCACTGGAGGCTGGCCAGTGGATTCCAGCTCTGATGGTACAATGGCCCATTGTGGCTACTGCCCTCAATCCATATCAATGGGCTATTGCTACTGCAGCCCTAGCCTGGCCTGAGGGACTCCTCCTAGTGGTTAGTACAGCCAGTGTGAGCTTCATAAACATTTTTCTACAAGTCTCTCTAGGTTCATAATACTCAGAATCAAGAAAGGTTCAGTAAATAGTATCTACATTTTTTAGTTTTCTTGCAAAGCTTTTATAATGCCATTTATAAAAGTTGGCATCAATATCAAAGTCTTCGTGTTTGTTTTGTAGTTCCCTCAGTTGCCCCCAAGAACCTAACCTTTGACCTGACGGAGCAGCGTCTGTCCTTGAACTGGGCGGAGCTGAATGTGGAGGAGTTACAGGGGAAGCTTCTGGCCTATAAGGTCCAGTGGAACCTTGGAGGGGAGGGCCAGGTACCACCACCACCACCTATCACAGCCACAGTAACCATAGCATTCACCCAATCAGACACAGTGAAATCAGTAGTGAATCTGCAATGTCATAAAGCAATTTAGCCAACAAACTACCAACAACGGTGTTGCCAACTGTCACATCTGGCATAAGACTCCGCTTTTACCAGACCATAGAATCCTATCCACGTTAAGCCCTTTGTTTTTAGTTTTATGGAATGTAAGAAATAGTTTATGGATTATGACGCAAGTACGGCCACTGGTCATACCAGATTGCTTGTGTACAGTCATGTGGAAGGCAAGGGGCAGTGCAGGCTGTAAGACATGCATGACTCACTCCCTTATAGCCTGTCAGCTGGTGAGATTGAATACTTGACTTCTTCTGAACTGAATGTGTTTTCAGCAGCTTTTATACAGACACTCTTCTTAGAAAAACAGCAGGCCATTAACTGGAAAGGTGAAGGGTGAACTTGTATCAGCAGCTGCTGTATCAATAGCAATATGCCCTCAACAAGAATAGCTCACTACAGTAAGATTGCTGCTGGTTCAGACACTTCCCACCAAAAGTACAAAACATTCTTGTGTTTTCTTAGTAAAGCCTTTAAAGTAGTCAAATTTGGTCACAATGTGAGTTTGCTGTTGCGAAATCTGAAACTCGAACGGCATTATCTCCTGCAGGAGGCTCTGCTGTTCAAGGAGAACGTGGCCCACTTGTCTGGTGGCGGGCGTTTCTTCAACGCCACGTTCCAGGTGTCAGCCTGCACTGTGGCCGGCTGCGGCCCCTGGAGCCAACCGGTCCTCGTCATGCCAGCCTCGGGTAACCACGCCAACCTGTCAGACAGAATAAAACATAGATTGATCTAAAGCTCCAGGTTGATTCTGTGTCACGTAGTTCAGCTTTGAACTTTAGACACCAGGGTGTGGTGGTCCTCTGCAATCCTACAGGGAGCTGAAAATTACATTCACGACAGTCGATTTCCAAGTGACGCGTGCTGTGTCTCTGCTGTCCTTTTCTAGCGGTGCAGGCCCAGACCCAGCGGGGGCACATGTGGGTGGGGCTGCTGCTGGGGTTGCTGGTGGCAACCATGGTGGGGCTCCTGCTCACGGTTCTGGTTCACCGCCGAGGGAAGGAGACTCAGTTTGGGTATGCTGCTGTAGACTGGGTCTCTTTCTCAAGCCCTAAAATGGATTGTTAAACTGAAGCCCCCCCCCCCCCAAAAAAAAAGAGTCACTGAAAAACAAACCCTGCTGTTTTGACCTAAAGAAGCCAGTTAGTCATAATGAATCTGTGTGCGTCACGGCAGGTCCGTGTTCAAGGCCCCGGGACCAGTGAACTCTGTCTCCTTCACGGCAGCACGCTCCTTCAACAGGCAGTGCCCAGAGCTGCAAGAATCCACCTGTAAGTCCTCCATAAAGCCTCTGCAACCACCATAAATACTGGTGCCAGTATTGACACATACACTTGACCCACGGAGGCCCACCACCCTCCCGCAGAGCCCTGTGTGGAGAGTGATTTCATATGTCTCCCTCTAGTGGACAGTCTGGGGATCAACGAGGACCTGAAGGCCAAGCTCCAAGATGTCCTCATTCCTGAAAGACTGTTGACACTTGGACACATGCTGGGCAAAGGTGAGGAGTGTGTGGGTTTGGTGGAGTGCATGTGTTTGAGTTTAAAGCTGCACCGTGCAACTGTAAGGGCTCCACAGACTCTGTATACAAAATACCTCCGAAAAAGTGTAGTCAATACACCATGGAAACATTTATGCAGGCTTTGGCTTTAAATGTCACAGATGTTGTTTGGACTAGTATGTAATTATGACTGTGTATAGCAAAATAATGGTGTTGTTTCCACTGTCTGGGTGATGTTTTTGTAGTAATCATATAGTAACCTGGCAAACCCAAGTACAAACTAGCTTATATAGAGGCCTGGAGCTTGTTGAAATCTTTTATCTCTGGAACTGGAGACAAATTACAATTCCTAGGTAACCAACAATAGTAATTTTGTTTTATTATTGGACTGTTTGTGTGTCTACCTGTCCAGGTGAGTTTGGTTCGGTGCGTGAGGCATTCCTGAAAATGGAGGACAGCTCTGTGCAGAAGGTTGCTGTGAAGGTGCTTAAATGTGAGTGACCATTAGGCTACATTTAAAACACACAATGAATTTACTTGTCTGGTCTTATCCTTACGTTCCTCGCTTTTGCCATAAATACAGCCGACATCAACTCATCAACTGACATTGAGCAGTGTCTGAAGGAAGCGGCCTACATGAAGGACTTCCATCACCCCAACGTCATACAGCTGATTGGTAAAATGACTCTACGTTCTGACTTACTAATCTCACCACACTGGCAGCCAAATTGACATGTTATAACCATAAGCAAACGCTAATATTTTTTTGCACTTAAATTTGATGGGCCATTTTTACAGTGTACCACTGCTGTACACCATGGTAACCTCCCATTGAGTGTGGTGGCCTCCCTCTCTACTCTGTCTGCCTCTCCCAGGGGTGAGTCTCCACAGGCGTCACCCGCAGAGGTTACCTGTCCCCATGGTGATCCTGCCCTTCATGAAGCATGGAGACCTGCACACTTTCCTGCTCTTGTCACGCCTGGGGGACGAGCCCTTTGTGAGTAGCTTTACACACAAACATAAGAGGTTTCTCATATCTCATATTAAGTTTGTAAGTAGTAGGAGTAAGTAAGAGTTTCTGTCTGAACTTTGCCCTTACTCATAGTTTGTGTGATGCGTATGAAACAATGCCAGATAAAATGGGTTCTCTGGCTCATGTTTGACTGGAAAATCCAAGGTTGTTTTTGTTACATTTGTGAGCTCAGATCCATCGATGGCTTCCTTTCTTTTCTGTTGTGGAGGAAACATACATTCTGTGTAGACTTCTGGCCTTGAGTAGCCTCGCTCTTTTCCTGACATCCTCTCTTCTGCCACCCCCTCCCTCTCTCCATAGACCCTGTCTCTTCAGATGCTGATCCAGTTCATGCTGGACATCGCTCGGGGGATGGAGTACTTGAGCAGCAAGAGCATTATACACAGAGACCTGGCTGCCCGCAACTGCATGTGAGACACAGCTTCCATCACATAACTGAAACGGAGAACATGCATCTCATTAGTAGACTAGGACATTGACTCTGGAATTAAACCAACTAGGAGCCCCCCCCCAGACACATAGTACATCTCAGAGGTGTGGCTTATGGCTTCGGTTTGCTTGGATGTCTCAAACCTGTATGAGGGGGCCACAGGACCAGGAGAGAGTGTATGTGTGTGTCTGGCATAGAACATCATGCTACCGCATGTGTGACACTGTACTCTGTTCTACCACCAGGCTGAATGAAAGCCTGACGGTGTGTGTGGCGGACTTTGGTCTGTCAAAGAAGATCTACAGTGGCGACTACTACCGGCAGGGCTCTGTGTCTAAACTACCGGTCAAGTGGATCGCTCTGGAGAGCCTAGCTGACAACGTCTACACCACACAGAGTGACGTGGTACTGCACGCACACACACGTGCTCACAGTCATATGCTGATCATGACACACAGCAGTTATATAACATATACTCTGGCCATATACACTGTATATTTATTTCTGTAAAGCAACCCAGTGGGCCAGTTTACATGCTTTTCTCTTTGATAAACTAAACTTTTTTAAAGTTTAATTTAATCAGATGTATCCCTTTGGTTTCCTCCCACACCTAGTGGGCTTTCGGTGTGACCATGTGGGAAATCATGGCACGGGGGCAGACCCCCTACCCTGGCGTGGAGAACTCTGAGATCTACGAGTACCTCATCAAGGGGGAGAGGCTCAAACAGCCTCCTGACTGCAGAGCCGATATGTGAGTTCAAAGCTTTGTCTATTTATGTATCACCCCCCCATTCAAATAAGTAGATCAAGGTTACCTAGGTCATTAATATGCTAATTCTAGATTTGCAGTCATAGATTGTAACCTTTGTTTCTCCCAGTTATGAGATCATGCACAGTTGTTGGAGCCCTGTGCCCAAGTGTCGGCCTAGCTTCCAGCACCTGCTCGACCAGCTGGAATGCCTGTGGGCCAGCCTGTCCCCCGGGCCCCTCAAGGAGCCTCTGCTCTACGTCAACCTGGAAGGGGAGGAGCGGATGGAGCAGGGCGCTGGGGCCCAGGACCCCGAGGAGCAGCCCCCCTGGGGGGTGCCCTGGCAGTGTGCGGGCATTGAGGAGGACGAAAAGGACTGGCTGATGGTGTCATCTGGGGCGGCCCTGGCTATTGGTGGAGACTACCGTTACATCATTGGTCCTTGTACCACCATGGAGGAAGAGATGGAGGAGGATGGGAGGAGAGCAGGGGAATCCATGGACAGGTTGCAGAGAGAGATGAGGGACGAAGAGGATGATGCTGTCATTAACGTGTGATGTGATTGGACCAGAATGCAAGTTCCATTCTTTCCTCTACTGTAGACTTATGGTCCTCCAGACTGACGTGACCATTGTGAAGGCTGGGTCTCTGGGTGTAAATGGCTGCATGCTAGCAGGCATCTAAAAAGACCTCAAAGAGACATACATTGAAGGACGCCTGAACTCAAGTCCCCCCCAGATGTAGTCTGAAATGACATCACACATCTAGACCCAATCAGCACCACGGACTAAATGAAAATTCGACTGAGTGTACACTAGCACTATTTAAGGCTCATCAATGCTAATGATTATTAATATAGACTGATGAAGGTATGACAACATTAACAGAAAAACACATCAGAGAGAGATCTCTTGCAGGTGATCAATCACCATTTCAAGGTGATCATTTCTAGGGGACTGTACATTCCTGCTGCTTGTACATGAAGTATGGAGTCCGGGTATCCTACTGAGAATTGCCTATGTGAACATTATAACCTCTTATAACCCTTCAGGTGGCCAGTACAACATGTAGGCAATCCTGGACGTTCTATTTCTAAATTTGTTCTCAATCTCTTGGACTCCCTGTGAGAACAAACCATGGGACCACAACTGCATTCTTTACCCCATAACATAGTGAAATCAGTTTGAATTGCTCAAAACGTCAACACCTGATGACATAAGAATTACTTTAAGCGTGTTTTTGTGATCCAGCCGTTTCGTCCAGTTTAGGGGAAACCAATATTTTGGAAGATTTTAATTAATAATGCTCAATGCTAATTTAACCATTTGTTTGGCTCTGATGCATTCACTGTATGGGATATCAAGGGATCTGAAGTTTTAATATTATAAATGTAAATGTTTTGTATACTGTGCTGTTATAAAGTGTTCTTTTCCGAGCAACCGATTCATTAAATACAGTGACTTGAAGCTAATGCCATCATTGTAAAGAACATGCCCATGCACTGAAGATTAGTGCACTGAGCTAAACGTGGTTATCACATAGTTCTGAGAAAGTGTTGGTTGTGTCGTGTCTCATTGTTCCAAAGGCTGAAAAGTAGGCCACAGTCACTGACATTTGGTTTTCATATCGTTGAATAAGTAGTCAGTCTGCCAATGAGCAGTATTGAGAGCAAGCTTAGAGAAAATACGCAAACCTACCACTAAAACTAGCGTTCAGACAGGACACTGACAATGAGACTACTGCGAGAACATGCACGCGAGGCAGAATAAACAACACGCAGGCTACTAAATTAGTTAATTTAAAATGAGAGAATTCCGTTGTCTACATTGCCAATGCTTAACAACGCATGCCATTGCATCGGCACAGTTAGGGACACAACTAAATATTGCTGCCTAACCGTATACGGTGCTAAGCACAAGCGTGTGCACAAATCACTAGGTTTTCTGCATGCATTCAATGCAGTTTGGTTCGAGCTCCAACCTATTGTGTGTTCGACGATTAACAGCTTGCGTCTCACGGCTAACTCTGCCATTTCCTGTATGGCCAACAAAAGAAGACAAGGTAAACGTTGGTATACTGAAGTTGATAAGGGATTTGCTAAAAAAAAACTGTCAGGTTATCCGATCCTATCGTTATTACCACGTGTTTTAAATGCAGACATGGAGCTCCATACACTGCTAACATGTCTCACCATCCATTGCGCTCTGTTATACCTGTTGGAGGTAGACACATTGTAAAACAACACATTTTCACGAAATATTATGTTCCCTACTACCTCAGCCTTGCATTTCTTTTGTATATGATACTCCCTGAGAATGTCTTTAATGGCGTCTCCGCAAGAATTTGTTTTGAAATGTGTGTCAAAATGGGTTCTTCTGAGTCTGCGCATTAGTTAGCTACTGCGATGTGAACGTACACAGATCATACCAGTGACGTTGTTCTGCTAGCACGCAATGCATGTTTACTTCAGACGGAGAGAGCACGATATAATATTTCTACGCGAAATGTGAAGACAACCCAGGGATCCAAACTAGCACAATAGCACATTGATATATTCGAATAAGCAAAAGGTAATCCAGGAAAATGCACACGGTGCTATTGAAAGACAGTGCTGTGATGGCTTTAAAAGGTGGATGGAGTTAGAGTTCCAACTCGAAGGCCTCATGCTTTACGAACAACCATGATGGTTTGGGAATCACGCGCCATTGAATTCGGTTGGTAATGCGCGCGCGGGATCATATTCTTTCTGCCTTTATTCCGGGTTGTTAAATAGCACACGCATACGTTAATATTAAACATTTGAGCATTGTTTGGTGTTGTCAATATCCACCTCTCACATAATGCCCAATGTAAAACAAGCGCCTATTTGTTGTTGGCTCGCTCGCAAGTTTCTTCACCAGAAGTCAATACAATTGCCAAGCTTTTGCGCTAAATCTTCATTTTGAATTGGACAAATTTGTCAAACAGATGGGTTAACCATTCCGCGTTAAGGATGAATGTACCAGCGGTTTAGTTTAAACGTGGATGTTCTTTCCTATTACATTTTTGTGCTGCTACCTTCATTTAGGCTAGCTCGCTCGGTCGTCAATCCTCAAAAATACAATTGTGGTTGCAACTATTGAGAAATTGCGCTTGTTGAAGCTTAAGTTACGCGTGCCAACTAATACATTGGTTGTTTCTTTGACACATTAATGAAATGTTTAATTTAAAGTAATTTTTTTAAAGGTAGCCTATGCTAGTAGGCTATAGCAGACATCCCAAGTCTCCCGGAAGGTCCTGGAGTCTCATTCAATAGCGACTCCCTGACGCCCGCAAATGCTATACAATCTCCCTGAAATCGGGGGTTTTGTATTTCGAGCGTGAGACTGTCAAATGGTCATTTCTGTTAGAGATGGGTGCAGGGGGGATGAGTCCCGGAAATGAGTCTCTGCAAGTTGGGATGTCTGCTGCAAGTAGCCTATAGCCTTTCCGACAGTCCAGTGTTAATGTAGGTTTAGGCTAACTATTCATTCAGGTAGGCTAATAGTTCTGTAAAAACAATATTAAGGAGAAATTATGACAGTGTACCACACTTTAAAGACTGACATGAAATGTCAACAATCAAAATGCCAATCCAAACACATCTAATGTAAGAACTGGCTTCCCTGCTCATACTGGGATTTGTTCACATAAACAGTAACAAACAATAAAACACTAAAAGTCACACATTATATTAGTGAGGTTAGGATTTTATGTGACTGCAGAGGTAATTACCAAGTGGAATAGCCTCAAAGCACTGCAAATGGTGTAGTTCTTGAAAGACCACCGTAAAATCAAACTTCCTGTATTTGTCATTTTCAGGATGCTGACTGCAAAGATGAACAGAGTGACGTAAGAGGGTTATATGCCCTCTAAATGTCATGTTCATGGCTGCTAAGAAGAAGAAGAAAGAGAAGGTGATGGTGTCTCATGACGAAGGGGCAGATGCCCCTAGTCCAGTGCCAATGGCTTCCTCTCCCTCTGACCTCTTAATTGCTTTAAAATCAGGACAGATGTGTAAAGGAGGACAAGGCATTCTTGTCGTCAAGGAGGAAGACAACATGGGAAAATGTAGTCCTAGATCTGCAAAGATGATGAAAATCTCTGCTACACTCCCCTTAAGCAAGTCATCTGTCCAGTCCAATCAGCAACTACAAAATTTACCACCGGACCTCAGTTGCAAAGGTATTAAGGTCACATTGGACAACAACAACATGTGGAATGACTTTTTCAGATGCAAGACAGAGATGATAGTAACCAAACAAGGAAGCAGGATGTTCCCATATTGTCGCTTCAGGATCTCTGGTCTAGAACCTTTCCAGAAGTATGCTCTGCTCATGGATATCCATCCAGTGGACAACAAACGTTACAAGTGGAGTGGACAAGATTGGCACGCCAATGGAAAGGCTGAAACCCACATACAGAAACGTCCCTTTGTTCATCCCGGATCTCCTAACTCTGGACACTATTGGATGCAGAACCCTGTGTCTTTCTACATGCTAAAGCTTACCAACAGCACGCTTGATCAGGAGGGAAATGTTGTGTTGCACTCATCACATCGTTACTTACCCCGGCTGCATGTGGTTCTAGCAGACAAAGCTACTGAAGATCTGCAACTGGACAGACCTGATGTCATAACCATTACATTTCCTCAGACAGAATTCATTGCTGTTACAGCTTACCAAAACTCTCGCTTCAGTCAGCTCAAAGTTAACTACAACCCTTTTGCCAAAGGGTTTAGAGAGGATGGACCTAACTCTTTGGCTTTGAAGCTTAAGTCAAGCCCAGCAAATGACTCCAAGAAAGATGAAGCCAGATCATCAAATGAGCTGAACCCTGTGAAGAAAAGCCTGAAGTCGCTTTTGGCAAACAACAAACCGAAAAACAGTAAAGTAGCGAATCAAGAACTCCAGAGGACTGAAGCTCAGGTTGTTACTGGTATTTCTACAGACAGGAATAAGGCATCAGGATCAGGCAATATTAAATCCACAGAACCAAACTCAAGGTAGGTACGACCAAGGGGACCCGGCACATTTAAATCGGTGTATATCAAGCTGTCATGATTGTGTAATAAGAAATGTAGTGTTTGGTATGCCGTTGTACAGATATACTTATGCTGAATGAAATGCTCTCTTCTTCAGTAAACTACATCCTCTTCCAAAGGACTTCTCTGAACTGATTCGTGAGTCGCATGTGAAACTGAGAAGATGCAAGACAGTGAAAGAAGTTGAAACTTGCACACTTCATGTTACCAACACCCTTAATTCGGTTCCAAAAGTTGGAGTTAAAGACTTGGCTGAATCTGAAGATGTGCCTAACAGTGCTCATCCCAAAGGGCCATCTGCTAAGACTGTGCGAAAGACTGGTACCCAGAGCAGTGTGATGCTGGACAAAGTTGACCAGAACTTCATCACTACATCTCCAGTTTTGATAAATCCTCAGTTTGTCACAGAGCAGTCAGCCGATGAAAGAGTGGAGAAACGACAGAAAGCCTCCAATAGCTCCCCTGTCGACTTTAACCCTCAAAGAACCAGTTCTGATGGTCAAACACCAGAGAAAGTGAAACCACACAAACGGCCTCCACCTATGCCTTTACCCGCCCTAGCACTATATTTAAAACAATTGAGGTCCAAATCCATGCCTGACAAGAACAAACCAGTTGTTTCCTCAGAATTGTCACCTCAGCTCACTACAACCTCACGATCCCCCTCACAGCTAAATCTAACAGCTCCCCCCGCAGTTCAGGATGTTAAACCCAGTGACCCAAGCACCAGTACCTATGGCCAAGCTCCCAATAATAT
The DNA here is from genome assembly GCF_054491055.1 of Hypomesus nipponensis. Lineage (NCBI taxonomy): Eukaryota > Metazoa > Chordata > Actinopteri > Osmeriformes > Osmeridae > Hypomesus > Hypomesus nipponensis. The sequence goes on from NC_140363.1 coordinate 14,550,693, forward strand.
CTCTGGTTCAACCTCCAGTCTTAATCCTTGTGTTCTTACTTTGAATCCTGGATATCCTACTCATTCAAAACATAGTCCAACCAGTAAATACTCAAATGTGGATACTTTGGTTCTTGCCGAAAGTAAAAGTCAGGCACCAGATCTACTGTCTCCAGAACCTCACCCAGTGTTACTGTCTTTAGAGCAGTCTTTACAAGACTCTGAGCTTTCCACATCCACAACACTCCTGCCTCATTTACCTGTTAGCCCTTCCTTTCCAGAAACACTAATGTCATCAATCCCTGATCCAGTGTTATATACCCCCAACCCAGCCCAAAGGCAGTCATCTTTGGAGTCTCCCACGCTAGTTTTACCTTCCCCATTGAACTATGGTCCACCTGTTTCAGAGTCTTATATCTCACACCTCTCTTCGCATTCCTCTGCATTGTCTTCACTACTTACCATAACCACCTCAAAACCTCTCACAGCTCCCTTGCTTCAAGGTCCAGAGCATCTGTCATGTGATGTTGAGTCTTTGTCCCCTAGATTTTTGCCAGACTCTGAGCCCTCTCTGCCTTTCTCTGGTACTTTAGAATCTACCCCAACCTTTTCAATAATACCCCCTACTTCATCATCAGAAACTATTGGGCAACGGCTAGACCCAGAAGTACCTCTTAGGTCTACTACTAAGGGTTCTGTTCAAGGACTTGGGCCATCTGCTGGGGTTTCTTTGCATGAGTCTCAAATGTCTATATTCTCAGCATTACCACCTCCTGATCCATTTCTAACATCCTTCACCTCATTTTTGCCTACCCACTCTGCTTCATTGGCTATGGGGTCTTCCTCAATGTTTTCAATAAGTCGCCCTTCACACTCTCTCTCTCATCCTGGCTCTCTCGATCTTGGAGCTACCTCCTCTTTTCCGTCCGACCCCGATGCCTTTCAGGTCAACGACCAGACATTACCTTTCCCCCCCACACTATCTCCCCTTGCACTCCCTTTGTCACTGTCTCCCAGTTTTTCATCATTAGGGCCTGATCCATTGTCACCAACTCCATCATTGACGGATCTAGTGCATTTTTTTTCAAACAATGACAATTTGGATATTGATGATGACTTTCCAAGCAACGAACCCAGTCCACCAATTGTCTGCCCTCCTAGTATAAGAACACCCAATATTTCAGTTCTTGCTCAGGCCATACCTGCCAGCAAACCCAGGAAACGGAAGGGTAAATCCAAGAAGAGAAGGTCTGCAAAGACGGTGGATGATTCAGAAAAGGGTGTAGCAGCAGATGTGAATCTGCAGCCCAATCTGGAGGAGGTTGAGGAACAGCTCTTTGTCTCCTTCACCTCAAAGGTAAACCTAAAATGTCTGTCAGTCTGTGGTCTGTGATGTTGTTCTTTAAAAGTGAATAAAGCTGTCCAGTTCCAGCAAATACTGATTATGACTTTATTGGTGAAATTGTGTTGTTGTTTCATACTTTGGGTTTTCGATATGATGAAGGAAAAGTTATGCTACTTGTTTTGGTTCATAATCTTCTAATTTCAAGCCTTGTTTGTGTTGAAAAACAATTTTACCTGTATTACCTCGATTATTTGAGTTTGTAAAGAAAAAAAGTACTTCTAAATATAGGCATCTTACCATTTCAGGAAGCACTTGAAATCCACCTTGGAGACACCACCCAAGAAGTTATACCTCAGAAAACCTTTGAGCCAGGTAAAAATAAATTGTCCATATAATGTCTTCCCTTTAAACTGCCTTAAATTGATTTGTTACTGTGTAGTGTTTTCCTGTGTTAAATTGTTTTAGTTTGTGTCTTCAGTGTGCTAACTGCATTATCTGTGGGTCACTACATTAATTAGTTTGGTACATATGTCACCTGCACTACATTTTTTGTTTTGTACAAATGTTGTATCCCTGTGTGTACAGCCCTGTGTATTTTGTTTTGGTAACCATTATATATACAGTATATCATTGTTATTTATTAGTCTGAACGGCTGTAACGTTGCAGTTTTTCTATGGGATCATTAAAGTACCTATATAGAGTGAACATAGATTAAACAATTATTTAGAGTAGACGGAGTAAACCATTTGTTTTTGTTTTAGTTCCCGAAGTTACAGAAACCCTAGAGGAAACGATAGCAACACTAGAGGAGGTCCTTCTAAAGGATTTAAAACTAATGAAACATCGACAGGTCATACACCCTGTATTGCAAGAAGGTAAAGGAATTTAATTTGAATTTCACAAACAGTCAACGGATGTTTTACCCACATGGAGGATGTGCTGAGTCTTGAATCCTGTATTTTTATCAGTTCACTAACTTTTTCCTTTCCACTTCTTTTTTTTTCGCTAAGTTGGCTTGAAGATGAGCTTGCTGGATCCTAAACTGTCCATAGACCTGCAGTATCTGGGTGTTCATCTGCCCATTTCTCAATACTCTAACATTCCAATACAGAGCTCTGAAGCACCCTCTCCAAGTTAGTGATGGTTTGGTGGATTAACTGTTAAATGAGTGTCCTGTGTCCATAGCACTGCTGTGTCTAATGTACAGTACACAAAGGTATTGATGAAAGGAAAATGCCTTCTTCAGGTGGTTCAGCTGTTTTTGTATCCAGAACGGGAAAGACTAAAGACGTCACCCAAATTAAAGGCTGGAGAGAGAAGTTTGCTCCTTCAGAGTCCTCAGAGTCCTCATCATCATCCTTCAAGCCTGATGGTAAACTAGTTCATGTCATTTATGGTATTTAGTTATTTGTTGGTATCGTTATTTTAAAATCTCAATGTAGCATAGGTTTCCTGGTAACTGATACAGTACTATTTAATACTAGAATTCCCTTAACTTAATCAGTCTTGCCTTGCCAAAATGATTTAAGTTGATTTCCATCTTGTTTAACAGTTGTTCCAAGCTCAGATGGAACAACATCGAAGAACCTATCAGCCTTCTGCAGTGACATGTTGGATGAGTACCTCGCCAATGAGGGCAAACTGATAGACGAGCGTGCCGCTAGTTTTTCCCAGACAGTGGTAAACCCTGTGACCTATGAGCTGCCCACCAAGAGCAGCAGCTATGTCCGCACCCTCGACAGTGTCCTGAAGAAACAAACACAAGGACCCACTTCTTCTATCATCTCTGACTTCATCCCTCCATCTAAAAGACCCAAACTGCTCCCTCTAGGTTCCAGAAATCAGAGAAGAACTAAAAAGGGACAAATGCAAGACTCCAAGGAAAACAAAACAAAAATGTTAACTACTTCCACAACAACAACATCAGCACCAAAACCTCCACCTAAATCTGCACCAAAACCTGTACAGACCTCTGGTTCCATTGTGTCACAATCAGTCCAACCAGAACACACAGCTCCCTTCACCCCTATTTCAAAAGATACAGTCCAAAAAAAGAGGAAGAAAAAATCCAAGGTCTCAGAAGGACCTACAGGATCCTCCGCTGACATGGCTCCCTTGGAATCAGACTCTGAGCTGGGGCCTGCTGCCAACACCATTCCCAACTCCAGCACCGTCATTACCAAGACAATGCTGAAGATGAAGGACCTGGAGGATGGGGTTGTGTGGGAAGGCAGACACCGTACATGCATCACTGAAGAGAGGGCAGAGATTGCTCTTTCATCTCTCTTCACCTTGGCGGTATGTAACATTAGTTTTTGGCCCGTCAGAATACACCTGCTTTAATTTTTTCTTAACAAAGAATTAAAATGGCATCATTTGTTCAAAACAAATAGTTCAGAAACCTGCTGTCCTAAATGAACATGAAAGAAAATGGACCAAAACCTTTCAAACTGTACTCCACTGTTATTTGTTAATGCATTTATTACATCTGTATTGCACACCATTGTGTCTCTACAGGGCTTTGTGTGTGAGAACCCTACAGCTCCTGTCAGGATCATTAAGTGTCGTGCTCCTCCCTGCCTGAACGTTTTCTGCCGTCTTGGCTGTGTGTGCTCCAGCCTGACCCGAAAGAAGCAAATCACGCACTGTGCCAAGACGGAGTGCATATTTGGCTGCAGCTGTTTCCGCCAGAAAGTAGTACTGTTAAAGAACCTAGAGGGGCCAGACTCCAGTGCCTCAGATGACAGCTCATCCCGGAAAAGGAGAAAAAGAAGGATGAGGATGGCGTACAGTGAGTAAACATTGTAGTAAAACCCCTTAAATTGTTAAGAAAGGTTTCTATAGTGATAAACCAGTTTGGTTAAACATCATTTAGACATTTACAGTCATTTAGCAGACGCTCTTATCCAGAGCGACTTACAGTAAGTACAGGGATATTCCCCCGAGGCAAGTAGGGTGAAGGGCCTTTCCCAAGGATACAACATCATTTCGCACGGCAGGGAATCGAACCAGCAACCTTCTGATTAGTAGACCGACTCCCAAACCGCTCAGCCATCTGACCCCCTCCTACATGATATGTTATGGACTATGTTCATGCCTTGACATGCTCTTCTATGTTTGTCATCACATTACTTTTATCAGCGCTGAAAGAGGCAGAGATGTCGGCGGTATCCCAGCCTGCACATTATGTGGGAACCATGTGGAAGCTGAGAGAGGGAGAGATTGACCCGGAGCCACTACACGAGCCTGCATCTTTTAACTTCTCTTCTCCATCATCACTCTGTAATTCTAAAGATGAGCATATGACATGTGCCAGGGTGCGAGCTTTTGAAGGCCGGAACAAGGAAGAATTCAACCAGCCAACTCAGAAAGTAAAGCCATATGTTTTTATGATTTGTCTTTACGTGGTAATTAGGCCGAATTTTAACAGAGGCTAATTTCATCTGTTTCAGGACAATGTGTCTCAGCCTCAATCAATCGACTCAGTATCAGGTACACACGCACACTAACATGTCAATACCCATCCTTGTAAACCTAGGCTATACTGTTGGCAAATAGGTCACACGCCATATAACTGCTGTTCCTTCCTATGCATCTAGTAAACTGCTCCAAGACAGCAGCACTAAAGCCCCCCTTGGACCCCCTACCCAGCACGGTGCCTTCCAAGCGCCTTGAGGTTGTGTCAGAATGCCGGTGGAAGAACCGTTTAGACAGGAACTATGTGCTGAGGGTGGTGTGTGAGCGAATGGTCCAGGACCGCCTCAACAGTCCCTTCAGGGTAAAAGGTTACCTGGTCCGCCCGCTAACCCAGAACCTGGTGCTAGAGGGGCAGGACTGTACTTTCGCCTACAAGGTGCACATCTCCCAAGTGGCGCAACTCTCCAGTGGGATACATGAAGAGGAGAAGGACGGTCAGGAAGGGGAGGATGCTATGGAAGACTGGCAGAGGGAGTTAGAGGATGACTTTATGGAGGAATTGGAGGACGAGGTGGAGAAGGAGAAGATGGAGGTGGAGTGGAGGAAGAGTGAGCTGGAATCGAAGGAGGAAAATAAAAAGAAGAGTCTGAAGTTTCAGGGTCTGCCTTTCCTCACAGGAATCTCCCCAGCAGGGATACTGACAGCCAATAAGAAGCAGCCGGGTGGTTCAGAAAAGGATCTAGTCCAGGTAAACACTGTATACATCGAACACACTTCGAACACACTAAATTTAGCTCTATTAAACATCAGATCCTTGGCAGGTAAAACATTTTTAATTAATGATCTTATTACTAGGCACAATCTTAATTTTATGTTTTTAACTGAAACTTGGTTAGACCAAGATAACAGCTCAGCTGTTCTTATAGAGTCTGCCCCCGCAAATTACAATTTTGTGAGTGAATCCAGAGTGCATAAAAAAGGAGGGGGGGTTGCTATTCTGTTTAAAGAATCTCTACAATGCAAAAAGATGTCTTATGGAAATTTTGATTCATTTGAGTATGTGGCTCTACAGTTAAATTCAGCCTCTAGAGCTATTTTCATCAATATCTACCGGCCACCACAATACAATGCAAGCTTTTTTGATGAACTTACTGAACTGCTGTCTGTAATCTGTACTGAGTTTGACTGTGTATTAATCGTCGGAGATTTCAATATTCATACTGACAAACCAGAGGACAGATGTGCGAAAGAACTGTGCTGTGTCCTTGACAACTTTGGACTAAATCAGCATGTTGACAAACCAACTCATAACAAAGGGCACACACTGGACCTTATCATTTCCAGAGGAATGAACATTTCAGACATAACAGTGGCAGATATGGGTCCCCTCACGGACCATTCCTGTTTATTTTTTGAGAGTACAATGTCTGTTCACACAATTGATCAGTCAAAAGTAATCAAAAAGCGGTATATTACAGAAAATACCAGTGAAACATTCATTCAAGCATTTTCTTCGATACCACCCCTCCCCTGTAACTCAGTTAAGGAGCTCTTAGACAACTTTAACGGCAAACTTACAAGTGTTATAGATGCTATTGCGCCCACTAAGATGAAGGTTGTCTCTGGTAAGAAAAGATCTCCTTGGAGAAATGCCCCGCAGGTCAGAATAGAAAGAAGAGAGTGCCGTAAAGCAGAACGCAGGTGGCGAAAAACAAATCTCCAGGTTCATTATGTCATCTTCAAAGAGAAACTGTGCATGTTTAACTCAGAACTGAGAAATGCAAGGCAGTCTTTCTTTTCTGACATCATCACCAAAAACAACAACAATGCACGTGCCCTGTTTGCTACTGTCGACAGATTAACAAACCCTCCTGTGCCAGTAGCGTCTGAGCATCTTTCCAAGAGGGCCTGCAATGAATTTGCCTCCTTCTTTACTGAGAAAATTCACAAAATTAGACAAGCTGTCACTGCATCAATACCAAGTTCAACATATGTGTTCCCTCTTAAAATCAATCCAAATGCAATGACAGAATTTTATCTTATAAACCACAAAAACCTGGAGGACATTATACAACACCTGAACTCCTCATCCTGTTGCCTTGACATTCTGCCCACAAGCTTTTTTAAAACTGTTTTTAGCTGTATGGCCTCAGATGTTCTACAAATTGTCAACATGTCCCTTCAGACAGGTGTATTCCCACAGGCCCTGAAAACAGCAGTCATCAAGCCACTCTTAAAAAAGAACAATCTAGATACATCACTCATGAAAAATTATAGGCCCATATCTAACCTACCATTTTTAAGTAAAATCATTGAAAAAGCTGTTTATCAACAGCTAAATAACTACTTAGCAATGAATAACTGCTTTGATGTCTTCCAGTCAGGATTTCGACAACACCACAGTACGGAGACTGCTCTGGTTAAGGTCCTCAATGACATCCATTTAAACACAGACAGTGGCAAAAGTTCTGTCTTAGTTTTACTGGATCTCAGTGCCGCTTTTGACACAGTTGACCACAGCATATTACTAGATCGACTAGCAAACTGGGTTGGACTTTCTGGAACTGTACTAAGCTGGTTTGAATCCTACTTAAAGGATAGAGACTACTATGTGTCAATAGGCAATTTCACATCTGAGCGGACAAATATTACATGCGGGGTCCCCCAAGGTTCCATTCTTGGGCCTCTTCTGTTTAACATCTACATGCTACCGCTAGCTCAGATTATGAATAAGAACAAATTATGCTACCATAATTATGCAGACGACACACAAATTTACATAACCATATCACCGGGAGACTACAGTCCAATACAGGCACTGAGTAAGTGCATTGAACAAATCAATGATTGGATGTGCCAAAATTTCCTTCAATTAAACAACGATAAAACTGAAGTAATTGTCTTTGGTGCCAAAGATGAACAATTAAAAGTCAGCGCACAGCTTACATCCATTATGTTAGAAACTACACCCCAAGCCAGAAATCTTGGTGTTGTTGTAGACTCCGACTTGAATTTCAAGAAACACATAAAATCAATCAATAAATCAGCCTACTACCACCTAAAAAACATATCAAGAATTAAAGGGCTTATGTCTCAGCAAGATTTAGAAAAACTTGTCCATGCATTTATCTTTAGTAGACTTGACTATTGTAACAGTGTCCTTGCTGGCCTTCCAAAAAAATCAATCAGACAGCTTCAGCTAATTCAAAACGCTGCTGCCCGTGTCCTTACTAGGACCAAAAAAGTAGATCACATTACCCCAGTTCTGAGGTCTTTACACTGGCTTCCAGTCACTCAAAGAATTGACTTCAAAATTCTGATGTTGGTTTATAAAGCACTAAATGGTTTAGGGCCAAAATACATTACTGATATGCTGATAAGTTATGAACCGTCCAGAGCCCTTAGGTCGTCTGGGACAGGTCTACTTACAGTCCCTAGAGTTAGGACTAAACGAGGAGAAGCAGCTTTTAGTTTTTAAGCACCAACAATCTGGAACAAACTCCCAGAGAACTTGAGGTCTGCTGCAACTTTCAGTTCTTTTAAATCGAGTCTGAAGACTTTTTTGTTTCCTTTTTAACTTGCAATTTTCATTTTATTTGCTTCTTTTATTAAATCGAGTTTTAATTTTTTTTTATTTACTTCTTTTATCCGCTTTTAAATGTTTTATAATGTGTTTTATGTATTCTAATCTGGCCCCTGTAAAGCACTTTGAGTGGCCTTGTGTCTGAATTGTGCTATATAAATAAACTTGCCTTGCCTACATTCAGGACGAAAGAGAAGTAGCCTCTTGGCTCAATTTAGCATTTACCTGAGGCCTTTCATTAACTATTTTACACAACTACTTAACCCAATCCTGTTGTCCCATTTTGTACTCTACATACTACATTATCTGTCTAAAAAGATGTTCTACAATATAGCTTGTTTCTTTTCTATGTTTTCTGTTTTGAGCTGTAGGTAATATGCTGGAAAGCTCCTCACTCTTTGCATTCCATTTCTCTGCAGGTAAATGGTCGATCGTACCCCCATGCTAAGATCCAGCTGGGGAAGATGGGTGCCATTCATCCTGCCAACAGATTGGCAGCCTACCTCACTGGTAGACTATCCCATGCAAGCCAAGAGCAGGTTAAATTAGCCTCCTCCTCCACCACCAATCCCACCATTGCCTCCAACTCAAAACCACAGAAGCAAGCCTCAGCAGTGGGAATCTCTGCTCCTCAGCAAACCCTGTCTGCAGCCACCTCTTCCAACACATCTGTGACCACATCAGGTGAGGAGGAATCTCTGTGCATTGGTGCGTCATGTGTGCCTCTCCCCTCCTGTGGTGTGCATGTTTTACACCGTCTCTGGAAGTCTTCTTCCCTCTCGGTCCATATCAATTTGAGCTGTTGCTTGTCGTCACTATTTTAATGTGTTATGTTCTCTTTTTACAGACGTTAACGCCGTGTCAGTCCAGAAGACGGTGGTGTCTGTTTCAAACACAGCCCCAGGAGGAGTGGGAGCCCCAAAGCCCACTATGCTGATTATCCCTGTCCCTGGGACCAACAACGTGTTCAAGATGCCCTGCCCGACCTCCCAGCCCCTGGCACCCATCACGCCTGGCCAGAGGATGTTGCTCCAGCCTATCTGCTCCACCAAGGGGACCACCGTCTACCGCAACCCAGAAGGAAAGCTCATTCAGCTGGTTCCCCTCAGTCAGCTGCAGGCCCTCAATCCAAACCTGGTGGTGCAGAAAGGTAAGGAGCCATTCATCACCGCAGCTAATGGAAATGTGTAGTGACGTCGCAGTAACAACTTGACTTCTGCCATTTCAGCTGTTCCGCTTGCTTCTGCCCAGCCAGTGTTATCTACCTCAGTATCCTCGCCTGGCTCTCTACCTAACAAGACTTTCTCTAGTGGCCAGGTCCTAAAACCTATACTTCCAGGGCCCTCCTCCACTGTCACACACACCCCTCCCTCAGTACATACCGCCACCAAGACCTCCCCCAACGTCACTGTCCTATCCAGCTCTAAGTCGGTTACTCTCCATCGTATAACTTGTCCGAGTTCAGCACCTGGTAACATTGCTGCAAATGCCCCCCCTCCGGATTTCGTAGGTCAAAAGGACACGTGCCGTTTCAAAATCCTTCCTCCCTTAGGAAAGAAAAAAAGACAGGGCTTTATTAAACCTGGAACTGGCTCGATTACGATCCTAAAACCCCTTCCAACCCTGGTCCCTCTTACAGTCCAATCCCCTGGAAGTCAGGTCAAGGTCAAAGAGACTGCAGTAAAAAAAAACTTGATGACATCCACCAATACATCATCCCGTCCCTCCTACACTTCCTCATCAGATGCCATTCTGGGAGAAGAGAAAGTGTACAGTCCCACTTATAATCCCCCAAATCCCCCCAAAATCCCTGTAACCTCCATAAATCCCCCTGTGCCCTCCCAAAAGGTGTCTCTCAATCAGACCCCCCAAACGTCCTCGGTCACTGAGCCAAGCTCTGGTATGATAGGCCAGGATGTCGTCTGTCGAAGGGAGGAAAATCATAAAGAGCCAGGAAAGAGGGTTGAAGATGGCGGGAGGCTGGATATTTCTGAGGAAAGGCACTCACTAGGGGTGGAGGAGGAAGTGGATGTGGTAGACCTGGACAGTGACTCAGCGACGGACACGGACTCTGAGGAGGATACAGAAGAGACTGAAGATTCAGAGGTTGACACCAATGCATGTCCCCTGAAAGTTATTGATGTAAGAATTATGGAGCATGATAGCCTACATGAGGACTGTTAATGTAATATTAATTAAGCTCTATACAAGACACTGTAGTCAGTATCAGATACAAAGTGTTGACCCTTTGCAAGTGCTTCCCCATCATTGTCTTTCATGTACATTATCCAGGGCATCAATATGTGTGTGGTTGTGAAAATATAATTTATTTATTCTGTAGAAGAAGATACTGCACAATGTCTTGGAGAGATTGCGTCGTGGGGACTTAAAGCAACGCTTTAAGCAGCTGAGGGAAGCACTGGAGCTGGATGAAAAATCAACCAAGATCCACATCTTGAACCAGGTCAGCCTGTCAGACACTAGGATGCTAGACTAGAACTAGAGGATGGTTGCAGCAAGTTGTGGGAATGGTTGGCCTGGGGTTTGAAGGAGAGGACTTGGGGAAAGGCATTTTGCTTGGGTCTTGATTGGAGGCTGGCCCAGGGTGGCCTCTGGTTAAGGTGAGAGGCTGCAGCTTGAGGTGTCGCTGGGGATGTGGTAGGCTGGTCTGGGGTTGGTGGAGAGAGTCTGGGCTAGGGCTGAGATAGGAGAATCACCACAAGCTATCACCTGGTTTGATATCAATATTGTTCCTTCAGGCTAAAAGGGAAATTAAGATCCTGCAGAGGATGAGCAAAAGTCTGAAGATGGAGCAGGCCTCTTTGGCCAATCGGAGAGCAGAGTGTTTCGAAATGATCGAGCAGTTGACGGGTAAGATTAAATTGTAAAAGGCCAGACATCTTATAGGTTTACCCAATCTAAACCCATGTTGGAAATAAGTGTTTCTGTTTCCAGCCAAGAGAGGAGATAAAGAGGAACAGGCCACTGGGGCAGTAGGAACCGAGAGGCAGCGCGTCCTGGAGGACTCAGAGAAAGTGCCCTCATTGGTCAATGATGTGACTGAAGCGGTGAGCCTATTGGATGACACAGAAGAAGAAACTGACAACTCCTCAGATGAGCACCCATCTGGACAGACTGGCATCATCAATGTCACCAGTGTAGGGGCTTAACTTTTTAATGTACCATATTTTTAACTGAATGGGCGGGGCATATGGAGCACTGATTCCTAGTTCACAAGGATGTCCTCAAATTGCTCCAATATTACATGAAAATGATTGCCATTGCTTGAGTTATATTTTCATGTCTGATTAGGATGAAGGTGAAGAGAAATGGGAGTCTGTGGATTCAAAGACTATGCAAGAGAATGTAGATGCACTGAGGACGTCAGATGGCCCGCCGCAACCGAACAACGACCCAACGTGAGTCAGGCACAACGAGGCCTTAATACATCCTGAGAAAGGCTCATTAAGCGGCTTGGTTTGGTCACAGTACAGGGGCACAAAGTATCTGTGCACAGCGATCATTATCTCTTGACTTTTATTTGGTGCTTGCTTTTCCATATGTCTTGTATGTAAAGGTTAATGTGTTGCTCTGCACAAGCAAAGTTCAGCCCTAATATAGAAATAGCTAGTGGAGATGTCTCACTTGTGGGGTATGTTGGTGTTGGTTTTACAGGTGTTCTACAGAAGAAGACACGAAGAAGTATGAAGACAAAGTTGTGAGTGACAACTTTTACGTACCCTCTGTCATCCCCTCTTCCATCCTTTATGTCTTATGATGTGGTTATAGCATCAAGAACAAGCTTTCGAACCATCTTTCTAAAGTAACTTATTGGGCAGGGTTTTAGGATAGTTGCAGACTAAGCTCTATTTGCTATTTCCGGTTTTCAGGGCACTGCCAAGCAGAGTCGAGAAAGGTACACGGCACAGTACAAAAATTTGACAGAGATGCTGGACATCAAAAGAAGAAAGTCTACGGGCTTTGTCCTTAATCAGGTGAGAGCACAGAGTCTGCCTAGCTACACAGGTACATTAGGGTAATCGTGGAAAAACTAATACTATACTAATACTATTCTCCCCAGGCCTGTAGGGAAATCAGAGACCTAAGTGACAAATGTAAGATTCTGGAGAGGCTGAAGGCTGCTCAGACACAGACCAGGACAGACTACATCCTCAAGGTCTCCCAACTCACAGGTAAAGTACCCTAATGCCTCTACACATTCGTCGCCTAATCTGTAGTAACGGTCTCTTTTTACCCACAGTAATATAGACATGGTGTAAATACACAGTAATGCTATAATGCAACAAAAACCATTCAAAAAATCCAATGTTGTAACATGTAATACCATGCTGAATAACATTCATGCAGCATCACTGGACCATAAATCAGGACTGATGGTGTGTTCTGTGTTGTACCTCCACAGGTAAGAAGGAGGAGAGGATCCTGTGGAAAGTACAGGAAATCTCCACGATGCAGAAGGAGGACCAAAGAAGAAGAGTTAAAGAGAAGGAGAGAAGAAAGGCTGTCCTCCAGCCTCCCGCCCAGCTCAGCATCAGACCAAAAACTGTCCCCAACATCCTGTCTCGTGGGAAGAAACCTCCTCCCTCTGCCACGAAGCCCATGGAAGGTGAGCCCCCCTCCGCTATGGACCAAATGTGACTTTCTCCTCCTTCCCATATTATATCCAACACTATGACCATATGAAGGATGAAGTGCATAACTTGACATCCTCTTCGCAGGCGGGTCTCCATACATCCACACAAACCTGCTCCCCACTGGGCTGCTGGTGATCCCAGGTCAGCAGGTCATCACAATGGCACCCCTTCAGCCTATAGGCTCCTCCCTGCTTCACCCAGTCAGTCTGTCAGGGCTGGGCCTGCACCCTTCCCCTACGCCAGGTACCCAACAGTCTCAACACCTCAACACATGCTTGATTTGACCTTGCATACAGAGTACTGAAACAAATGGACAAATCTGTTTATTGCTTGTACTTGAATGATGTAAATATATATGATTGTTTCTTTTGTTCCATAATGTTTAGGTGTGGCTTCAGTCACAATCAGCATCCCATCCCTGTCACAGCAAGTCAAAGCCCCCCCCCTCTCCCTCAACCCACCTGGTAAGACCTTCAGCTGAGCAACACACTGACCTAACTAACCTGTATAGTAATGGACAATAGTTACCTGAGAGGGACTATCTGATAGCAGGTGATCATAGTTTGAGGGGCATTACATGAAAAGCTGACTTATAATCAACCTTTGTATGGATGACCTGTCATCCTAGGATACATAGATGTATTCATCTAAGAAAGTCTTGGTATATTTTATATATTGTATATTTTAGCTAGATATGCTGTACAGGATGATACACTGAACTCTCTTTCTGTTCCTCTCTCTCCAGGCAATGTAGATTATAGGATATCTTTGGCTGCACAACAACCCCAGGTCTTGACACAAAACATTGGCCAAACCCAGGCCCCTGGGGCTCCTGGCCCTGCCTCCACGGCCCAGAGCAGTGCTCTAACAGTGCAGGGGGTGGGGCTACATGAAGAGAACGTAAGGCTCCTGGATGAGGGGATTGATTCTGCAGACTGTGTAGAGATGAAGGATGCTAAACAGGCTTCCGTCTCTGGGGATGATGCTGGTAGTGGTGATGAAGTTGATAGTGAGGATGAGAGTCTGACAACTCTGCTTAATGAAATTGTGTTCCTCAACCAGCAGATCAGTAGTGAGGACCCCGACATACCATCAGAGCTTCCTAGCTTACCCCTCCCTGTGTCAGGGACGGGTGGGAGGCCACAGAAAGAGAGGGGGGCAATGGGAGAGGGTGATGACGAGCGCTCCCTCAGCCCCATGTTCCTCAGTCTGGATGAGGACATGACTGGATCTCATGGGGACAATAAGTCATCCAGCAGTCTATCACAGCCACCGGGAGAGTCATTTGTTCCGGAACTTGAACATCAACCAGGGCAACAGTCCAACGGTAGGTCAGGTTCTGTCTTGGAATCTGTTTCCAATTCCATATTGGGTTCTGGGTATGGCCCTGGTACAGTTGAAAACAGACACAGCCAGGAGCAAAGCCCACTTCCACCTCCTCTTGGAACCACTAAAGGAGGTACCCTGACTCCACCCCCTTTGCTGCAGATGAAGGTGGGGGGTGTGGCTATAGTGGCGGACACGAATATCAGATCAGAGGAAAAGCAGGAGTCAGAGGTTGCCTGGAGACCAATGCCCAGACTAGCTCCTTTGGGCTTGAAGACCAATCCACAATCCTAGCATCTCCTCAAGTAGCCCCCAGCTACAAATACACTACCTGCACTAATCCACTGAACACTAAACACACATCCAGCAGCCATGATGCCCTCCCAGAACGTTTTTTTTCTGGCATGGTTCAGCTTGGTTTGGTTTGCCTAAATATCAAAATAGTAATTCCAGGTTCATTTCTACTTATTCTAGTTCTCAAGACTTGTTCAGACATTTAAAGCAGCCAGGGAGAACAACAGACAGTAAAGGTTGCATAATGTCAGTGTTAATACTGCAACTAGCATCTCCTCAGGCCCCTAATCAGAAATCAGAGCTGTTTGTACTTCATAAATGCAAAAGGCCACGCTTCTGGTTCCCATACATTTTTATCTCTTAATGGGATCTGTATTTGATCATTCCCCTGTTTTAAAGAGGAGATAGGAGAGAGATGTAATGACTCATGGGCGATATGAACTTTCATCAAAACCTGTACAGTATTGTTCTGCTTTGTTCGATCAAAGGAACCTAGAGTTATTGATAGTACTATAATGTTATTGACTGTTTCAAAGGGGTCCCTTCATGTTTCAATGGCTCATATATGAAGAAAAATCATGTAGGAGCGATAAGGAACATTTCAACTGCTTTCCCTCTCCCCACGACCACCCAAAGAATAGGACAACCTTAAGATTTGAAGATGCTTAAACTTGACCCACATATAATTGTGCCCTTTATCACCAAACTTTGGTATGTTTTGGCCCTTCAGATCAGTGATCTTTACTACTGACCATTTACCTGTCCACTGGTGTGTGAGGAACGTGACCCGACATTCAATAACATAAGCATGGAAGGTCACTTACATGTTCAAAATCACCAGGGATTGTATTAGGTACAAGAGAAGGGTTTACCGTAATCTTGTTTTCATTTGGCGCTGCTAAAAGGATTATACAAGGTGTAACACTAAAAGCCTCTGGTTATTTATCAAGTTACACCCTGACGTAACAACTATTTTATATTAGCCTCAGTATAGGATTATACTTTGTACTGTATGTCCTGGTGGTAAGCTCATTGTGTTTTTAACATTTTATTTTGTAAAAGCAATATTTTTGTATGTTGTGTAAATAAGTTATCAGTGTTGTCAAAAGGAGACCTTGCAATAAAATATATTAAAGTTGACGTGATTGGAGTATTGCAGGCCGTAGTGCCATACCTATGTAACTTTTTAAGTGTTGAATATTGTTATAATTTTTTATGTATTTAAGTATGGAATGCACACTGAGATTTAAATCTCTACACTTGGCAAAGAAAACTGACATAGAGCAACATCAAAACAAATGTATACATACGACATAACCCTTAAACTGCATAGAACATCATTCATCCTGTGTATAAACTCCAGAGCGCTAAGGCGATAAACAAGTCTTACAGTTCTGAAACTGTTTTATCATATGCCCTTAAGAACGTTGTTGTTGACTGAGGAAAACTGACCTTTCTGTCTGGCCTCCTGAGACCAAGCAATGAGATTGTGACTGACCACACATCATGGCCTTTTACATAACTGGCAAGACCTGGTCTCCTAGGAAAAACAATTTAAAAGCATCTCTCTGAAGACTTCGTTTTAGATCATTAAAGTTGGCACTGATACTTTAGTCTCAGAAACATACTGAGTTTGATCTCAGGAACTGCTGCCAGCTGTGTTGTGTGGTAAGTCCTAATCATACAGATTTCATGTTTTGACTATATTCAGTTTAATCTTATTCAATCCTAGCCTACAAAGAATGCCTGTGTGTGAAAGTAGTGGTCACTTGCTGAAAGTGTTATTTGACTGCACAGTGATCTGCTTTACCGAGAGAATTAAATATGTTTCAATGTTTTATGGGTGTATGTACATTTAGTTTCCACCTGCAACACATGGGATTCACTGAAAATGATAAAACATGGACATGAAAGGAGCTTTCTGTACATGCATAATGTATTCACCCTTCCACTATGATTTATGTGTTTTGGAAGACCTGTAAGAGGAGGGAGCATCATGGAAGGCAACTTCAGCATCTCCTACCAAGATTGGTGGAAGGTACGCGACAGCATGGACCTATCCCTCCCTGTGGTCCTCTACTTTGACTGCTCCCACATACACAGTTATGGCAGGGTGGTCATCACACCACTCTTCCACATCCTGGCCCTGATTGGCATTGTGGGGAACCTCTGGAGCCTGTATCTCTGCCTGCAGCCGATGCGACCCTGGACCATCGGTTCTATCGGCATCCTGAACCTGGCACTGTGTGACCTGGCCTACCTGAGCTCCATGCCCCCCCGGGCCCTCCAAATCTACTCCAACTATGACTGGAGTATGGGTCGCACGCTGTGCATCCTAAGTAGCATGCTGCACTTTGTGGGCCTGACCTCCAGCACCATGTTCATCTGCGCCATTAGCGTTGACCGCTTCATGGCCATCATGTTCCCACTGGAGTCGAGGATGGTGCGGACGCCGAGGAATGCAGCGCTGGTTTCGGGACTGCTGTGGGCCATCACAGTCCTGCTCATCTACCTCAGCTACCCCAACATCGTGTACTGGGAGCGAAAGAGCGGCTTTCGTTACTGCGGGGTCATAGTCACCTCTGACCGCAGGTCCGTTGGAGCCACGTACTCCCTGCTCTCCTACTACTGCATCCAGGTCTCAGTCCCCCTCCTTCTCATCATCCCATCCTACATCAAGATCATTGCCCGCATGAAACAGTTACGCCTGCAATGGGCAGCGTGCGGCATTATCACGCAAGGCCGTGACAAGACCATCTGGCTCATCGCCGTCTTCATCGCTAACTTCCTGGTGTGCTGGGTGCCAGGGCAGCTGCTCCACATTGTCGCCTGCATCATCTTCTTCACTGTGTATGACCACACCAACATGTGCAGGGTGGCCAACATGGTGAATATCCTGGTGGAGATCTCGCAGCTGCTGTACTGTCTGAATGCCTGCCTGGACCCGATCATCTTCCACATTCAGGAGAGGGCTGCAAAGAGGATCTGCAAGGCTCTGGTGTGCCCTGTCAGCTGGTGGAATAATAGCATCTGGAGGAGCAATAAGAAAAACTTGGTACCGCCAGCCTCAGTCAGTGGTCAAAGTCAAAGTTTAGAGCAGGCTACTGTACATGGGTTTTGATGTTGTTGGTAGGGGGATTTAGATGTTTAGACTTTTGTTGAGGCATTATATTTAAAGAAAAGTCTGCATGTATGTTTATGATACAATAAATATGCTTTTTGTTGTTTTAGAATATAATTAGAGAAATCAGTGCAATCAACTTGAATATGAAATCATATCAGCCTGACTTATTACCTTTAACCTGAAGATTAAATCAATCTTAATGTCAGAGAGGTGTTGTCTTTTGTCAAAAACAATTTTAACACTGTTCAATGTTTTCAAGTGTGCACTTTTATTGATATATGGTTACCTACAATTAATATTATAAAGAGTCTACGCTAATAAATAAAATCAATAAAAAGCTAAAGTATTTAAATGCTTAGCTTGGATCCCTGTGTAGGTCCAGTTGTTGTAATCTTTCTTAGGATGCGATGTCAGTAATTTCACAACTTTGAACGATGCCTCGTTCGACCGTTGATGTCACTAGTTGCCAATTGCAACAGTTGCTAAGAGCTGCTCAAGATATTTTGTTGCGGATTCACTTCTTTAAAATGCGCAGCTAAATAACCAAACGTAGTTAGAGCTACCGTACAAGAACATTAGCACTCACAGAACAGGAGGACACATAAACAATTCGGACGGGATATAAGTGTAGCCTCAGCGCGCATCTCTACCACACTAGGTGGCGATGTTGACTTGTGTTCTTGGTATGAGTCAAAGTCCCGTGCCTTTCCCTTATTCCAAACAGACAGCTGTCAAACAAATGAGTTACTAGTCAGCTAGCTGTTATTGTCTCTAACGCTAACCGTTACAAGTTTCTATGTAGCATATATTAGCTATAGCAAATTATTATTGGATTATCAATATCTTGGTTCTTTTGACTCATTGGTTGCCCATAAGGTGACGCAAGCTTCAAATGAATCAGATTAGCCAACTAGCAAGTGCTAGCTACAGTAGCTGAGTCGCTAACTAACCGGTTAGCTGAGCAAGGGATATTTATTGTGCGCCGCAAATTCTGATTCGTCAATGCGAGGCAGCTAGCAGCTGTCAGATAGCCTACGCCAGAGGAACCTCGGCACTCATGGATGTCAGGATGTCAAAGAGAACTAACGCAGTCGCCTAGAACCAGGGACATGGACATTTTCACTAAATGCATGCATTTTCATATTATCGAATGGAGCTGACTGTGCTTGAATACTAAGACGCTGTTACGAATAGTCGGGTATGCGGAATAATAAGCCTTCTTAGCACAGCACGTTCACTGAGCACAGGACCAGGTGCCTATACAACATGCGTCGTCTCCCATCAGAACTGCACGCTCAAGCATGATATGAGACCACTTGGGTTTTGTTGTTTATATGGTTTAGCGGGTACAAATATGCTTTTTGCTGAATACCTGTCTGAAAACACCCGTCAACATTGGTGTATTGGTTGTCATTCATAAATCTCAGACTATTCCATTTCAAGATGACAGTAGAGGGGACCACGATAAAGAGCCGGATTAAAAATTTGCTGCGCTCGCCATCTATTAAACTGAGACGGAACAAGCCTACTAACAACAAAGAAAACCTCAGTAATAAGGTATGTAGTCAGTCTTTACATCCACCACGGTCGTGCTGTGCTATGCATTTGCGTTGTTCTGGTGTTTAACCAGTTCACACAGTACTGCACTGCTCTATCCTTTGTGGCAACACAATGTGCAGACAAACACACTAACACTTGCTCATCACAGTTTCGATCTATTGGTGTAGACAACGTAAGTACTTTATATGCATTTGTAATGCTGGCATTTATTAATGGAATTTAAAGTCAAATGCGTATATCTGTCTAGCACTAAAGCTCCCTCTATTCACCATCCCTAGAATACTGTAAATGTGCCTCAATACTCCCCAGTCTTCAATTCTGAAAGACACATCACACACATGGTAGTAACACCCTATTATTGTCTGTAATTCTGTTGTTGTTGTAGCCTATGTGAAGTGCCCTCAGAGCAATATGAGAAAGTAGCATATGACATGCATACTTCTCACAGCTGTGCTGCTGTCTCTGACAAGCCATCTGTATTTCAGCCGTGCAAAATGTCCTAATGCACGTACACACACGCACGCACACACACACACACACACACACACACACACACACACACACACACACACACACACACATACATGACCATGTATCTCTGTCATTGCCTTGGTTGACTCCAAACTAGCTTTATAATTTTAGCTGTCCTCTTGCATAATCAATGTTTGATGTGGATCACTGTGCTGCGTTAGCCTTGTGTGGTCCCAGTGTTGAGTATTGGGCAATCTGAGGTGCTGCTGACAAGTAAACGTGTTGATGTAGTACACAGAGGAAGGTTAATGTCACCAGTAATACCAGCAGAGGAGTTGTTGTGCCCTCTGTTCTGCCAGGTGGCTGACAGACAGACAGACAGACAGACACACACACACACAGACACACAGACAGACAGACACACACCCAGACAGACACACACCCAGACAGACACACAGACAGATACACACACAGACAGACACACACTTACTGTGTCCAGGAGTAGCCTTCTCCGACATTCCATAGTGATTGTCTGTTTACTGCGGCAGACTGTGCTTTCCTGTTTAAACACAGACGTGGACCAGCCCTCAAATATCCATTAGATTAATATTATTTTATTGTGTCATTATTTAAATTCATTAGTAAAGCTGCTGTATTTCAGTCAAGTTGGCGCTATTTCGACTGTATGAGATATGGACAGGACTCCCATACAGTACTGTTTACACACTCTCTATGTTTTGAACGCACTGGCTTTTTAAATCAGTCTAGTATCCTTGTGTGTTTCTGTCAGTTGTTTTACTAGGTGTTTCTGTCTCATGAGCAGTCATTCTCTGAGACAGAAACACAGAGAGGTAAAACAGATCTAAACACTAGACCTGTTGTTTTAAGTCTGTTATGCAACAGGATAAAGTCCAGTTCTATCAAAGAGGTACCCTGCCAAGTGAAGATGTCCACAAAGACCCATCTTAGCCAAATCATTCATGTCAAGAGGCCTTTAAGTCTCTACAGCCATAATAGTGTTCATGGTATTGAGTTGAATGAAGTCATTAGGTTCAATTTGGTTTGCCTGTACAATAGGCTCAGATCTCTCTGGAGGGTTGTAGGAAGTCAAGACAAAGGAATACTAGAGCCTTTGTTTCAGCTGCATATTAGATGCTGTAGATATGGCTGGGAGAGATGTACAGTAGACTCTTTCCTGAGGCTTTCTTTGCTGTGGAGTTTCAAAGGCAGCAACACAGACTGGAATAGACCAGAGCAAGCCTAGCTTTCCCCCCTCTGTGTAGGCCCGAAGCAAGGCCCGATCCAACCTGCTATAGCTCACTTCCCACAAGGAACCTGCCTGCAGCTGGTGGAAGTAGGCTAGAACTCCCCTGGCCATCCTCAGCTCATCATAGAAATATAACACCACAAACAGGCTTTTTCTCTCCATAGGAAACAGCAGACATACCACATTCTTCCGTGCAAGATGAATCTACAGTGGGCTATTTCAAGGAGCGCTATATCAGCATGTTGTGTTACTTTCCGAATTACAAAATGTGACGGTGTAGTCCATTCCTCAGTATTCCAGAGAAGTTCAAGATTCAATCTGCATGTGTTCCCTGTAACTCTAGGCTAAGCCTTCGAGCCTTGTCTTGTGGCTCAGACTCTGCCAAGTGACTCCTGCTTGGCGTGACATCGCTTGAGTGTGCTTGTCCTTTTCACTTTGTCATGTCCAGAGCAGGCCTCCACCTTGAACCCAGGGGTGTCTGGCTGGGGCGCACTGAGCCGTGAAGACAGAAACATCCTGGTGGTGGTGGTGGAGGAGGAGAAGGAGGAGGAGAGTCTTGGGGTAGTCATGTGAGGAGAGGTAGTTATCGCCAAACTCTGCATTAGGGAGAGGCTGCAAAAGATAGAGAGAAGAAGGGAGGTGGTCCAGCCTATAAGCTAACCTGTCCAACCAGGTATCTTGATTGATCTTGGTTGTTTGTTGAACTGAGATCATTGGCTGTGGCTGTCTGGGCTGCTGCTGGACGTAGTTGGTCTCGCATGGTGGTTGCTGTGGATATGAGAGCGCAAGAGGAATGTTTCTAGACAGAGAAGAATACCAGTCAATCTGACTGACTGGTGTCTGGTGGACGGATATCTGGCTGTTCTGTTCTGAAATATGCCTCTGGTTAGGAGGCTCTTCAAACCCAGGGAGTATGAAGTAAGTGTGTGCGTATTATATCAGATGCAAAACATCTGATATCAGAATAACTGACTTCAACACAGATTTTTTTTAAATCTCTGTCCAAAAACGTTCACCCTTTCAGACGAATGTTTAAAAATGTCTGTTGGGTGTCCATGCAAGACAGAGAGCTCTTTTCCTCTTTTTATCCAGTCAAACCCAGTCTGGTCAAGTCTAAATATACAGCATGTTGCTTCTCATCAGGGAGCACAGGAAGAAACAGTACGAAGTCACAGTGTTGGTCCACAGTGCGCCTCAGACAACTTTCTTCTGTCACTCATGTTTACATGTGCCTTGCTCTCTTGTTAATGACTAATCATTTGTGTGTTCTGTTCACCTCTTCTGTGAAAACTTACATTCTCAACTGTTCCTTGTGTGTGTGTGTGTGTGTGTGTGTGTGTGTGTGTGTGTGTGTGCGTGTGTGTGTGAAGGTGACCCTGGAGAAGGTGTTGGGAATTACAGCACCAGGCAACCGTGCTCTATCCTGTGACCCTCGCTCTGGCCTTGTAGCCTACCCTGCAGGGTGAGTACACACACACACACACACACACACACACACACTGCTATGCCACACACACATAGAAAACTACACTTTTTGGCACCACACTTGACACACCAAATACACACATCACCAAACACATATTTTAGGCATATTACAACTCTACTACTGATAACTTGTTTTCATTCAGGCTTTGTGATTAGATAACAGACCAACTGAGAGGATTATGAGAACAAATATGGTAATGAGATATTGGCTGATTCTGAGGCAGGGTAGTTTTGAGTGTGCGTGCATATGTGTTCCTTATGATGTGTAGAGAGCAATGGAAGCAGAAAGATGAAAGTCATTTCTCAGCACTCTTGATAGGGGTGTGTGTGTGTGTGTCTATAGGGGGTAACTTGCAAAGTTGTTGTGTCAGGAGGTGTGGATTTAGTCACGGTTAGCCAGTTCCCGAGGAAGGAGACTAGACTACAAGGTTGGATGCAGTTTGCCACAGCAGCTTCCTGGTTTGAGACAGCCACAATATGGCAGTGCACACAGTCCTCTTGGCTACGTGACCCGCAGGGGTGCAGAGGTGCAGACCAGAGTTTTTCAGAAGGCACCCAGACGCGGCCTGCATGCTAATACACTTTTTACATGACATTCTTCTAACTGTACTAACAGACAGTCACACTGTTGTGCTGCTTGTGCTGACGTCAGCTTGTTTTCAACAGAAGCAGGGTGTCTGCAGGGATAGCTTAATGGTAGTATTCAGGAGTAGCCTATTGTGGGAGCTATTGTGTTAGCTCATTACCTAGAACAGCTGAGCTACATGAGCAGGTATTGTAGTTCCCCCACCCTGCTGAACCTTACAGATGTCAGATCAAAGAACATGGAAAGCGCAGAGATACAACGGTTCTCAATCAGTCGTAGACCGTCTTTGTCCTGGCCCTATTCAGTCCCTGACACATACACTGTGTGACCACGCCATGTTGTTGTCGTTGAGATTGGATGCTGTGCAAACCAAGGTCTGCTTAGGGGGGCAGTGGAAGACATTGTCTGTATCCAGTGGCACTACGTTATTAGAAACAATAGAAAAACCTTTGTGGTGTACAGGCCCGGTTATTGCTTTGTGACCAACCCTATCTTTGTGTACCCCTCAAGGGGCCTCCTTTTTTCATTAAGTGTCAAAACACTTCTTGTGTGCGCCTCCGTGGGTGTGTGTGTATGCGCGTGTGTGTACGTGTGTGCGATTCAGACGAGCCTGTACTGCAGACCCCACGTCACATGATGTCCTTAATCTCATTATGTCGTTAGATCTTAAAGCTCACAGTCCTATCCTACCAGGCAGCCTGTCACATTCCAGCGTCTCTGAGTGCCTGTTCCTCAAAACAGCAGCACCCAGGAAAGGCTCTTCCCCAACACCACAGTTGATAAACACCACCAGTGGAATACACTCTACACAGGACTCAACAGGGAGGAGGACTTACAGCAGTCAATCTCGGGGTGTTCGTCCACCACCAGATATGTCACAGTACCATGCTGCCAGAGCTCACTGAGCACTTGGCATTACAGTTCAGTTGTCACAGCCCCTCTTGAGGTGGGGCAAGCAGAGCTGAGGAAGTGGTGGATAGAGGACTGAAAACAGCCACAGACAACCAGGGCTAACCCAGAGGAAACTGTCGTGGCAACCAAGAGGAAGTCCATGTCACCACAGAGCCAGAAGTGTCTGTCTCAGAGAGGATCTAATGCTGTCTAGTCAGCAACTTCTCCTCACACCTGCGTTCCTCTGGGGGTATGGCATTTATCCAAGCCCCTAGCCAGTGTTATGGCCACAGGACTGTATTCAGGGTTTACAAGCAACGTACTTGGTTTGTAGTCAGATGCTCTACCACTGAGCTCTACCCACCCCCTACGGGCGCAGCTAAAGAAGCTAGCCTCTGCTGCTCCATGTCCTAGATAAAGTACACAGAGGTGGTAGCTTGTATCTTGTGCAGGCCTGCCTATCTTGATAACCCATCTCAGCCCAGTCAAAGTAGGTCACTCCATGCTGGCAGGGACAGTCCTGTAGGTAGCCTGGTGCCGGAGCATGCAGGCCAGCAAGCTACTTCATCTGGGCCCTGTGTTAATTAAAGATGAGCTGGTCGTCCCTGCAGATGTGGCCCTCTTATGTCTGAGAGAAGTGTTTAATTAGGCTACTGAACTCTGTTTGGCTGCGCTACACTGTAACTGTGTGTATTGACCACAGAGATTAACACATCTCTATGGAGATAACAGTCATGTGTTGTTTTTGTTATTGTTGTAGGGTGCTTGTTATGGTTGTGTTGTTATTGTTACGATGCTGTTGTTATGGTTGTGTTGTGATTGTTACGATGCTGTTGTTATGGTTGTGTTGTTATTGTTACAATGCTGTTGTTATGGTTGTGTTGTGATTGTTACGATGCTGTTGTTATTGCTGTGTTGTGATTGTTACGATGCTGTTGTTATGGTTGTGTTGTGATTGTTACGATGCTGTTGTTATGGTTGTGCTCTGCTAGTTAACGGTGCTGTGGTTGTTATGATTCCGTGGTAAACTTCTCGTTACACTGTATGAAAAGTGATGTTCCTGGATTTCACAGTGTGGAAGTGTGGTTTCTGTGGCTAAACATCAAAGCCCCAGGCTAAATACGTTTGTTAACTGATTCCTGTGTTGCATTTTCAGCATTCATTCTGTGGGATGATGGACCAACTGGAATATCAGGATATCTGAGCATGTGAACAGACAGAGACGTTGCTTTTTCACAGGAACTTTTTTAAGTAGCTTACTTCCTCAAGCTGAAACTCAGGCGTCATCACTGCCAACCTTCTGCCCTGGCAACACACTGTCTCTTAGGTTCATAGAATATCTACCCAATGTTGTTGTCTAGTATGTCATTAATTACTTTCTGGAATATGTCTTCATGTTAATGTTAGCATATTAACCCTAATGTCATCAACTTTTTTTTGAAGAAATCAGTGGTATAACCTTGCTTAACCTTGGTCCATATAACCAGGTTCCTGTAGTGTGGAATGTGTGTTGAAGCTGTGAATAGATCCCTGGGGTAGTGCAGCATCTCTAGTGGGGTGGAATAAACGTCCTCTGCGAGCGCCCTAAACCCCCCCCCCCCCCCCCCGCTGGCCAGATCTTACATGCATGACTAAATGCGTGTCAGAGAGAGGCTGGCAGCTCCACACTGACCGCACCACGCACAGCACACGGCACCGCACTGCAGCAAACTGGGTCACTGGCACGACCAGGAAAAAGGGAGAGAGAAAGATAGGGGGAAGAGGAAGGGAGGTAGAGAGGCATGGCAGACTGGTTGTGAGAGAGAGAATGAGGGATGTACAGTAGTTAGAAAAGTGTGGAGCAGGAGAGGAAGGAAGAGAGTGTGGAAGGGGGCAAATGAGAGTGTGCGTGCGAAGGGAAGTTGGGGAAGAGGAAGTTGAAAGAAACAGATTGAAGGGATAGGTAATTAAAAGGGAGGCAGGAAATTGTGGAGTAGTCATTACATAGCCCTGTCCAGGAGGGAGGGTCTGCTGAGCTTAGTACAGCAGGGGCGTGTGATTGGGGATGGGTGTGTGTAGGGGGCTGGGGGGTGGGGGGTGGGGGGGGGGTAGCGCTGTTCTTTTTAGATAAGTGGTGGGTTCTGCAGTGCTCTGCAGAGGAGGGGGTCTGTTCTGTAGAGGACGTGTGTGTGTGTGTGTGCTATATTCTCTGGAGGAGTGGTGGTGGGCTGCTATGCTGTGTAGAGGAGGGGGGGTCTGCTAAATGCTGTTCTTTGCTGCAATGCAGTGAGTGTGACTGCATGGTCTTGTCAGGACTGGTAAGCGATACCCCTGTTGGCTGTCTGCTATTATCCTCTGGAGGGGCTTCCTTAGTGGCCTGACCACCTGTCAGACTGCCTGGTAAACCTCTAGCCAGATGGACCATGGACAGTCACGGCCTCACGCTGTAACTCAACCATATCAGGCAGGACAGGAGAGGCTGGGACTAAGCTTTGAGAGAGGTTGGGGCAGAGGCTGGAGAAAGGCTGGGGTGAAGGCGGGACTGAAGGAGAACTAGAAAGAGGCATAGAATGGGGTGGGGAGTTGTTCATATCTTCTTTCGCTACAACATATTTGGTATTTAAATTCCGTCACAAACTGGTGTGTGGACAAACTATAGTTTTCCAAATAAAAGCCTATGTTTACAGTTCAGCATAACCTTCTCTAGGACTGTACGTAGTTCCTAGGGCCTCATGGATATAGGCTGGATCAGCGATTCCCAAACCGTAGGCCGCGGCCCACTAGTGGTCTGCTAGGGTAATGCAGGTGGGCCGTCAAACCAATGAAAATTTAAGTATGAAAAAATATATATACATCAATCTATTTATATATACTGTTGGTAAATTATTATTAAAATTAATTAAAATTCTTACAAATTCTAAAATTACATTTTGTCTTTAATTCATCATGACTGAATCACCAGTAGTTACGTTTGGCACTTTGACCTGCATTCACCCACTTCAATACACTATGCACGCATCACTTCCGCATATTGCATAAGCCAAGGCAATGACTTCCGGTAGCGAGCAGTTAGTACTCAAACATAAAATGCAGTTTTGTAGAAGAGTTTGGGTTTCCTTCCCAAAATGACAATCAAGTATGTACACAGGAGTCTATGTTGCTGCCCATCAAGCAAGAGGGAAAAGGGGTTTCAATTATGTTTTGGGCTACATCAACAATTACAAAGGTAAGGTTTATCTAACCACACAGTAAAAGTAGCTAGCTAGCTAGCTCTAACTATTTAGGATTTGAGCAGTAAAGGCCAACTAATTCATTGTTTTTGCTACATTATAATGTTCTCAAATATGTCAGCTTTCCATAAATAATTAGTCTGTCATATCTGTTCCTGGACAATGTAATGTATCATGTCTTTCTCAGTTTCTAACCAAACGGGAGCGACCTTTGTGAGGGCGACCTGTTATCGGTCGTTGAAAAAAGCGAGAAGCCGCACAATCTGAGTGTAAGGTTAATAAGAGAGCAATAGCTAAGGGTTAACACAACCTCTTGTGGTTATTAAAAGTCACGTTTCTAACTTCACCGGAAGTTCTAGACCGGGCCTGGCCGTGGTATTTACACAGGTTACCTCTCTTTACAACGTGTGCTTAGTGTGGCGCTGATGGACACTGTCTTTTTTGATCGCTAAAATAAATTTAGCGATGAAAGCGAACTGTTTGGCTCCCGTGGTGTTGTTAAACATGTGTGATAAACACAAATTAAGTGAACTGGTGTGTTGGGTGGCCGCAAAAATATTTGAGCTTTGCAAGTGGGCCGCGAAGTGGAAAAGTTCGGGAATGGTTGGGCTAGGTAAATATTGAGTTGGAGTGAAACAGACTTCTTACTCAACATTACAATGTGCTAACCACACTACCACAGTAATGGATCACAAAGTTTATACAACCTGCCCTTAAGCACCATACATCTTCCTTGGATGCTTTTTCCTACAGTGGAGGGTATTGCAGTATATTTCCATGTTGGTGAAATTCTGCCCAAAAGGCCTCAGTTCTTTTGAATCTTATCTGGGACCGTAACCAGCTGAACCACCCTGACCTGTTTAAGGAGTTGAGAGACGAGTGACCTCTGTGCCTGCCTTCACCTCCCCAAACACACAGGCTCTGCAGGGTTCTGTCAGGGGTAAGAGTGTCTGCTAAATGACTCAATGTAAATGTAGAGGTGTGGGGATGGAAAACTGTGCTCAAGCCTCACTGTTGCCTTCACCAGAGTTTAAAGGTAGCATCATCTTACCGTGTGTTTACTTATTGCTGCAGTGTTTACTCACTGTGTGCTTTGAGGCAGGGTGAGTCTTGTCCAGGATCAATGCAACAGTTGACAGATATACTGTATGTGTACACACACACACACACACACACACACACACACACACACACACACACACACACACCAAGGCCATGTGTGAAAACATTTCCTAGTTCATATGCATCACTTCATCCGTAACTTTAGAACAAGCAGCGTCTGTCTCCGTCTGCCTTATGCAGCAGAGGTGGTTTGGAGTCTGGAACCATGCTCTCAAGACAAAGGGAATGCTCCCAATATTGCTGCTTTAGGGTTGAAGAGCCAAAGCTAAACTGTGGAGGGGGAGGCTGGGTTAGAATGACTAGAGGAAGAAAGTTTGGTTTGTGGAGAAGTGAGTAATGGGATATTGATACATGAGCTCTCTCTCACTCCCCTCTCTCACCATTCTCAATCCCCCTGTACCTCCTCTTGGCTAGGAGTAGTCATGCCTCTGCTATTCCTTTACCACTGACACTTACACACACACACACACACACACACACACTGTGTAAAACACCCTACAGTCACTCAGTGCTTGTGGATGACAGCTAGCAGTGACGTACTGCCCTGTCCTGTATACAAAGACCAGACGCTCTACAGTATTGTAGCCTATTCACTGAGAAGACGTGAAGCTGTTCTATTTTGTCCCCTAAGGCCTGGCTTCCCACAGAACACTGAATGTGGCAACCGGGCAACACAAGTAATTCACACATACAAAGAACTCCAGAGCCCCTGGCACTCTCTTTCTATCCTCTCTCTTTCACTCTCTGTTTTTTCACTCTCTTGCTCTCTCTCTCTCTCTCTCTCTCTCTCTCTCTCTCTCTCTCTCTCTCTCTCTCTCTCTCTCTCTCTCTCTCTCTCTCTCTCTCTCTCTCTCTCTCTCTCTCTCTCTCTCTCTCTCTCTCTCTCTCTCTCTCTCTCTCTCTCTCTCTCTCTCTCTCTCTCTCTCTCTCTCTCTCTCTCTCTCTCTCTCTCTCTCTCTCTCTCTCTCGGTGTAACTCACTGTCTTTAACAGTTGTGCTTACAACTTGCCAGAGCTGGCTGCTTGCCAGTTACTTTTGCTGTGACTTTTATACTGTATCCTTTAACTAGTGACCCTGTATCCCTGGACACTCATCAGCCACCACACAGCACAGCACCCCTCTCTTTGCCCCCAGCACCAGACACACCCTGCCCCACCGCCCTTGTCCCTACCTTCAGCACCCCTCTCTTTGCCCCCAGCACCAGACACCCCCTGCCCCACCGCCCTTGTCCCTACCTTCAGCACCCCTCTCTTTGCCCCCAGCACCAGACACCCCCTGCCCCACCGCCCTTGTCCCTACCTTCAGCACCCCTCTCTTTGCGCCCGGCACCAGACACTCTTCCCCCAGCACCCAGCCCACCCAGGTCATTTCTAGCTTACTGGTCAGGTGAAGGAGGGTGTAGGGATTGTTGGTTACACGACTGCTTGGACGAAATTCCAATTCTGAGAGAGGGAGAGAGGCAGGCTAGGTTATAGATGTGTAAGAGCTCATCTTGTAGTCAACGGAGTCATCTTTTGTGTGTAGGCTGCTGGCCCAGTCTCTTGAATGTTGTACTCACGCCCCGCCCCGCCCCCCACCCCATCTCAGGCTGTAGAGAGACCATCAACATCATCCTCTCACTGTTCTCAGACAGGCTTTAGTCCTGGTATCGCCCACTGACACATGCTCAGCAGGTGCTCTGTAGTGTACCGCCTGGCACGAGGCAGCCAGAGTGCAGCTGGCATGGTCTCCCTGGGGATTAGGTTGGGTAACGTTTGTCTTTGCATCACCACCTCCAGTAAAGATGGACATTATCTGGGACCGCTGCTGTGAGACATCTGCTAACCTTTCTTCTCCCTTTTCATGTTCAACTATCTGTTGGTTTTATATTAGTTTAGGCCAGTATACAGAGGGCAAAGAAACCAGACAGGAAAGAACCGGAAACAGGAAGGAAGTGGTTGTGGCAGGTTGGAACAAGGAGTAGCCTCTCAAAAGCCTCTCAAAAGAAGCCTCTCGTTTTCTCAAAAGAAAGGCCTGTTGTCACTAGAGGCTGTTCTCTGCTCTGTACTCTACCTATCCAGGGTGACCTTAGTCTCTTTACTCAACTCCCTGACCTCATGTTGCGTGCTCCTTTGAAGATACAGCACCTGGACGTATTGTTTTGTGTTCAAAGGCTTATTAAACAGCATAACAACAGCATAACCCCACCCTGTTGCCACTTAAACACACAAACACACTCTTTTGAATGCCACACAGTCAAAGAACTGAAGATATCAAAGTGACAGTCATCGTCTTCTTCTAAGGACTTCTGGGTAATTGATTTGCTGCGTGTGTCTGCTCTATGTTCCTGGCGCTATTCTCCTGGGAGATGAAATGCAAAAGACCAACAAAATATTCTGCTAAGTCATTCTTTTATTCACACACACACAAACACATACTGACTCACTGGACGTTAGTTTGGGACCTTTATGTACCAGATTCAACGCCATGAAAAAAAACATGATTTATTTCACTTTACTTTAGAGCTTTTCCCAGGTTATTTTGGGCTAGAAGCTCTATGATAAAGTGGCTTAAGTGGCCAGTCTGTTATTGCTGGCGGACTTTACATCAGCTTTTAGAAGATGCCCTTTCTCACTGGCACCAAACCTAAAGCTTTACTAGTCGGTATAAATCCATGTTGAGTGTTATTGAGTCATCAGTGTGTGTGTGTCTCATCTCCTGCCCTGCTCTACTTCCACAGATGTGTGGTGGTCCTGCTGAACCCCAAGAAAAACAAGCAGCACCACATCCTCAACAGCTCCAGGTGAGAATGGTGTCTGGCCATCCTGTGGGAACAAACGCAGGTTCATAGGTGCCAGGTGCACTTCAAGCCCTTGGATCCTTTGATGTTGTGTGTGTCCAGAACTCCTGTCCAGGCATCTCCTAACCCATCTCCCAACCCCTGACACTGGACACCCTAGCTCGCTCTGACACGCCCTGTGGCACATCATTTACATTTAGTCATTTAGCGACTTACAGGTCGCTCTGGATAAGTAAGTACAGGGACATTCCCCCTGAGGCAAGTAGGGTGAAGTGCCTTGCCCAAGGACACAATGTCATTTGTCACAGCAGGGAATCGATCCGGCAACCTTCTGATTATTAGCCCGACTCCCTCACCGCTCAGCCAACTGACTTCAGACTAAAGGAGCCATCTGACTTCTCAGACTAAATAACGCTGCCAACAGTACAGTTGTGATTGTCTGGACCTCCTTATTGGTTGCAGTGTGGCAGCTTTTTGAATCGTCAACACACTGTTCTGTGCATTCAACAGCTTTATTGATTCTGGTGAATGTTGTCATTGTCTCAATACGATCCAGCCTAGACCGGAAGTCCCACTTGAGACAGGAAGTGGTCACTTCAACAGTAAATAAACTATTTCCTGTTTTCCCTCCCCACAGGAAGACCATCACCACGGTATCCTTCTCTCCAGATGGCAAATATGTGGTTACTGGAGAGGTGAGTACCTGACTCAGGCCTCAATACACAGGACTAGACTGGGCATGAAAAAGAAAGAATGAATAGAGTCTAGAGTTGATATTGAATGTAGTGCTATGTGTTATGTTATGTTTTCAGAACAGTGATAGGTCAGACTGAGACTGGCTTAGTGTCTTCTGGAATGCCTTTAAGCTCTGTGTATACCAGTTAGAACTGTTGACTGTGTGTTTGAGTGGGTGGATACAGAGAGGGGTGGGTCTGTAGGTGTTGTGAGGTCTGTATTGCTGTGTGTGTGTGTGTGTGTGTGCGTGTGTGTGTTTTTGTGTGTGTGTTTGTCTAATCTGCTCCTCCGGTAGCTCGGAGCTTAGAAGACAAGTGAGTGTGTGCTTCAGTGTTGCCATAGCAACAGAGGGCAAGGTGCCAGACTCTGTCTGATGTCTGAGGGGAGAAAGTGAATACATGAGAGAAGGAGAGACACAGGGAACACAGGGAAATAGAGGAGGAAGAGACATGGAAGAAAAGAAAGGAGATAGACAGAAATGGCCGGATGAGCTACTGAGAAGGGTGGAGGTGCCAGTAGCTGAAGCAGAAGGCCCCCAGCATGTGTCTGTCTGTGGCTGGGATGATGCATGCTGGGAAATGCAGGCCTACAGATCCTCCTTCCTGCCCCCCTAATAGGAGACAGACTTCCCCAGCTGTCCCTGCTAGGTGATGCTGCTACGGAGCACTGAGAGGGATGAAAGGATTGAAGAGAGAGAGAGAGAGAGAGAGAGAGAGAGAGAGAGAGAGAGAGAGAGAGAGAGAAGGGAGAAAGGCATAGCAGGAGATGAGCTGTTATGCATAAGATAGAGGGAGAACGAGGAGAGTGAAGTCTTGTTGACCGTGTTGAGATCACCATGTCCTGCCCTGAGCCAGCTTGTCTAATTACAGTTTCAGTTCACCGATTACCTCTGATTATTTCTCACCCACCGCCCACTCCTCATCTCTGTCTCTCGCTCCTCCTCCTCCTCCCCAGAGTGGGCACATGCCAGCGGTGCGTGTGTGGGACGTGGCAGAGCGGACCCAGGTGGCAGAGCTGCAGGAACACAAGTATGGGATCTCCTGCGTTGCCTTCTCCCCCAACAGCAAGTACATCATCAGCGTGGGCTACCAGCATGACATGATCGTCAATGTCTGGGCCTGGAAGGTACACGCCCACCCACACACACACACATATACACACACACACACACACATATACACACACATACACACATATATATACACATAACATACACAGTATACACACACAGTGACGCATACACAAACATATGTGTATGTATACAGTCTAAACACACGTACAATACACACAGACACACATATGTAAACACACACACACACACAGCTTTTTAATGGTATGTTCTGTTGTGTTCATGTGCTCCTCTCAGAAAAACGTGGTGGTAGCAGCCAATAAGGTGTCCAGCAAGGTTACCGCTGTGTCCTTCTCAGATGACTCCTCCTACTTTGTCACGGCAGGAAACAGACATGTCAAGTTCTGGTACCTTGACCACACCAAGTCCTCCAAGGTAACGTCCAAGCAGATCACACGCACACCCCCCACACCATGTCCTTCTGTCTCTCTGTTCATCTCTTCAACTCTTCCCGTCTCCATCCATTTCTCTCTCACTCTCTCCTCATCCCTCCTTCCACCTCTCTCAAACCCCATCCCCTCCCTCCATCCCCCCCATCCCCCCCCTCCCTCCCTCCCTCCCTCCCTCCCTCCCTCCCTCCCTCCCTCCCTCCCTCCCTCCCTCCCTCCCTCCCTCCCTCCCTCCCTCCCTCCCTCCCTCCCTCCCTCCCTCCCTCCCTCCCTCCCTCCCCCCCCCCCCCTCCCTCCCTCCCTCCCTCCCTCCCTCCCTCCCTCCCTCCCTCCCTCCCTCCCTCCCTCCCTCCCTCCCTCCCTCCCTCCCTCCCTCCCTCCCTCCCTCCCTCCCTCCCTCCCTCCCTGCCTGCCTGCCTGCCTGCCTGCCTGCCTGCCTGCCTGCCTGCCTGCCTGCCTGCCTCCCTCCCTCCCTCCCTCCCTCCCTCCCTCCCTCCCTGCCTCCCTCCCTCCAGGTGAACGCTACTGTCCCTCTTCTGGGGCGCTCAGGGTTGCTAGGGGAGCTGAGGAACAACTTCTTCAGTGACGTGGCGTGTGGGCGGGGCCGCAAGGCGGACAGCACCTTCTGCATCACCTCCTCAGGGCTGCTGTGTGAGTTCAACGAGAAACGGCTGCTGGACAAGTGGGTGGAGCTACGGGTGAGTCCGACACAGAGACTCCTGAGGGTTTACTGACAGCTGCAGTGTTCTGTCTTGTATCGATTCTTACCACACTGTACTCTATGGCGTCAAATCTCTAGCGACTGGCCTCTTTAAACAGTGGTGTTCCACCCTAATCTCTCACCATGTAAAAGTATTGCCACTGTCAGTGCAGTCAACACCAGAGTTAAGTAGACAGAAGGTTGCAGTTCATGTTGCTCCCCCTGCTTATGCTGGGGACACACAATACGATTTTTAAAATCTTATGAGATTTTCAAACTGTGAGAGACCACAAACATGAGGACAAAAAATCCTAGATTTAGCCGTTTTGCTCCTACAGTGTGTGGTCACTCTTAACACGCCTCAAACCAAGGGAACATCCGATAAAATCTGCGGGACCATCAAGATAATCGCGACATATGTTACCAAGGATTGTCGGAAGGGCCAAAATCGGCCCGATTATCCTGTGGTGTGTCCCCAGCATTAGAGAGCTTTCCGTGTAAGACTGGCCCCATGTCAAGCTTCTTGGCTGTGAAACTTGTCCTGTGTACTAGAGTTAACTGAACACGCTGTACACAACTTTCAGCTTCTCTTAGATGTTAATCCAACTGCTTTCCTGCCAGTGTGTTTATGCGTGTGTGTGTTGATGTGGCCCTGCTGCTGTCTAACACCAGCTCTACTCTGCTTCCTCTCCTCTGACTTTGTCCAGAAAAACGACTGTATCACAGTAAGTCAGCCAGTCAGCCCGCCTCCCCCACTCACTTATCATCCCATTGGATGGATCCGCTGGACACTGCAGTCAATCATGCCCACCTGTCTTCCTTATTGGCTGTGTGTCTGTGACTGGTGTTCATCATGTTCATGTTGGATGATCTGTTCCAGCTGTTGCTGTCTGTCCATCCACTGTCTGTTGTCTCACAGCAGCTCAGAAGCTATAACCTCACTCACGCACCTCCACTGACCTACTGTGCAGTAGCATGGCTGAGTTCACATTCAGGCACCCAGGCTGGTCTGAGCTGAACTGGGCAGCCGTGCCACCACTAGTGCAGAAACAATACTGATGAACCCTGGCTTCCAGTGTCAGGAGCCCCCTGACCACAATGACTCAGTTAGTCAGCCTCAGTCCTGAAGTGGGTCATCATGGCTACAGGGAAAGTGTGAGTGAGGGAGGGAGGGAGGGAGGGAGGGAGTTAGGGAGGGAGGGAGGGAGGGAGGGAGGGAGGGAGGAAGGAAGGAAGGAAGGAAGGAAGGAAGGAAGGAAGGAAGGAAGGAAGGAAGGAAGGAAGGAAGGAAGGAAGGAAGGAAGGAAGGAAGGAAGGAAGGAAGGAAGGAAGGAAGGAAGGAAGGAAGGAAGGAAGGAAGGAGAATGAGAGACTGCACAATCATGCTTTTGTATCAGGCCTGGTCCTAACGGTGTGTGTGAGGGGAGTGAGAGAAAAGAGATGAAGAGAGGGTGACCAAACAATAGAAAAAGAGAGAAAGAGGAAGGGAAGTGATGGTAGGAATAAATAAATGGCTCATGGATATTTGGGGTTGGATGCAAATGACAAAGCAAAGAAAGGAGAGAGAGAGAGAGAGAGACAAAGTGACAGTGAGGAAAGAGATGAAGAGAGGGAGAGAAAACGATGAGAAACAGGCGGACAATACCAGCTCTGTGTGAGGAATAATCTACTGTTGCACCATCACATTCCAGCCTGGCGGGATCTGACTACCACCATGCTCATCTGATCACACACACACCTACACCCTCTGCCTCTCTCTGTTGAACTCCTACTTGATACGCTTGGTATTCAATACCAAGCAAGAATGTGTTTCCCAGAGTGAAATAAGATTCATATCTTCTTTAGGCCTCCCTCGCTCTCACCGTCACATGACCCTCGTCTGTGTCGCCCACTAAACTCTGTCCGTGTCTGTCTGTTGGAGGAACAGAACAAAGGTTCTCTCTGGTGTCTTCCCTGGTATCATGGAACTTTTCAGTTGCGTGACTTACAGCAGATGCTAGCGGAGTACAGTGCACTTTGGCAATATGAGCCTAAAGAGGAATGTGTGAAAGATTTAGTCAATTTTAGTGGAATGAGACACACAACAAATCCCTGTATGTTGGGCTAGGGCCAGATAGACAAGCTGCATGCCTGAATCAACATTTAAACTGCATTGACACATTCACAGCAGGTCTAACACTGATACTGCAATGTGTATTAGATTTGAATGTGCACGGTCAAGTGATCCAAGGATTATCACCCCCCTCAAAAAGAACAATATTATACTTCCATAGCATAGTAACTGGGATAAGACACACAGTTGCTCCAACAGATTGGGGCCCTGGTTGTTTGGGGCCTGAATGAGCCAGAGCGCGTAGGCTGTGTGAGTAAGGACCGTGTAATAGACTGAAGACTGAAGCTGCAGGCCTGCTGACTGCAAGTCTCTACCGTCTCTCTCTGACACACACTTACCCTGTGCTTAGTGCACACACCTTCATCATCGACTGGACCAACCCTTGGCTTTGCTGTCTCATCAGTTCACAACCCTCAGGATCCATGTGTGTGAGAGTATTGTGGGTGTATGTGAGGTGCACATTATACCTCAAATTCCATGGTTGGGTCTTCCACAGAATGAAAAAGGTTACCTACGAGGGTCTTTCAAATGGTGTCTCTCTCCTCCCCTCTCCTCTCTCTGCTCCTCCCTCTCCTCTCCTCTCTCTCCTCCTCCCTCTCCTCTCCAGACCAGCCAGGCCACCTCTCTGTCTGTGACAGAGGATCTGATCTTCTGTGGCTGTGCAGACGGAACAGTGCGAGCTTTCAGCCCCATCAACCTCCACTTCATCTGCACCCTGCCGCGACCCCACTGCCTGGGCTCCGACATCGCAAGCCTGGTGGAGGCCAGGTGAGACACACACACACACACACACTTGGTCACATACACCAAGTACCCCCCCCCTCCCCCTCTCCTCATAACATGACTTACTGTGACCCGAGCCTTATCATGAATAGAGTCCCAGTGGCAGAAGTCTGACTCTTCAGTGGTGTCTTTGTATCAGTTGGGAACAGCAGCGCATGGTTCCCCTCGTAAGCCGGAGCCTGTTTGTGAGTCTGTGTGTGTAGGCTGTCCGGTCTTTCATACAGTACATTTAAATAGGCCCAGCTAAGCACAAACCTCCATGTCGTCCTCTCTGCTCCACCAGTCCTTCCAGATCTGGTGGGCTCAGATGGAGCTAGCTGGCAGTGGCCTGGATGCTTTATATTCCTGTTTGGTTCCCTCCTCCTCAGGGGCTTTCTAGATACAGTGGATGTTTTGTTAGAACCACAGGAAAGGAATTCTCCTTCATAAATATGTACGGAGAGTTCCAGAATAATGTTTCAGGCACGCAGGGCCGTTTAGGGAGGTTGTCATGATCCACTAACACAGACACGGTAGAAATGTGCCGCAAACACGCGGCACAAACGACTAGTTGAGCATATGATTCAGAGGTTAAGGACAGAATCAGAGTTAGTGAAAGTAAAAGATGGATTCCAGGATGTTAAAAACAATGTTGGCGTCTGAGTTTCTGACTACTCCCTACAATCCTCTTCATGCCTCGGTGGCAAGAGTCGTTTCAGTCAAGTCTTTCTAAGTCTTGTCTTGAGACTGCTCTTTCCGACTCCAGTCTTCAGGCTCAGCTGACCACTGGGCTGTGTATAGACACATCTCCATAGAAACACAGCAGTTTTTCCAGCAGGCTGACATTCCTGTCCCAGGAGGTCCTCGCCAACGATTCAGGAAAGGGAGCGCAGACGTTAAATCACCGGTGAAAAGATGCCAACTGGTTGCCAGTAGCTGGCGGTTTCCTACAGCCCTCTCAGCCCTGTAACATTTAACTGCTCCCTCTATCCTAATTCTTCTCCAGCTGGTCGCTAGTTCCTTTTGGATTCTAGTCTGCATGACAAGATTCAGCCAACACATCAACTATTCAAGTAAAAAGGGATTCGAAAAATGTCTTTCTCTCTTTCCTTTTCGTCCGGCCCCTCCAAAGCCACCTCTTCTCCCACAAGACCGACGCCCGCTTTCCTGACACGGTGGCGGTGACCTATGACCCCAGCAGCCGCTGGCTCTCCTGCGTCTACAACGACCACAGTCTGTACGTGTGGGATGTCCGCGACCTGCGCAAAGTGGGCAAGGTCTACTCCGCCCTGTATCACTCCGCCTGCGTCTGGAGCACGGAGGTGAGTCTGGCCACACGGGCAAGGGAAGCAGGGGGTAGGGGAAGCAGGGGGTAGGGAAAGCAGGGGGTAGGGGAAGCAGGGGGTAGGGGAAGCAGGGGGTAGGGGAAGCAGGGGGTAGGGGAAGCAGGGGGTAGGGGAAGCAGGGGGTAGGGGAAGCAGGGGGTAGGGGAAGCAGGGAAGGAGTGTGTGACCAGGGGCTGTGGTGGTGTCCGTCCCCCAGGTGTACCCTGAGGAGCAAGGGGTGGACAAGCCCTGCCTGCCTCCTGGCTCCTTCCTCAGCTGCTCCTCAGACAACACCATCCGCCTGTGGAACACCGACGCACACAGCACCACGCTCAGCCGCAACGTCATCAGCAACGTGAGTCACACAGACTCAAACTCCAGAGGCTCACTCCAAACACTCAGTCCAAACACATTGCACACATGGGTAAGTGCGTGTACCATGTAAGATGGATGTCCTCTCCCTCCTGTGCATGCTGCTCTGTAGGACTTGCAGAAGATCATCTACATGGACAACAACACGTCAGGCCTGCTGGACACGGAGTGTCTGGGCACGACCAACACAGAGAAAACCGCGGATGCCCAAACCTCAGACACACGCACCGGCATCAGGACCATGGCTCTCAGCCCAGACGGACAGCACCTGGCCTCGGGAGACCGCAATGGCACGCTCAGGTCAGGAGGAAGATGATGAGGAGGAGGAGGAGGATAGGAGGGATGATGATTATGATGATAGTGGTGGTACTACTTCCAAGAAGTGCAGGGTTAAAGATCCCCTGAGGTCACAGTCTCCAGTGCCCTGTTTTCCAGTTGTTCTCCTGAGCCTGGCTCCTACTACAATTAAATCAGGCTAATTGGGCCTCTGAGAACAGGCTGTGTTGCAGTTTGGTTCTGAGCCCCAGAGACAGGTTATGGTCCACTCAGGCTCTAGCACAGCAAGCATCTTTCCACAAGGCCAGATAGATACATTACAGCTCAGCACAGGGACTTCTAACCCAGGTAGACCCAGGCCAGAGCCCCCCCCCCCCCCAGCCTACCTCTGTCTGAGCTGAGCTGTCAGGCAGGGGGACTGGGAGCGCTGGTCAGCACCACTGCAGCTCCTAGTGAAGCAGTCATGGGACTTCCATTTGTCAAGAGACCAGAGCAGCACGCTGAACTCGAGTATTATTTAGGGATGGAAAATGCCTTCAAGTTAAAGGACTGAGCTTTGTGTGTTTCAGGATCCACGAGCTGGAGAGCATGGAGGAGATCCTGAATGTCCAGGCCCACGACTCTGAGATCCTCTGTCTAGAATACTCCAAACCTGAAACTGGTGAGAGATAGAGAGACATAGGGGGGAGGGGAGAGGGAGAACGGAAGTGGGAGAGAGAGAGATAGAGGAAGGAGCAAGGAACTAAGGAAGAAAGGGAAGGAGGCAGAAAGAAAGAAAGTGGCAGAGGGGTAGAAGGAGAGCGTGAGAAAAAGAAGATAGAGGAAAAGAGGCAAGGAAAAGGTAAGAGGTATGTGCTTTTTGGATTATTCCATTGAAAACCTGACAATCCTACGACTGCTCTAACCACCAGCTACTGTAAAACATCCAGGTGGTGGCCACATGCTCAGCTGTTCCTCCCTCTCAAGCGAACCACCTCAAAGCTGGCTGTGATGGTGACTCAAGCAGAGCTTATTCCCTCTAGCCAAGTATGAAGCAGCTTTTATAGGATTTAACTTCTCCCTAATTAACGCCACAATGAACCACGTATTTCTCATGTGAGAAGCTGCTCACTGCCACACCGTCGTTTTGAGTGTGCTGACCTGGGAGGGTGAATGGAGGCCTGTGCCATGAGGGGTATCGAAGGGACATTTACAGGCTGGTTCAAGTCAACTGGTCCTGGGAACAGGGAGCCGGGGCATATGCTGCCCTGACAGGGGGAGGGGGGGTGGTGGGTGAGGGAGTGGGTGAGAAGTGGGGGAGGGGAGAACTCATGCTGGCACCAGTCCTGCCAGCCCCCCCTCACCCCTCCCCATCCTCCCAGAGGCCGGCACATCTGAAGGGAGCAGAGGGAATATCGGGTTTATCTCCCCTCTCTTGTTGGCTTCGGTCTCTGGTCACATATTAACACCTCTGGGGTGATAATCGTCTACAGTAATCCGAGCTTTTTGTTCTATAAGGCTACTTCAGCAGACACACACAGATACACACACACTTGTACATAGGCCTACTGTACACCCACACGCTGTACACGCACACACACATAAAGACACACAGTGTTTCCCACAGAATGTGATTATATTTGTGGCGGTAGGCAGGGGCGGGGCCCAACGTTGTAAAAATGTGGGTCTCAGCCCAAACTGATGTTGTTGTATCGGTTAGATGTGAGTGTAGACAGGGACTTCTTTGCAGTAATGCGAGCGCTAAATCGTTTTTGGAGCTTTACGTAATATAAACATTGCTTGGACTCGTATTGTTATATTTGCCCCCCCAAAAAATCAAGCTTCTGAAATTCAAATAGAACCAAATTCTGACTGCTCGAATGGGGAAATTCAGATTCCAAAAATGTAAGAAGAAAAAAAATTGAGATGAAAAAAATCTGATTGCAACATCTGGGATCCATGGTGTTTGAATTTCAATATTAAGTATTCGAGGCCTTTAAAATTCAAAACATTATGTCACTGATTTGCTTCCATAGCTATCTAGCTAATCAATGCGCTGCACGCAGCTCTACATGTTAAACAGTAAAAAAAAAAAAATCTACGCATGGGAAACTGCATACATTTCTGAGAGCCTTCCATGCCCCTCTCCTCTGCGCTCCTCTCATGTGTCGCAGCCTGAGATATAATCAGTTTTCACTGGAGGAAGAATCCATGTTTATCGGATCCATGTTTGTGTAACAAGCTGCCTGTCCTAGTTGTAATGCAATTTCACCTGATGTGGGTGATTTAATTAGCGATTATGACCAGCCATTCAGTCACTCAGTCACTCTGCACCCGGCCTTCTGGGAGGCTGCAGTGAATTCCCTCACAGAAGCACAATATCTGCAGTCTCTGAAGAGAATGATAAGTTACAGACAAGTTACAGTCTGCACATGGTGATCATGTGTCAGTAAGCAGCACAGTGAAGGCTCTACATGCTGATCCCAGACCAGCTGAACTCAGGAGGAGGCTGCCTGCTCATCAGAAACATGAGAGAGCTCGTTCTAATGAAGCACTTTGAACTGCCTGCTAGATGGAGAACAGGCGTATGGGGCTGGGAATCTGGTGAGCTCTGGAGTTAGTGTAGAAAGGGTGTGTTTGTGGTGTCTGTGGGTTTGTGTGTGTGTGTGTGTGTGTTTAATATGTGGAATGTCTCTTACCTGTGTGTGTGTGTGTGTCAGACATGAAGCTGCTAGCCACGGCCAGTCGGGATCGTCTGATCCACGTGTTGGATGCCGAGCAGGACTACAGTCTGCTGCAGACACTGGACGAACACTCCTCCTCCATCACCGCTGTACGCTTTGCTGGTAAGGCTGCCTGACCACACACACACACAAACACACACACAGGGAGAAGACACATTGCACATATTAAACACACAGGTTCCTCCTTCTAAAACGTTCTTACTTGTGTGGCACAAGTTCAGTCTTTGAATTTGACTTTGAAGTTGCGGTGCATGTTGACATTGTTTTAACGCCTCTCTCCTCCCCCCAGCCAACGAGGGCAAGG
Organism: Hypomesus nipponensis; assembly: GCF_054491055.1. NCBI lineage: Eukaryota > Metazoa > Chordata > Actinopteri > Osmeriformes > Osmeridae > Hypomesus > Hypomesus nipponensis. The sequence goes on from NC_140363.1 coordinate 14,592,615, forward strand.
TGAGGATGATCAGCTGTGGAGCGGACAAGAGCATCTACTTCCGCACGGCCCAGAAGGTAAACATCTCTGGCTGCTGTGCAGCACCTGACACGTTTGGTAGCCGTGCCCCTCGCTAACACACCCTCTCTCCAGCACACTTACCGGCGTATCACAAGCTCCTAGTTCAGAGTAGGATTTGACATCACAAACAAGCCTGAAGATCCCTTCAGTAAGGCTGCGCCTCATCTGAAGTCACTTCAAGGCTCTAAGACACAAGCCCGATAAGCGTCCTGCTTATCCTCTCATGAATCATGGAGGACTAGAAGTGCTGAGCATTAGACTGGGGGAGGATATCACATTCGTGGCATCGTCAGCATCCTAGCGTGACATCACTGCTGGGCCTTAAATCTCTTTCTTGCCCCACACACACAGATGATCTCTGTGTGTTCCAGAGGGATGCTGTAGGTCTAGGGGGGGGGGGGGGGGGGGGGGGTCTGCATTAATCCAGAAGTGGGGGTCCCGGGTCAGCACGGGGAACACAACCGCAGCTTGTTGTTATGTAACTCAGAGTTGGACTGGCAGGGAGAGATCAGAGGGGAACTCCAGCTCTGGTATGAGGATGTTGAATCTAATTAAAGAGAGAGAACAGAGAGCCCTAACCGAGTGGAGAAGTCACGGCGTCACAGTCAAACCCTCCACAGCCTTACAAGGTCACATGTTGTGGTAGAATGAGATTCGTCATAGCAACAATGCGGGCCGGTTGCGTGGACAAAGCCTGCGATCGAGTGCTCTTATGTTTTAATGGACGTTTTCCCTGGGAGATGCTTGATGGTAGTCCAAGACCAGGTTTATTTTAGCCCAGTGGGAAACTGGCCCTCAGTCTTTTCAAACACAGCTAGTAAGAAAAGGCTTCATTGGTTTAATGTTGCAACTAAAAGTCTTGACGGATGACTGTTAATGCTGTTGATCCCACCATAAAGAACATGTGTCCCAATTTAATCCTGTAGTAAACTATGCACCTAGAGCTCTAAACATTGAAGTGAGAACATCAACTTTTTCTCAGCCAGCTGAACGGACTGGTCTCAATGTGTCATTGGCTAATCTCGACCTCTGGTTCCTAGACGAATGAGGGAATGGAGTTCACCCGCACCCACCACACTGTACGCAAGACCACCCTGTACGACATGGACATCGACCCCACCAGGAAGTATGCTGCTATTGGCTGCCAGGACCGCAGTATCAGGTAGGCACATGTTGTTGTTGTTGTTAATGAGTGAGTGTGTGTGTGCGCACATGCATTGGAATCCTCACGCCTCAGTAATCCAGCAGACTGTGGAGTCATGTTAACAGTTTAGGGCTCAGGTGGGGTGGACAGGATGTAGGAAGGGATTGGGATGGATTATGCTCCTGTCAGGGCAGGTTGACGCTGAGAGAAGTATACTGTTTGTTCTTAAGGCAGGTACTTCATGTTACCTCTATTCTACTCTGCTTTCCTCTATTCTACTCTACTCTGCTTTATGCTCTGCTCTACAGTTTTTCTACAGTCTTTCTACCATAGGTTGGAATGTCAGTCAGAATTGGAGATAAAGCTAAGCACATTTTGCTGTGGTCATCCTCAAGTCCTGCTTCATTATCAGGGCTGCCCCAAGCATTATCTCTCCTCTCTCTTGTACTGGTCAGCTTACTCCATGACCAGTCGAAGTTTGAAAACCCATCATTGGCTTTAGTTTAACAAGACAGGACAGGCAGCGTGTTCTTGTTTTTCTTGTAAGAGATTTCAGAAGTGAATGGTTGACTGGCTGTCTTCCTCTTCCAACCCCGCCTCACTCCCTTCCCACCCCGGCTCACTCCCTTCCCTGGCCTTGCCTGACAGCGCCTCCCTGGGTTTGGCTAGTTTACTGGTTTGACTGGGCCACAACTGTTTGGGCTTGCTGTAAGACTGCCCCCTGGTGGTCATGAGAAGAACACCCCGCCAGACCAGTGTCAGAGCTTACAGGTTGTGTACAGATGGACATAAATGGGTCTGTACAGCTAGTGTGTTGAGCCTGTGTCTTCTCCGCTTGACCTGTTCTCATGCTGCCTGTCTCCCTGTTCCTCTCAGGATCTTCAACATCAGTAATGGCAAGCAGAAGAAGCTGTACAAGGGCTCCCAGGGGGAGGATGGCACCCTCATTAAGGTAGCTACGTCTGAAGGCTTCCCAGGGCTTTGACCAAACCAAATCTCTATACAGGTCAGCCTAATGTTCTCGATGAGTGTAGCCATTAAGCTTGTGTCTGTGTCTGTCTGTGTGTCTGTGTGTGTCTGTGTGTGTGTGTGTGTGTCCAGGTCCAGACAGACCCCTCAGGACTATATGTGGCCACCAGCTGCTCAGACAAGAACATCAGCATCTTTGACTTCTATTCTGGAGAGTGTGTGGCTACCATGTTTGGACACTCAGGTAAGACTAGTACCTCTCGCTCGCTCCCCACTTCACCCCCTGCCTGCAGTCACTTCCTCTCAGAAGAGCGCTTCTTCTGACAGGCTCCCTCGTGTGTGTTCCACAGAGGTCGTAACAGGCATGAAGTTCACCAACGACTGCAAACACCTCATCACCGTGTCTGGCGACAGGTAAATCCAACGTCAAAATATCGACTCATTTCTTGACAGTTGTGGTGCGTGCGTCTCTCGACGCGGCGGCGCTCTGACAGGCCTTTGTGTGTGTCTCTGCAGCTGCATCTTCGTGTGGCGTCTGAACCCGGAGCTCACCATCAGCATGAGGCAGCGGCTGGCTGACCTCAAACAGAACAGCAAGCCGCCACAGAAGACCCCCCCTCAGAAACCGGGCTCTCTCAGGTACTGGAGCACACACACACACACACGCATGCATACACACACATGGCCAAGAGAATGTCTCTCTAGTGTTTGTGTGTGTTTCTGCAGCACCAGGAGGGATATCCACAGTGCTCCACCAGTAGTTACCATGTCATCTGACAGCGACAAAGAGTTGGAGGAAGAAGAGGGGATAGAAGAGGAGGATGAGGAAGACCTCATCTCTCCTTATACGGTCTCTGGCTCCAGCCCAGGGGAGGAGACTGGTCAGTGGCCCTCCCTCTTTAGGGTTTCACATCCTAACTACCATGTAGGGTAGGAAAGCGTATATTTCTGTGCTACTTCAGGGTCATGGCTAGCATGCTAACATGCTGGGTAAGATGCTATTCTGTAGGATGCATGGGTAATACTGCTACATTCTGAATGGGAAGCTACCAGACATGCGAGTGTTGTTCAAATTGCTATTTTTCCTTTCCAGACACCTCGGATGAGAAGTGCAACTCTCGCAACTCCCATAGCAGAGAGGTCAAAAAGGTCAGTGTCCTGTCCTTCCCAACTCCCTCTCTCCACCTTTCTTGTAAAAATTAAAGATCATGTACAAGGGGGGATTTGACCTCTTGTCCCGCTCTCAAATACTGTACAAATACTACTATTTACCACTGAGCTATACCCATGCACAGTAGCAGTGCCTAAGGTACGGTTCTTTCCTGCTGTGTGCTGTAGGAGGGCTCGGCTGGGCGGCGTCCCCAAACAGACAGTTCTGGCGCTGGGCCGCGTCCTCGGCGCCGCTGGTCCCGGAGGATGAGCAGCATGGACCTGATGGTCAAGTCCATGTTGGACCTGAGACAGCTGGAGTCCTTCTCCCTGCAGGAGCCCTCCTCCTCCACCACCACGCCCTCCCTCCTTCCCAGGAGAAGCCAGCCCGCGGTGCCCAGCAGGGAGCCCCTAGGCCTGGGCAGCACCACCAGCCTGCAAATCCCCCCCACCGCCTGGGTGAGGCCCCCCTGTACTTCCATCACTCACACTGTATCTGCATGGACCAATAAGTATCAAGGCTTATTTGATGAGGTGTTATATAGTCTAAACGCCTTCTAAACAGCGTCTCCCTGTGTGTGTTTCCTGTCTCCATGCAGGGTGAGGAAAGGGACGGGAGGTGGCAGCAGAGGCCAGACTTCATCCTGCTGTCCCCCCAGAGCCCAGAGACAGACAGAGAGGGCCCTGTGCTCTACCCTGACGGCTGTGAGGACACAGTCAGCCTGGCAGGCTGGTACGCTATCCTGCTGACGGCTGCTTAAGACACCAGCCTAAGATGTCCTCCCTATTTCTTTGTCTCTATTTCTCTCTCTCTCTCTTTTTCTATTAATACATTTAACCACCTATACAGACCTTGTCTCTTGTGTGTGTTGTGCTTCCAGTGAGTACCAGGTGAAGGAGCTGGCCCGTGTCCCGCTGGGTCGGAGTGGGAAGGAGGGGCAGGACAAACACAGCCCTGACAGTGCCTGCTCGGTGGACTATAGCAGCAGCCGGCTGTCCAGCCCTGACCGGCCTCCAGGAGAGGGTGAGACACACACACACCCCAACACGCTAACAAGTATTTCCAGTACTTTCCATTGATTTCATTTTTGGTGTGTATGTGTGTGTGCCAGACTCGGAGCCCACTGAGCCCCTCAGTGTGGATGGCAACTCCTCAGAGCTGGACATGGAGGAGCTGGAGGGGGAGGAGGGGGAGAGACCACGGTCACCCCAGTTCCCCAGACCCCTGACCAGGAGGCCTTCCTCAAACAGCACTTTGGCACCCTGGCAGACCTGGAAACGATAGGTACTGTAAGACGAAGTAGCTCTACAGCTAATCCTGCTTGGGCTGGGTTAGCTAGTTCTACTAGGACTGGGTTAGCTTGTTTTCATAAAGCTGAGTTAGCCTGTTTGTCAACAAGTATTTATGTGCTGGCACATATTGTCAAAAACACAAAGCATTTTACAGCTTAACGATTTCTAGACTGTCAGGATGTAATAGGAACATGCCATTATTCATGATGATGTGTTTTTGGTCTTCAGGAAGCCCGACCAGAGCTCATCAGAACTGTACAGACAGTGTCAGCATCTCATCCAAGTTTCTGTCCCAAGGCTCCCAGAGTCTCCAGAGCTCCACTGGCAGGTAAAGGTGTCCCCTCACACACCTCACAGTCAACTTACCCCAACTCACACCAGCTGTGTGCTTCCTCAACAATGGTCTTTGTGTTGTGGTTATCCTACTAGTTATTCTCTTCCTGACTGTTCCCTGAGTAGCTATCTCCTTCGCAGTTGAACTCTTGACTGGCAGTTGTCTGAGTGGCTGTTCTCTCCACCACAGATCGATGTTTCCATTCCTGCCTAAAAGCATTTCCACTGGGGATGTGAAGCTGGCCAGCGGAGTGGTCCGGCCCCTGGTGTCTGAAGTACGACCCCTCATGGAACAGAACCAGGACCAGACCAAACATCCAGTGTTTGTCCCCGATCAGGGCCATAGTGTGGCCCATGAGGGCAACCTCAAGGTCAGGATCCAGACTGAGATCCAGCCTCACAAGAAGGGCCCGGAGGACAGGTGCCCCCCTGAGAAGGTGCCCCCCCAGGCTCCGCGCTGCTCTCCCCTGAAGAAGAAGAGCCCAGCGGTGGACCCTCGCAGGAACGCCAGCCCCGTAGCCAAGGCTGCAGCCTCCCACCTCGCCTCGTCTGGCCTCCGTAAGGCCCAGTCGGTCCACAACCTGCACACAGAAGGTAACACACAGCACACACGCTCCCTACACACACACACGTGTAAACCTGCGCTCACAGGATATTTGTTTCTGTCTCTTATGTACCCCCAGATCAGTCCCTGTCTATGGGCCGACCTTCCAAGGAGGTGGCCCCCCAGCCCCAGCCCCAGCCGTTGGCCATAGAGCGCCCTTCCACCTTGCCCAACACCCCCCGACGCACCCTCCCCATCGTACCCCTCCCCAGCTCCAGCTCCCAGCAGCCCCGAGACAGCGTGGGCAGCAGTGCCGTGGCGGCCCCGTCCACCACACCAACCCGGGCCGGGGGCGCCCTCAGATCCCGCTCCTACATGAGCCCTACCACCAGCTCCATGGCCAAGATGTCCCGCTCGGTTTCCATGGGAGACAGCCTCGACGTTCCGGAAGCCTGCGAGGATTCTGGCGTCTCCTCTGAGTTCCGCAGGAGCTCGGCCTCCTCCACCTGCACTCAGGCCAAACCGCCTCCGGCCGCTTCCACCACCCCTCCTCCTCCTGTAGCCCTGGTAACATCCACCACGGTGAGCGCCGCCCCCTCAAGCTTGACCACGCCCCAGGCAGCTGTTGTCCCCACCCTCATCACCAGCGTCCCAGCTAACCCCGCCCCATCCAAGAGCCTGCAGGTCAAGCTCACTGGCAGCACGCGACCTCAGCTCAGCCTGGACGTCACCAAACCCCTCCCAGACAAGCCCTCGCTCGCCTCCTTCTCCCCCAACAGCAAGAACCCCACCAGGGCCCCCCCAGCCAGCCACACGGCCCCCCCAGCTCCACTCTCCACTAACGTTCAACTGGTCGCTGCTATGCCCACCTCTACCAGCACTGTAGAGGGCCCAGCTCAGAGCTCCACAACAGAGCAGGGCTATGGTCCCACGGCAGAGCTTCCCCTCCAGGCCCATGCAAGCAGCCAACTGGAGCCCCTGAGAGAGGGAGAAGTGATCCAGATGGAGAACCCAGTGGTGGAGAGCATGCTACCAGCGGTGGCCCAGAACGCAGGTTTGCTCCAGCACTCTCCCTCCTTCATCCTGTCATCTCTGCCTGTGCATCTGGGTCTGGGCCTCAGTCCTGGCCTATCCTTGTACTCCACTGAGCTCTGGTCCCTGTCTTCCTCCGCCTCACGGCTCTCTTCACCCTCTTCATCCATTAACCAGCACCTTCCAACTGGTGAGGCATGCCATTTCTCTGTCATATCCCACTAACACGCTCTGTCTGTCTCATGAGTGCTCTACTCTGGTTCTCACTTTACCTCACACACTCCACGTGTAGCATAGGTCACTAGTGAAGTAATTAGCCTCTGAAATCTCACTTTTGATTGGTTGCTCTGACCATGTCCCACGTTTGTCTCGTCCAGATGTGTCTTTGAGTGTGGAGTCATGCAAAGCAATGGCCAGTGAGCTTCAGAGCACCTTCAAGAAAGTCTCCAGCCTCTACAGAATGGTGAGTCTCACACATACACACTAACGCACACACACGCGTGCATGCATTCACAGCATGTCATTGACCCATGTGTCTCTACAGGTGAACAGTGTGTCTGCAGAGTCCAATCAGGAGCAAGGTGAAATGGCCAGGGTCCTCTCAGAGGCCTTTGATGCTGTGAGGGCGGAATTAAACTCTCTGCCAGAGGGCCGGGCCAGTGCCAGCGTTCCAGAGTCCCCACTGCCCCTGTGCATGCTGGGTAGTCAAGCAGCACCAGGGGTAGGGGAGGAAAGGACTCTGGCTCTGCTGGAACAGTACTCTCAACTCCTGCTACAGGCTGTGGAGAAAAGACTGGACAACAAACTCACCTAGAACTCCTCTTCCTCGTCCTCCTTCATTTCCTTCTCTTCCTCAAGACTGCACCAACCTTCTAGGCAAATGAAGAATTTTAAGCCATTTTTGTGAATGTTGCTCTGCCCAAATACAATGGGCGCCCTTGTTTTAATACAATCCCCCCCAAACATTGTTTAAACAAACATTAAAAAATGTCTACGTGTTATGAAGGACTTCAAAGCTTTTTTAGGGCTGTTTTTTGGGGGTGAACAGAAGTTCTCTACGTGCTGGACTCTGGACCCTATTAGCCCCATGTGTTTCAGTGTAAAAGTGAGGGAGAGAAGCAGTTAGGATATCCCCCCCCCCCTCACACACACGTAACAGGAACAGCACAGATCAAGATCCTCTCAGGACCAAACCTCAGCAGCTTGAAACACACACACACACATACTTCTTCCTCCTCCTCCCTACCTCCCTGCAGTAGTGGTCTCCCAGGGACTCAACTACGATGATGTCACTGTTACAGCTGTGGTGCTTGGGGAGGGGGGGGGTTGCTAGGCATTCCTTTGTTACATTACTGTCTCCATCACTCTGCGTCTACAAGGAGGACTTTGTGGATTAGGGCCTGGAGGTCTGGATGATGCTTGGACAATCAGAGGGTGTGGCTGGAAGCCCAGCAGTGCTGTGGAACTGTCCATGAGAAGTCTGCATCATACAAGGACGAGTGAGTACTGGGTGTCATGGAGAGAGGAAAAGCTAACTCACACGCCTGGGTGTGGAGTATGAATGACCACAGGACAATCCTAACTAGTCTTAAACACATTGTTAGACATGAATCATGTTTTTTTACGAAGTGATTTTATACTGTACATTTTGAGTGGAACTGAGGGATGGTAGGTGTGTGTGTATTTATTTATTCGGTTGTAAAAGCGCCATTGTGTTAAAATGTTCCATGTTTGTTTGTAGGTTGTAGTTTTTGGATAAACTACTGACTGTGTGGAAGGCTCTTTTTACATAAAATGGGAAGCATATTTTTAGCAGCCTAGTGTGGGCGCTGCCTACACCTAATAGGTTGCATGTCAAATACATGATTCCAGACTCCAGATTCCAGAGACAAAGCCAATAATAGTTCTTAACACCCAGCTAATCTCCCAGTTGTAAAGGAGATTTGGTGCCTTTATTTCAGGTCAGAGTTGTTTGTTTTTAAGGTTGACTCCTTATCCAAAATATTGTATGTGGGGCAATCAAAAGATTTATTTTGTGTTGCCAATGACCACTGAAACGTAGTTGATGGCAAAAGAGTAATGTTGAATCGCTGGATGATTAGCTGATGTGTTTCTCTCTGGGCATGACCCCTATTCCTTGTTCTTATTTACCATATAAAATCCTTTTCATTCCTGATAACTGTACACCCGAAAAATACCTGTACTGTAAAACACGAGTCATGTACAGCAAGTTGGTGCCACACTGCCCTCTGCTGGTTACACTCGGTGTTTTCACTCAAAACAATTACAGTATACATAAAGCATGACCCCGACGATTACCAAGATGCCCTTGTTCAATGACTTGATATTTTAATTAAACTCCGGAATTGCTTTAAGGCTAAGACACAGATATGCAGTAGGCCTTGTATTATATACATAAGACTGGAAACACTAAAAAGACGGAGGATTGTATCTTTTTGGACAGTAGAAGATGATCAGAACTGACCTCAGATCAGAACCTTTTAGATGTACGTTTTTACTGCTAGCATGAATATATTTGCATGTAGGGTGTCAGGAGTATGTATGTGTGTATGTATGTGGTGTGGGTATGTATGTATGTATGTATGTATGTATGTATGTATGTATGTAGGGTGTGTATGACCTATATGTATGTGTCAGGGGTATTTATGTATGTATAAGGTGTCAAAAGTATGTATGTAGGGTGTCAGAGGTTTGTATGTATGTAAGGAGACAAGCTTGTTACTTACTAAGATGCATGGTTCTCTAGACTGTAGAGATTCTGATGACTGGGTTTCCTCTTGGTCCACTGGGATCTCCTTAACTCCTGGCTGTGTTCCAGCTCAGAACCAGCACCTGTCTGCAATGAAAAACCCTCAAGTTCCCCTTTTCCCACAAAGTAAAAAAACTACAAGAACATTTGCATCCCTCATTAAGAAATTCTGGACCTATAAATATGCAAATATCACAGGTCTCGCACCTTGCCCCGCCACTGCTCTTTGCGCTTTCTTGACAGGTGAAAGTAAATCAGTTCGAACCATTTGAGCAGCATAGTGGGAATGTTTGGTGGATGTCTGGTAGATGTCTGGTAGATGTCTGGTAGATGTCTGGTAGATGTCTGGAAGCTCCAGGGTCTCTCTCTCTCATCCAAGAACTCCACACACTCCACACACCATGTTCTGTCAAACCTTTCACAACTACGTTAATGTAAATTCTTGTAACTGACAAGTCCTGGAGCTTTCAGGCTTCCTTGATGGCATTTGCATATTAGACAGTGATTGGTGCACAGACACCTCCCACTTTAGTAGAGGAATGTGAAACGCTTCTAGTGGGAAAAACTTTCCACAGATACATGTTAGTATTGTCACGGTCAGACATTTTAGGAGACACTCATTTGGGCAAAACACATTGCGTGGAGTTTTTCTGTGAGGTGTTATTGCTGCACTCGGGTACCTAAATACAGAAGTGTTTACTTTAGATAATCTGAAGGGGCATAGGACAATATGAGTGCCCCATTGGTTACATGATCTCAGAATCAAACAGTTAAATAATTCAATATTGTATTGGAACTTGGTCTGAAACTGGGCTGGAACTTGGGTCAAACTGCTAGAACTGGAGAATAGAGATACAGAGGTAGCATTAACTAACCTCATCTTTTGTACATTATGACAATATGATAATGCATCTGTCTTAGTTACAGATAGACCAGATGTTTTGTCTTTCTATTCTAGGAAATGACCCTTCTGAAATGTGTGAATCTGTTATTTCTCTTGTTTTGCTCCAACCTCAGTTCAGTGTTTTTAACCTTGATGTTTCTACTGTGTATCCTCAAGTTCTCTACAGGAGAATAAACATTTATTATTACACTCCAGTGGTGTTTACACATACCTTTATTTACATTTTACACCTGTACCTTGCCCCGTTACTAGAACAGCACAACTAGCTGACAGCAATTCAGACTCCAGCCTATTCTCGAATAACCTTTTTTTTTTTTACTTCACAAAAAAGACATTGATTGTCTTCATATGAAATACAATACCAGAAACTTCAGATAAGATATTCCGATACATTTCTACACTGCAGCGGTCTCTCAACTAGAAACATAATCCATCCCCATGGGTTCCATACATAATCCAGACTGTCTGGATACAGCAAACCTGTTCAATCTTTACAGATCTCCAAAAATGCATGGATGTTCGGCCTGGGGATTTGAGATCAAACCTATATTCTCATGACCAGGACACAGTTGAAAGGCTTCCCTTCCTTGAAATATTTATTTTGTAAAGGCCAGGGGCATCAGTTAGGTCAGAGATTAACTTGAGGAAGTGTGGATAGAGAAGGATTCAAATGCCCAGGGTGATCTCTGACCTCCCTGTGATGTCACAGTGACCCCACAGCCCCCGACAGGGACTCCAGTAGCTGGAAAAAGTTGTACTTGAGGTCATACTCCATGTCGTACCAGAAGTTCACTGGGGAGGGAAAGCAGGTCAAAGTCAAAGTATAGTGTCTGTTTCTACATGTGTCTCTGTGGCGTTGCTCTACCTGCTATGCAGCCATGGGACTGCTGGACATGGTGGAACCAGAGGGAGGGAAGGTAGAGCATCTCGCCTGCTCTCACGGTGCAGCGGAGGGGCTGTGCCAGCCGGTAGGCAGGGTAACACTCCAGATCTGGGTTCAGAGGGTCCAGAGGGATCCATGGTACCTGGGGGGGGGGGGGGGGGGTATAAGGATTGGGACAAGTTATGTCAAGATTCTTAAGTATGGAGAAAGAACGAGAGGAAGATTTAAGTAGCTCACCAAAACTGTTCAAAAAGACCCTGAATTGATCAAATATAAAAACTGTCAGCACAGCAGACGGGTCTTAACTTGGCTGTTAAAGGGGTTGGCCCTCACCGGTGCTCACCTTCTCAGACTCTGCTTCATCCACCACATCAAACCCACCGTCTTCTCTCTGCCTGTACACCGCTGGCTGGTACAGCTCTGACAACACAGGAGCAAAGAAGACACTGCACAATAGAAAAGAGCAGTAGGACACAGTACAATGTTTTAACACACATAGTCCTCTGTAGTAGTCCTGTAATAAAGTAGAAGCTGTGACTATACAAGTCAAACATTAAAAGGTTTACACCCCTATGTAATGGCTCAGTGCTGGGAACTGGCTCTCACCGTAAGGTATGAAGGGCCGGTCAGATGGAGGGAGCAGGATGAAATGTTTCTCTCCTGATATGACACAGTACAGGTTCTCATAATGGTCCTTGTGCACTGGAGACAAACAGAACGCATTTACAAGACTACTACTATAAGCCTTTAAAACAAAGTTCAGGGTCAAGCCTTTTGTCTGCGTTAGTCCAACATGATCTATGTCAGACTTACTGGATGTCACTGCACGGGCTTCTCCCAACCAGAAATTGACAGCATCTGGTAACTTCCCTGGGAAAGAAACAGAGTTGCACATTGACATTAACATGTAGGAACGTACAACAGAAAAGTCAGAACAGCGGAAGTGCTGAAACACTAATAAACTTGTTATTATTCCTGAATGAATCACTGATGTAACATGATTGTATCTCAAAAACAGCATTCCACTGCATGGTTGAGTTATGGTACAACGGTACAAGTGATTCTCCAAGGAATGGATTAAGGAAGGATGTGTTCAAGGAACCCAGCCTGGCAAAGGGAGGAGTGTATGAAAGTAACCCACCGAGAGCTTCACTCATCCAGGGTATGTGAGGCTCCACGTCCCCTGTCAGCTCAGGGAGCTCCTCCATCAGGTTGGAGCACTGTTTCTGGACATAAAACACTCCTTTGCTCTCCACTTTCCCCTCTATCACGTCTAGCAGGGAGGAGAATGTCATCTTTCGTTCTTCTGGCATAACAAACCGGTCCCCGTTTACGGCATCGGCATAGCCGTTTGGGGTCACCGCAACACTAATTACCTTTGATCCCACCGACTCCCTGCAGTGGAGGAAGGACAGAAACAAGTTATTATGGTTTTCTTCAACACTTAACAACCTTCATTTGACGCTAATTTAGAATTAATTAACTAATTAGTGTGTAGATGGCCAGGAAGTGTTATACCTGAGATATGCAGGATTCCACTTGGACAGAGCTGGCCAGTGACTGAAAGCATTGCGGATGATGCAGGGTTTGTTGGGACCAATCCATTCACGGTAGAACTCAAGAGGAGACGGCGCATGCTCCAGGTAAGGCACGGCTTCATTTAGGTACAAGTCTACAGTACAATTGAGACATATGGCCCTGCTTATAACATGATCATTGAAACAATACACAACCATTTCTCTTAAATACGTTTTTTAACAATAATGAATAGAGAACTCACCACGTGCTTCTTGTGCAAAGTCTTTTAAATACTGTTTCACAGCATCTATTTCTGCCATTGCAATGGAAGTTCGAACAATAACACTAATAACAATAATTTACATAATTGAGGCATGACAATCATAGAGCCATTTTACAGAGTTGACTTAAAACGCCAGCGATGACAAAGAGTATCATAATGTCAAAGAACCAATACACATAATGTGTCGAAAACTGTCATCAAACCCATGCGCTTGTATTTACTTCTAGTGCGCATGCCTCATCTTCTTCTGCAAAGAGGAACAAACTGAACCTTGAAGAAATGTCTCCCTCTGACGGGTGGGGTGAAGAAACTTATTGGGATCTCTTAACAAAGCTTGACGTTTTATGGGTGGTACATTATAGTTTTTTTTGCGCAGCATTAAGACCACCTGTCAGCCGTTCACACCTGTTGCTAATTGTGTTAGTTGACAGTCTAACAATTAACACCATCGAGCTCTCTCTTACACTACAGTTATGTGAAAGTTAATTCAGTTTCTATAGTAAAATGCTTCACCATGGATGACGAAGCTACATTAGAAAGTTATTTTGATGAATCCATTGCGAACGTAAGTCCCAGTCATTGCTTGTGTGCGGTCATATGTAGTGCTTTGAACTACCTGTTTGTGATTGCCGTTTTAAAAAGTGTTGAAATATATTAAATTACAACCATTTATTTGGGTGTGCAAAGTGCAGATCAATACTGGAGTGACATTGTTTTGCCTTAGTACTATGTTATGAAAGACATTGGAGATATAGACTATTGCAATATGGTGCTTAATGTATAGGCCTACTTACATTCCAACAGAGTCTGATCATGACTGGTGTTTCTTTTCATATTTTCCTAGGATGCCAGTGGCTTCCTGTTTGAGGGTGACCTCGGTTTGCAGGGGGCCCCCCAGCTCCAGGACACCTCCTGTCTGTCCTCTGTAAGTGGAGGCCATGAGAAGGATCTTGGGGAGGATCTGGACCTTAGCTTCCTGCCTGATGAGCTCAGTAACCAGGAAGAGCCCGCTGAGCCCTCCACCAATGAGAACAATGCAGCCAACGTGACTCAGGACAGCGGCTTTTTCCAATACCACACGCCACAGGCACCGGTGGTTACCACGGCGATGCCAGGGGCCTCCCCCATCTGCCCAATGACTCCTATGATTCCAATGACTCCCATGACGCCGGTCGCGGAGCGTTCTGGAATCATCCCTCAGTTACAGTGGGTAGAATTATGAAAGTTTACTGGTTTAATCTCCATAGCCATCAGCATCAACTGTGTGTGTATGTTTGTAGGAATATTGTTTCCACAGTGAACCTTGCTTGTCCTTTGGACCTCAAATCCATCGCACTTCAAGCACGGAATGCTGAGTACAACCCAAAGGTATAGAGGGTACCCTTAATTTTAATGTATCCTTGAATTTAATTAAGAGTTGTCACCATTCAACATCAGAAACTTTCACTTGGCATTATTGTGACATAAGAAGGGCAGAACCCTTATCAGAACTTCTGAGCTTAACCTGTTGTCCAATCAGATTGTAAAGTTTTGATTTGAACTGGATTTTTTCAGCGATTTGCTGCAGTTATCATGAGGATTCGGGAGCCCAGAACCACTGCTCTGATCTTCAGTTCAGGAAAGATGGTCTGCACTGGGGCCAAGAGGTGACAGCTTTCACCTCCCCTTCTCTGTCTCTCTTCTTCGAATTCCGAATCATCCTATGACATTCCTAATCCGTCCGTTCTCGTGTGGACTAAACAGCGAGGAGCAATCGCGCCTGGCTGCCCGAAAGTATGCCCGCGTGGTTCAGAAGCTGGGCTTCCCAGCCAAGTTCCTGGACTTCAAGATCCAAAACATGGTGGGCAGCTGTGATGTCTGCTTCCCCATCAGGCTGGAGGGTCTGGTGCTCACTCACCAGCAGTTTAGCAGGTAAACTAACCGCAGTGAAACTCACCAAGTCACCATAGATCCCCTGACCTCTATATCTGACTCATGTTTTTCCAAACCCTTAGCTACGAGCCAGAGCTGTTTCCAGGCTTAATCTACCGCATGGTGAAACCTCGTATCGTCTTACTGATCTTTGTGTCTGGAAAAGTAGTGCTGACAGGAGCCAAGGAACGTGGTGAGATTTATGAGGCATTTGAAAACATCTACCCAATTTTGAAGGGATTCAGGAAGCAGTAAAATACAGTTTTGTGTGAAGTTGAAATCACAATGGAACTAATCTTAACTTGTGTTCACATGTAGGAAATATGTTCTTTGTACGTTTTGTTAAAAGTTGTATATGTTATACATGAGAATTTATACTTTTGTATTCTGCTAAAAAATAATAAAGGTTTTCGTTATTGTGTTGATTGTTAGACATAGTTCCACATATGGTAATCTCCACCCAATAATGACGTACCTACATAAACAAACCGTGTCACGTGGTGTAAAGAAGCAGGCAGATAGAGCGACAGGGACTCCGTTGAGAACTGATCCTAGCCTACATATTTTTCTCCTTCCCAGGCCAAATATTCTGATATGAAGACGGCCATACCGTAGTAAATATATATCGAAAGTACTTAACAGAAAGAAATGACAACTGGTGGTTTGACGCATACCACCAACAGAGGAAAAGCATATTGCTAGTGCTTCCTAATTGCGAAACTAACAGACTTTGTTCAGTTAGCAAGCTAGCCTAGATGGCTTCTGCTGCTGGAGCTGAATTAAGGGCTACCGGCCCTAGTGAGGGGACCTCCGCCGGGGTACCTAGTGGTCGACCGCCACTCCGTTCTCATCACCTCTACGCAACAACCACCGCGGGATCCCCTGGATCTCTCATGGTGGAGTCTGTGGACGATGCGGAGGGCCTTTACGTGGCTGTGGAAAGATGCCCTCTCTGCAACACAGCCAGGCGCAGGCTGACCTGTGCCAGATGTATCCAGGCAGGGGACTTCGTGTACTTTGACGGTAGAAACCCAGAACGGTGGGTGATGACATTCAGAAAATGAACACTAAACAAATGAGAAAAAACGTCAATCGGCTTGTTTCAGGGGACATCGCTAACCACATCTAAATGTCATCAACACAATGGCTTGCCAGCATAAACACACAGGCTAGCTACCTGGTTAGCTAGTTAGCAGTGCTAGCTAGCTTCTACGATTGTTGTTTACTAAATATTACGACGTTTTACGTTATTTTACTATCAAAGTTACAAGTGCTGTAGCCCAATACGTACGTGTCACAGACAATGTAACCAATGTCATGTTGTGGTAGCTAGCCAGTTAGTTTGCCTGGTAACTTTTTAACAACTTTACAGTTCAGGCACAGTATCGTCTTAGGCTAGCTAGCTGACAAATGAAACCAAAAATGAACATCATGCCATGGCTTGCGTAGCTGACAGCATGGTCCCGTCGAGAATGTTAGCTGACACATAATATGTTATGTACTGTAATGGCTTACAATGTTTATTTTTAAAGTTTATTTTTTGTGAATAAGATATTTTATACCATTGTATAAACTTGGTTTAGTGAAACTGTGAGTTACTCGACAACTCACAGGTATTTATCTATCTATAACGTGAGAAAAGTGGAAGAAAGTTATTCCAAATTGAATTTATCTTTGCAGTTACACCGAAAAATTAGAGAAACTCAAACTGCTGAGGAAGGAGAAAGAACAACTACAACAGAGGTACTGTAGCTTTGTCAACAAGTTAGTTTAATATTGTAGTGGATTTTACACTTTCAACCTTTATTTTCCTCCATAACACTGCCCTCTTTTCACAGCGTTATCACAGCCATGGATAGAAAAGTTCAGGCTGATCAACTGGTAGGTTTATTGAGACACCCAAACAAATAGTCTTCTTCCCATTTTCTCCTACTGATTTGTTGGGGTAATTGTTTCCTTCAGAAATGGAAGATTATGTCGTGCAAGATGAAGATTGAACAACTAAAGGAGGCCATCTGTGGAGGGAACGAGGAGGTCAACAGCGGTAAGTGACAGCCCTGTCAGCAGCAACAGGTGATAAGTAACAAGACAACTTGTCGTAGCTTTACTAGTAACTACACTAATACAAGGACTACAACTCCCCTACCCCTCCCAGGTAAAGAGCTGCAGCTGCGCTCCCAGGAGGAGAGCCAGAGGCTGCAGCGCCGGGCCAGCCGCCACCAGGAGAAGAGGGACAAGATTGACCGGCACAACCGGCGCCTGGGGGAGCTGCTGGAGAAGAGGGGCCGCGAGCTGCAGGCCCGGCTGGAGCTCCTGGCGGAGGTCCGAAGGGGACACATCCTGGAGCTCACCACGCACATCTTCCTCACTCAGGAGGACAAGCAGGGCAGCAGGTCAGCAGGGACCTACAGACATACAGCAGCTCGCTGGGCATTTCTCTCTGTCTCTATCTCTGTAACTATCTCTCTTTCTCTGTGTATCCATATCTCTCTCTGTCTCTGTAATTATCACTCACTCACTCACTCACTCACTCACACTCTCTCTCTCTCTCTCTCTCTCTCTCTCTCTCTCTCTATCTCTCTCTCTGTAACTATCTCTTTCTCTGTGTAACCATCTCTCTCTTTGACTCTGTAACTATCTTTGTCTCTGTGTAACTCTCTCTCTCTCTGTAACTATCTCTCACTCTCCCACATTGTCTGACTCTCACACACACACACACAAAGTGTTGGGCTTCAGCTGATGTTTTTTGCCCCTGCGTGTTTCCATCAGAGACCCTGCGGACGTGGCTGCAGAGTGTGACCTTGCATTGACCTCCAGCACAGTAAGCGAGCTGGCAGAGGCCAGGAGGACCACCTACCTGTCTGGCCGTTGGATCTGGGATGACCAGAATGGAGAAACCAGCATCAGCATCACTGGCCCACCTGTCACCCTGCCTAGCAACGGAGACTGCTCAGCCTACTACACCTGGGTGGAGGAAAAGAGCACCAATGAGGGGCCAGGTAGGATGATAGGACACAAATAACAATGGGTGAGGATAGGGAACTTGGTGGCTTAACCCCTTACTCTAACAGTTTTCAATAGCAAAAAGTATGCTGATTATGAGGGAGTCAGGTGGCTGAGTGGTTAGGGAATCGGGCTAGTAATCAGAAGGTTGCCGGTTCGATTCTGGCTGTGCCTAATGACGGTGTGTCCTTGGGCAAGGCACTTCACCTTACTTGCCTCGGGGGGGACTTGTACTTACTGTAAGTCGCTCTGGATAAGAGCGTCTGCTAAATGACTAAATGTAAATGAAACATCCATGTTGGTGGTAGGCTGCTTATAATCCCTTTTGGCCACATACTGATGCTTCTGCAAAGTTGATCATTCTGTGAAGGACTTCATGTGTGGTGCTGCTGCTGTGTTCCCTGGTAGAGTTGGACCATATAAACCCGGCCCACACCATCAGTGCTGCACTTTGCTACGCCACCCAGCTTGTCAACATCCTGTCACATATTCTGGATGTCAATCTGCCTAAGAAGCTCTGCAACAGGTTAGGATGTTATCTGATGGAATGTTGAACCGAAGCATTAAAGGCGAGCTCTTAGAAGTTAATGCATGACTACTGTATGATAGATTTAATGCTGATCTTAGTCTTTGTGTCATGTGACTGGCACAGTGTATAGTTTGCCCGGTTAAAAATAACGGGGGTCCAAACTTTTCATGGTTGCAAACTCGCCATGACATGCCTTGCATTTTTGGTTCAAGAAATAGGTTTGTTTAGTAATACAAATTGTCAATTGTCTGTGTTAGATCTGGATAAATGTCTTTCAGGTATTTTGTAGTGCTCGGATACCAATGCAATGACTGAATTGTGTGTTTGGCCTGTCTGTCTTGTCTCCTAGTGAGTTCTGTGGTGACAACTTGAGTAGATACCGCTTCACTAGGGCTCTGACCAAGCTCAACACCAACATCCTGCACCTGTGCTTCTCCCAGGTACCTGATCGCACATGCCTGTGTGTCCTGTATGTGCCCTTGCTGAAGGGCTAATACGGTTACAGTCACTAACCTGTGTGTGGGTGTTCTCCTGCAGCACGTGGACAGTGAACTGCTGCATCCCCACCACACCCTCAGGAACATCATGTTCCTGGTCTCCTCTGACAACAGGAACCTGGGGAGGTAACTTCTGGCTAACTCTCTTTTTTCTGGCCACGGTCCAGCTCTCTTCTACCCCTTTTATGGTTGTTTATATTTTGGCCATATGTCTTTCTCGTCACCCAGGACGGGTCCGTACGAAGTCAGTGCTGACCTGGAAGACTCCATGGAGTTTGTTGAGCCGGAGGCGGCCGGGCCTGCGGAGGAGAGTGGCGAGGAAGCGGTGACAGATGAGGAGACGGACCTGGGGACAGACTGGGAGACGGTTCCAAGCCCCCGCTTCTGCGACATCCCCTCCCAGCCCATGGACCTGTCCCAGAGCACGGCCATGCAGGTGTCCCAGCCCGGGGCCAACGCTGGGGGCATGATCTCCTCCGCCGCAGCGTCTGTCACCTCCTGGTTCCGGGCTTACACAGGCCAGCGCTGACTGGGAGACCGGCTAGGCTGGGCCGGACCAGAAACAGGTTGTTGTGCACTGGCGCTCAAGAGCTGCTGAGCTCTGTTCTAGAACTACAGTAGATTCTGGTCGGCTGGTCCATGAATTTACCTTGGACCAGGTCTTGGCTGGTTGAAGCTATGCAACAACATACTCATACAGAGCCAACCTGACATGGCCTTATGTTCTCTGGTCTGGCCTGGCCCAGCATGATCTGCTTTGCTGTAGCTCATCTTATCCTGTCCTAACCTACACACTAAGAAGGGAAGAGTTAGTTTCTACTAGCCAGCATGATTGAACACTTTGTAGGCTTGATGGCAGATGAATGTCCCTGAAGTAGTAGTGTTTGACTGGGGCTCTGACTTAATCTGTTTAGACGAAGGCCTTGATAGTGGAGAGTGAATGAGAGCTGGTGGCCTCCATCTCTTTCGCTTTGTAGATGGTCAGGCCCCCTAAGGACTTAGGAGCTGGTGTGTCACAATGTAGGAATCTTATTCTGCTCCTCCTGCACCCTCACAGGCTGAAAGAGGATTTGCTCGACTGATGCCATAATATTTGTTACTCCTTAAACATGTAGTAGGAAGGAGGAAGTTGTCAGTCAGGAGATGCATGTGATTGGATGTCAAAATGTGTTAATTGTTCATCATGTTCCTTAGTCTTGAAATCTTTCCAGTTGATTTGGTTTGTCTCTTCATATGACATCTGAAGAGGTTATGGAAAGTTGCTCAGTTATCAGACTAAAGCCAAACAAGGAACTTTCTGGCTGGACGGGTCCTCGCTCGAATATGAAAAGGCAATTTTTACAGTTGTCTTTACCTTTTACATGTTGTTTACAAATCCTGATCCTGATGGGACAGGACAGATGGCTGACCATTAAAAGTCAAAGTAACAATCATTATTTTACTGTTCCAGGAGAGTTACCATCCTGTAAGTCTTTTACTGCTGCCCCAGTTGTAACTGATCAAATATAGCTCACCATCAAGCTCATAACAAAAATCTGGTTTACTAGATCAGTTTTTGGGTGAAAACAAAGAAGGTTGTTGCTATTCACTGACAAGGTTGGGCTAAAGTAGCGAGGTAGCCTGAAACTGGAAGCAGCTAGTGGGCTTGTGGAATGGAGGTTCTGTGAGTCTTAAAGATGGCTCTAAACAGCCCCCAAGGAAGCTACCTAAATCATACCAACTGACAGACTTCAAGGAGGTACGGTAGGTTGTGCGAATGTATTTTGGATTTGCAAAAATGCATCTAAAGGGGACAAGTCTCATCTTGTGGATCTGCAATACCACCCCAGGTGTTTCTTTTATATTGTCATGGGAAAATGGGTGCCTAAAAATGTAATTTTTGGTTTAGCAGTTAGACAGAACATCTTGCATGCCGTTTTATCTTCTGAATCTGATGTTTTCGTTTTTATTCTTGACTATTTACAGCACTTCAGAACTTTGAAAACAGTGACACATCTGTCACTTTCCCTGTCACCACCTCATAGCTAGTCCTGTCCCAGCATTCTGGAACAACATGGCAACTCAGTTGGTTTCTTCTGTTATTTTAGCTAGGGATTTGTGTGGAATGCCTTTCAAAACATGTTGAATTATGCACACGCGGCATTTACAGTATAAATGTCACCCAAAGCAATATTTGAATAGAAAAGACCTTTGCAAGGATCTTGTATAATACTAGTAGAATGGATGAATACATGTTTTTGTTGACATAAACATCTGATTCAAACCTGTGGTCTTTTTAGTATATTTAAAAAAATCTCCAATGCTCTGTGATTCATATGATTATCACTACGATCTCATTGTAGGACCTAATAGAAACTGACTGAAAAACTTTTGAATAAAACTATGGTGTGCACTGTTACATGTCAGTGGCTATGCACATATGACAATGATTATTGGAGTGCCGGCCCTCTTCAATGAGAAACACTGAAATCTAAACCTCACTAGAGACCAGAGTACTGTGCACGCCCCCACACACCCCCCACACTGCCCATCAGTTGTTCTTCCCAGAGTCCCCACCCCCCCAAAAGAAACACCCACCACCTCCACCAACCGGTGTGTAGAGCACAAGAATAAAATGGTTGAAACGTTTCCATGTCTTTTATTAAGTCACGTTCTGGAAAGGAAACACATTCCCTGTCTCTTGCATTAAGGCTTGCAGCCATGATTTCCCATGTTGTGAAACGCCACTTAGCTTTACCTACCACTCCTGCCAGGAAAGGGGCTCTAGGGCTACACAATCCTTGTTTGTAGCTCCAAGATATCATTTCAATGTAGAATCTCTATAACGGTTAGTCCAGTGGTAGGCATCATTTTCATCTGTAAAACAGTCCATTGTGGTCATGTGAGATGTGGGACTTCACCTTCACAGTTTCATAAATATCGTCTCCCTCTTCACCGCCAATCGCTTGTTAATCTCAGGAAGATTCTCTTTAGTTTGGTTAGCAAGAGAATTATACAATGATAATCTGGGGGGTTAGTTTATTTTCCAGGGCTTTTAAGTAATATTTACGATTACAGGTAAGAACGATATATATATGTATCGACCCCCCCAAACTGTTGTTTTTACCTCTTTTGGGGGGGGTCCAAGTCTTAATTAGGGGGGTCAAAGTCTTAACTAGGGGGGTCAAGCCCCCCCCCCAAGCCCCCCTGTAATTCAAACCCTGGACTCTCGAGCTCTGCTTTGTAGGGTACGACTCAATACTTCTTTACTACTTTGTAATAACTTTCTGCAGCCAGCTTTTCTGGAAATGAACAAGGGTAAACCTTTTTTAGACCTGACTAATTGCAATTTAAGACATCAGAAATTCAGAATTTTAGACTTTTTAAGACCCAGCGGCAACCCTGTACTGCAGTAGACATTGAATGTCTGAACAGCTTTCACTTGCACTACAGCGACAGGAACTATGCATAGACTTGTTTGGGGGTGTATTCATAAGTTGTCTTAGGCACAGAGACTTCACTACAGTTTAGACTGAGAAAATAAACAGCAGAGCAATTTTACAGGAACATAAAACCTCAAATAATGCGCTTTATTGGAGTAAAATTACGGACAGCAGGGATTGTATAACAAACTTTAAAATAGGAAAAATAACAGTTTTTCCCCCCATATACAGTCCTCCTTATTCTCTTTTGTTCTAAAAATTGTCCAGTTAAAGTCATTGTAAAGACCAGGTGCTGAGACCTATCCTTTCCATTGGAGGAAAACAGCACAAGGAGATATCAGAGTAAAGCAAGATGACACCCAGCAGAGAGACCAGCGGTTAAACAACGGAAAACTCCACCCCATAACAGTAAAACAACCATCCGATTCATAAATATATGCATGACTGGGTAAGAAAAGAAAAAAAAAGTATTTAATTCAAACCAACTGATAAGATGAATGCATTCAAGTCAAATCACTGCTGTGGAGAGGTTCCTCACTCTGCTGTAGATATAGGACTCTTTATTTACACATGTAAACACATCCTGGGTCCCCCCCGAGGCTCCCCCCCCAGCTCAAACCCCACCACTCGAAATACAGAGATGGGTACAGTTACCCACTGGGGGGTCTCCAAAGCTTGCCGTCCCACCCTGCCAACCACAAAACTGATCAACACTGATGTTCTGATACGGAATCATCTTGCTGGCAGACTAGTGTGGAGAACCTCCCTGGACCTGCAGTCCGTTTTGCAGTTTGTTCAAAACATGAAGAGATTTGGGTGTGAGCAGGACCGAGCAATCCAACATCAGCCTCACCGAGGTGTCCCAACAGAGGAAGGTGGGATGTGTGGTAGCCGATTGACATTATGGCTGGACTAGGGCACCAGACGCTGCCAATACGCAGCACCACAGACACACAGTAACTCACACAAGTGCCTGGGTCTCTGGGTAGACAGCACACAGCCGGCAGACCTGCCTCCAGAGGTTATGATCTCTGCGTGCAGCAGCCATACTGACTGCCTCACGAGGCACAGGTCCCAAGCGTCTGGAGCTGGAGGAGAAACCTTCCTACAACTCCTCCATACAGCTTTAGCAATCAGAATGAAATCCC
The DNA here is from genome assembly GCF_054491055.1 of Hypomesus nipponensis. Taxonomy (NCBI): domain Eukaryota; kingdom Metazoa; phylum Chordata; class Actinopteri; order Osmeriformes; family Osmeridae; genus Hypomesus; species Hypomesus nipponensis. The sequence continues at coordinate 14,616,007 of NC_140363.1, forward strand.
CATAACAAAAAAAAAATGTGAAGCAAGATAATAAAAATACCCTGACAGAAATCTTCTGAGGCTGGAGAATTCTTGAATGGGTTAAAGTGCTGACAATCTCAGAGGACCTGAGGGCTAGAGATGTGGGGAAGGGCAGGGCAGGGCTGGGTCAGGTTAGGGGGTGGGGTGAGGGATATTTAGAACAGATCCAGCGATTCCTCATCATCATCCTCATCATCAGTATCAGTACAGGAAACCTGGTTGCACTCAAGACAAGACTCCCACTAGTAAATGCACATGCACATATATGGCAATATATAACAGGCCACCCAAACACACACAACCACTTGCACGCACACACACACACACTCCGGCAAACGCACTCATATTGATCAAGCCTTCCAAGGCAGAAACAAAGCACACTGAAGGGTCAGTCAGCCCCCACGTCCCTTAGGCCTCCTCCTCAGAGTCCCTGACCCTCTTATAGATTGGCATGTTTATACTGTGGAAGGCCGGCACCCAACGGTTGTCATGGAGACCCACGTTGCACCCGGGCGTGTCTTTGTGGGAGCCGTGGCAACACATCCAGTAGCCCGGCCCGTAGGGCATAGCCTGGCAGTAGGGCTTATGGTGCCAGCGGCAGAGGGACACGTCCCCGCGGCCGTAGCGCCTCTTGCACTGCTTACAGGGGTCGTCCTTGTAGCGCGGGTCGCACACCCAGCGGGAGTCGGCGGGGCGCACGCCGTAGCTCTCGATGACGAACTTGAAGTAGTGGCAGGAGCACTTGAGGGCAGCCAGGGCCTGAGTGGGCAGCAGGGAGAAGATCTTGAGCAGGACGTGGTGCGGCAGGAAGGCCAGGTACTGCTGCGGCTCCAGGAGCAGCTGGATCTTAAACCTCACCTCCAGGAACTCGTGAGACACCATGCGACGCAGGGGGAAAGGCACGGCCTCGTGAGCGGCCCGGCCCTCCTCCACTCCCGAGACTTCCTCTTCCTCCCCCTCTCCCTCCTCCCCCTCTCCCTCCTCCTCCTGGTGAGAGGCGGAGAGGGGCGTGGGGAGAGGGAGGGAAGCAGGGGCCGAGGTCAGAGTCTCTGAGTGCTCGGGGTCTGTGGCACGCTTCAGGAGGGGCACTGTGTCCGGGAGTGTGTGTGTGTGGGGCTGGGTGGAGTGTGTGGAAGAGGAGAAGGCCGAGTGTTTCTTAGAGAAGAACAGCATGCCAGGTAGGGGCTCGTCTTCTATCTGCTTGGTGAGGTCTGTGCTTGCCTGGGCCTGGGGTAACACAGACTGATCTCCACTCCCACCCTCTGTCAGAACCTCCAGACCTCCAGACCCCAGGCTGGGATCTTCAGGCTTTCTGGCCTGGATGGAGGCTCCACAGTCTGGGTCCACACTGGGAGACAGTAGGGGACAGACCTGGGGTTCAGACCGGCTGCGGGGTTTGACCGTGAGGCCCGCAGGGCTCTCTGGGGGGCTGGGGGCGGTGTGATCCTGGGGCTGGGTGGGCGTGGTTGGAGGCTGGGTAGAGCCAGCGCATGCGTCGGCCCCAGCTAGCAGCACCCGTCCGACGTTCCTCCTCAGGCTGTTGTTTCGGGAGAGCTCCCCGGCTACGTCCCCACCCGTGATCTTTCGCTTCAGGCACTCAGACTCCAGCTTGGCCACCATGTCGGACACGCGCACACTCTCCCCCTCCTCGTCTGGGTTGTCTCTGGGCAGCAGCTCGGACGCCAGGGAGGTGGGGGGGACCTTGGATAAGGTGATGGTGGTGGAGCTGCGTAAAGACACGGGCTTAGAGTCCACAAGCTGGTCGCTGGCTCTCTGCTCGAGAAAGGCCACCATCTCCACCACGGACAGAGTTTTCCCACTCTCCTCCTCCGTCTCTCCCTCCTTCACCCGGCAGTCCTGCTCCTCCACAGACACCCCCCTCTCTGGCAACAGAGGAGGCTGGCTGGGGGGCTCCCGGGCTGGGCTGCTCTCCCGGGAGCCCTGGGTGTGGGGAACCAGCAGCCTGGCTCCCTCCCGGAGGACGGCCTGGTGGTAAGTGGACCTCCGGCGCCGCTTGGCCACCGAGCACTCGCTTTCCCAGCAGCCCTTCACCTTTATGGACACAGTCCGCACCGCCAGCCCACCGGGACCCAACTCACAGTCCGGCGCCTCTTGTGCCACCTCTCCCCCTTCCCCCCCACTACCCCCGCCCTCCTCCTCCCCCCCGCTGCCGTCACTGCCGTCTCGCTCGCCTCCGCCATCTCTGCCGCCACACTGCTGCGAGGCGAAGATGGCGATCTTCTCCTTGGTGTTGCCGGGCTTGATGACGGCCCAGATGTCCAGAGGTCCCTCCCCCTCCCCGTCCTGGGTCTGGTACTGGGCCTGGTACAGGCTGAACGAGGCCTCGTGCTCCAGGCTAGAGGTGAGCAGCAGCAGGGAGGAGGTGAAGGTGACGGGGCTCTGGGAGGAGGAGGAGGTCGAGGAAGGGGACGACTTGCTCCTACGGGCCCAGGTACTGCTCAGTCTGGAGGCGGGGCCACCGTTGCTGCCGACGTTGTGATTGGTGGAGATGAAAGTGAGAGGGCCGCGCCCCCCAGAGGCCAGGCTGGGATTGGTGGAGCCTGAGCGGGGGCAGGACGGGAGGAGACCCCACTCGGTCTTCATCGCCCCCTGGTGGTGAAGACCGGTCCTCTGGATGTCCTGACAGGTCTCCAGTCGCAGCTCACTCTTCTGGAGAATAGGATGGGGCTTCAGGTGCATGGCTGGAGGGGAGGGGAGGAGAAGAGAGGTCATTGGGTTGCAGATTACAATACGTTTTACATGACATGCAAAAACTGAGTTTAAAAGCTACACAAAAAATAATGACATTCCTTCAGTAACATTTTTCCCTAAGAGAAGGGAGATTTAGGAACAAAATAACATGCATGCAGTTAGCTACTGTAGCTAGGTCAGGGTAACAGGCCTTCAGGGTGGTTGCCCTCAAAGAGGATGTCTGCCCTGAACAACATCCTTCTAGATACAGCACAGCACCCTAGCAGCGAGCGAGAACAGAGGGAGTGTCTGCAGACCACAGCCCTCTCTGTGGAGAGCTGCTTGCTGCAAGATGAGGTGTGTTCCTCCTGACCTGCCAATGGCAACACCAACTGCAGCTGTTCCCTGACCCTCCCTTTGCTGACAATACCATGTGCTGTTCCTCCAGCCGCCCTCCTCTGACATAATGGGGACAGAGAGAACAGCTGGGCACTCAGCTGACCAGGATGTGTGCATGCTCTCAATCAAACACACACACACACACACACACACACACACAGTGGGACAGCCAGACAGACTCTAGCTCTGACAGGACCAAGTGCATATAAGGCATTGTTCACTACAGCCCAGAAGGCCTTATTATGGTGGGCAGAGAATGTAGGTGTGTGTGTGTGTGTGTGTCACGTGACCAAACTGGGCATGTAAGGGAGGTGGGTGCAGGTGACTGCAGCTCTCTCGTAGTGGTGGTGGTGGGGGGGGGGGGGATCACACACAGACTCGTCATCTGATAGGCTGATCAGCAAGTGAAATGCAGTGTGGAGAAATGCAGTTGCTGTGCCCTTGAAAGGCCTGCACCCAGCCTACCCACCTTCGTGTCCTCCCTCCCTCGCTCTCCGTCCCCTTCTCCCTCTCTCTTCCTAGTACTCCCTGTCTCCCTTTCTCACACCCTCCTCTCCCTCCCCTTTTCCCTCTCTCTCTCTCTTCCTGGTTCTCCGTCTCCCTTTCTCACACCCTCCTCTCCCTCCTCCTCCTCCCGGTCTCTCAATCCTGCTGTGTAGGCTTGCGGACAGGAGTGTTTCTGTCGTGCTGCAATCACATTCCAACAAGCCAGGGCGACATTTTGCACATAGGGCTTATATAGCTTAGTGTAGCTGGGTGTCCTGCCAGATGTGAGGGTCTGCTTTGTTTCGGACGGTGACAGGCTGAGGAAGGGCTGGTTAGGAACACAACAGGTCAACAATTACTCACTTCCTGTCACAAGGCTCCTTTCACTTCCTGCTTACAGCGACAGCACCTTGGCCACTCAACGAAGGTGCATCTGGTATTGAAATCCTGACTGACCAATAGAACGCGAACATTAACAAGAGCTCTGATAATGGCCATAAATTCACAGTAAGATCTACTGAGGAACTCCAGCCCCCCTGGGGCCTCACTGAGGGTTAGTCACCACATCAGCCTGCTGGGGAGGCAGCACACTGCCCTGGAACAGAGCTGCTGGGGACTGCCCTGGCCTGGCGTCGGACATGTTGTAAATGTCCTGAGAGCAGCACAGAGACACAGAGAGAGAGACAGAGAGAGAGAGACAGAGACAGAGACAGAGAGAGAGAGAGAGAGAGAGAGAGAAAGAGAGAGACAAAGAGAGACAGAGAGAGAGACAGAGAAACAGAGAGAGAGACAGAGAGAGAGAGAGACAGAGAGAGAAACAGAGAGAGACAGACAGAGAGAGAGACAGAGAGAGACAGACAGACAAACAGAGAGACAGAGAGAGACAGAGACAGAGAGAGACAGAGGTATCTTCAATCTCTCCTACCTCTTCACCCACCTTCTATTGTGAGCGTGGAAGCTCACCAATAAACATTCCTCTGAACTGTGCACACCCTGTGTATATATGTACACATGACAATACAAAAAGGGAAGGACATTTGGGCAGGTGCCAGCAGAGCTGTGCTGTCCCAGAGCTTCAGCCTTGGTGACGGTGTGGCTCTGTGGGTGCCAGCTGACAACTCCCCGGTTTTCTAGTCTGTTCCGTTCTATTCTGTTCTCGTCTCATATAAACACACCCACAGTCTTACCCCTGTAAAATACAGGCTGCACTTTTCAACTGAGCGCTCAGTAACTTTTGGCAGACTCTGTTTTCTAATCTGCCATCAGTGTTCTGGCCCTCAATGTGGGTCCTCACATTTACACAAGCTGAACTAAATGATGGGCCCCTTCCCTTTGGCTGCCCCCAGCCCCCAGCCTCTTGCCGAATGCCCAGCTCCTGTTCTTTGCATGATAATAATCTTTTATGATCCTAACTCCACAGTCCAGACTGACCCTTCAGGTCGACATCCACCTAGGAGGTCTTCTACCCAGAACCGAGCCCTGCCCTAGCTGTACCCTAGGCCGTGTCGTACCCCTGCCTAAGCTGGCCTGGCCCCCACCCCTGCAAAGTCAGACTTTCCTCAGAGAGCGGACACGTGCCAAAACACACATCAGAGCTAATAGCTAATTTGAGGGGAAAGTACAACCAGCATTATGTACAAGAAAACAGGCCAGCCTTGGCTTTACAGGCCCATCAGAGAGCAGAGAAGAGTGAGTCACTGGGCTCTGATGAGGTGAGCTCATACCCTCACCCAGCCCTCTCCCCCCCGCCCCCCAGTACAGCTTCCAAGACCTCGGCTGTGTCTCAATAGGCTACGGTGGCTCTCTCTCCTCCCATCGCCTCTCCTTTCGCTGTTACCCTGGAACTTTATCTCGTCTGTTTACTTAAGATGAGAGAAAGGCAATAAGGTAGGAGGAGAGGGAGCATCCAAAGACTATTGAAATGCACCCGTCACTGACTTGCACTCTATGGGGGGTTGCTGGGAAGCCATCCAATCTGTGAAGTAAGGAATGAAGTCATACTAGCAATCACGGACTGGTCCGCTGAAACTATGGTGTAACATTTTTATGTCCTTCCTGAGGTGGGGTGTGTGTGTGTGTGTGTGTGTGTGTGTGTGTGGGGGGGGGGGGGGGGGGGTGCACGAGTCTCCACATGTGGCTTCAACAGCTTGGCATAAACACACAGGACGTCATTTTACAGACACAAGGTTGAAGCTGGGAGAGGAGGACTGGAGAGAGGGAGAGGAAGAGTAGAGGGGGAAGAGGGATACTCTGCAGAAGAAGTGTTTTACAATTTTGAGTTTCTCCAGAACTGGTTCAATTGAAAACACTCAAGATACCTGTTTTCGTCACTTAACTGGCCCATCAGCACCTAGCTACCACCCCTGATACATTCTTAAACAAGACCGGGACCCAACCCTCATCCTTGCATTGTTGATTTGAATAGTTGAGAAAGACCTTAGAAAAACAGTCAAAATAACTCATTGACAGAGCTCCTTGCATATCTGATCTGCTGAGGGTGAAAGCAGCTGGGGTGGGGCTCTGGCTCCACACTGACAGCTGGTTGGTCAACGGCGTCCTACGCCCCCTGTGATAGGTGGCTCCGCTGCGACTCACAGATGGAACATTTGTCAGGCGTGTTCTTACCTCCATCATCCAGTCCAGCGAGACGCCTGATCGGGCGGTCCTCCTGTCCGCTCCACCTATCCCAGAGTGCTCCGGTCGCGCTGCTCGGCAGTGTCGGGTTGCGACACAACAACCTTGGGGCTCCACCCACTGCGTAGAGGCAAGAGAGAGTTAGGAGTTAGACTGAGACCACCTCACAGCTCTCACACACAGACACAGTGGACATGCTGGTGCATGCTGGGATAATTGGAGAGCCGACTTCCGCCACGGGGGACATGGAGGGCTGATACAGGGTGATTATTCACCTCTTGTTACCATGACACCTGGTTGGTTCGGTCGTTGTGCATTAACTTCCTGCACCACAATTCAATGGTGTGGGTGGTCGGTATATTTGAATAGAGAAAGAAGAAAAGAAAAAAACACCATGTTTCATGCATAGCCAAAACCAGTGATCTAATCAGCCATGTAACCTTCATCACTACTGAGGTGATTGAGGCAGGAAACAATGCTGACAGACTGCCAGGTTAAACAAGCCTAATCATGGCCCTGATGGGATTGATGAGATTGACAGGAGGGAAAGGGAGGGAAAGAAACAAAAGACCCCTCCCCCTCCCCCTCCCTCTCCTCCCCCAACCCCCATTTTAAAACAGATTGGAAAACGTTTCATGAAGGTGCTCCAAAGGCCAGTCAGTGTGCTGCTAAATATCCTAATGCTTTTCGCTAAACCTGGCACTTTCAATTCACCCAAGCCCCCGGGCCTTGAGTCAACCAGCTTCACAGAATAATGTTTCTGTGGTTAACCACCTTTCCAGTTTCATCCACTTTTTTTTCCAAAAGTTCAATCCCTAAAACAACCCGAATGAAACATGGAGAAACTAAGTACCGAAACGCCCAGAGACTCCCTTAACACACTCGGCCTCTGATCTGGAAGGTTCCTCAGAGCAGACAACCTCACATCTACAGGCAATTACTTAAAACCTGAGCTCATTTACCTTCTACTCAAGCTAGCCTATATCAAGTTAAATTCAATGTCAGTTTATAAAATCCAACCATGCAAGCAGAAGATAACAATAGAGCCTAAATATAGGCCAGCCTTCTGGTAAATTCTGCAGTTCGACCAATCCCCCCCAAAAAGTGAGTTACTCAAATCAAAAGGCAGCACATCAAAGACCCACAAAAAAGCTACATCTAAAGTCTCGGCTAGATGATTGAATTCTCTCCAAGTGCCCCTACAGTACAGGCATGAGGAGGTCCAGTACAGTACACATGCAGCCTCAGACGGAGCCAGCTACACAATAGTGGAATGGAAACATGCTCCCTGCTTCCCCTCACCCCCATTGGCTGGCAAGGGAAAACAAGCGTCCAGTTTGTTTTCAAAGAGATATGTCAGCCATGAAGAGCAGATAAGCCTGAACAAAAGCTGCTTTGGGAACTGTGGCCAAGGGACGGAGAGAGAGAGAGAGAGAGAGAGAGAGAGAGAGAGAGAGAGAGAGAGAGAGAGAGAGAGAGAGAGAGAGAGAGAGAGAGAGAGAGAGAGAGAGAGAGAGAGAGAGAGAGAGAGAGAGAGAGAGAGACAGAGAGAGAGAGAGAGAGAGAGAGAGACAGACAGAGAGAGAGAGACAGAGGAGAAGAAAGGCAAGGAGAGGAAAAGGAAGGGGGGCAGGGAGAGAGAGGAAGAGGGAGGTGTGTGTGTGTGTGTGTGCGCAGACGGGGACTGAGAGCACCCCCTGGTACGACCACAATTAGACAGTCTTACTGTAGATCTGAGCTGTGCAGGAAGAGAGAGAGGAGGGGAGAGGATGGCTCCGATCCTACAGCCTTTGTTTGTGTCCCTCTGGGTTCAGCCCAGCAGCCCCTCTGTGATCCTGAGAGCCGGGCCATGTTACTAGGTCTGCTCACCACCGTCCTAATAATGAGCAACATGTAGGCTACGGTGCGTTCAACACTTATACTCAAGAATTCAACATGCAGTGGAGAAAAGCTGCTAATCAATCGCAAGTCACTTCAAGCCCACAAACCTTACCGGCACCAGTCTAGTCCCAGTGAGGTCCTTACTGGTCTCAAATGACAACTCCCCATGACATGTCCTGTCCAGCACACAGCCAGCCTTAGTCGGTTAAATACAATGATTGAGACTGTCTGCAAGGTGTAGCCTGCACTTAGCCACACTGTGCTGATGTAGACCAGCCCAAGGGATCTGAAAAGAGAACAGATCATCTGCACCAGCCTAGATAGACACACAGAAAAAGGCAAGACTTTGAGAAAAGCCAATGGTGAACATAAGTGTTTGTTATCTATCACTCCCCCCCCCCCCCTCCTGAAAGTACTAGGGCAAACCAGGCCGCGCTAGGTGCAACAGGAGCCTCAGAGCCAAACAAGGAGGTGTCTGTGTCAGTGAGACAGACAGGCATGAACGGCCTCTTCACTGGCTCGTCTTCTCACCCAGTGCTGTCCATACAAAAACTGGCAATACAGCATAGCTATCTTTATTAAGAACACACACACGCACACTTTCGACACACATTCCGAATATGACCTCGTTTCCAGAGACACCGAATCCCCAGCTTCCTCAGAACAATTGAGGACATTGCAGGGTGGGAACACGAGGTATTCTCTTACTATCTTTCTATGTTTCCTTATTCTGCTACTTAAGAAAAGACCTAGACCTAGCTAATCTCAGATCTGGACAGTTCATCTTCTTGTTAGTTAACGAGCAAAAACACAATCAGGATTCACCTCAAAGTCATATTACTGAGAATTCGCAAATGACTCCAAATGAACCAGTGGTTGCTTAGTCAGCCTTAAAGCTGAAAGTCGGAACAAGCACAATGTATCACCCAGATGGCTAACCTACACCATACTTGCTCATGCTGGAACTAGACTAGGCCTTACAAATATGCAGGTACCATTACATAAAATCCTGTGGGGTGTTTTGTTTTCTATTTAACTTGAAGAATGAGGAAAAGCGAGAAAAAAAGACAAGAGAGCAAAGGAGACAGCTCCAGATATATTGAGACAGATAGAGGGATATAGACTTGCACGGTTGCTCCACATTCCTGCTGCTACAGCCTTTAGAGATTCCACACAACTTAAGAGACACTGTTTCTCTTAGCGGCCTGCCGCAGGCTACAGCAGCATGGATTATTAGCGAGCTTGTGGGTGGGTGAGCGTGGGTGCATGTGCGTTTCTGAAGAGCATGTAAATATCTCGTGTCTGCGTTCATGCGGTTGCATTAAAAAGAGAACTAGCTAGCCTGAGCGCGCGTACATGTGGGTTATTCTCAACGACCATGACAGCCATGTCGCTTGCCTTGCGCTGGCTGAGGGTGTCCGTAGCTCTCGTTTGCATGCAGGCCAGCGGGAGACCAGTAGTGCACTCGTGGAGTGCTCTCCAGTTCCCTGCCTGTGGCCCACAAAACAACAACACATGGTCATACGAGTTCAGGACTGGTTTCATTAAATGACACCTCAACTTGGACAGCCTCAATCTAGACAGCTGCTATTGGGCACCGCAACAGCCTGGCCTCTCCCTTCACAGGCACGTGTTCTGCTTTGGGAAGGGAGGAGGGGTAGGGGGTATAAATACAAGTCCAGTCTTGTAAGAGAGGAGCCAATCGAGAACTGGAACTCTGGTTGTGTCTATATATGGTGGAGGTAGGTAATCAATAGTTTTGGAACGCCCGACTTGTCAGTCCATCCATTCAGGCTGGCAGCCAGGATCCTTATTATGCTGGCTGGTAGGTGTCAGATTCCTCTCCCCAACAACATGCGCTCTCTCCCACTTGTACGCACATAGCTCAGTATGCTCACTACAAACAGACAGACACAAACAGGCCCCATGCCAGTCTTAGTCCCATGACTGGAGCGAGATGGTGTGTAAGTGCGAGAGGGAGGCAAACAGGACACCCTGAATGACAGAGGTCCACAGAGCAAGTCAAGATATCCTATATCAGCTGCAGCAAAACAGCAACAGGCAGCAGCAAGCCACCCCTGCACATGAACAGCATTCTGGAACTACAAAACGGAGCTGGAATCACAAGAGACTACGTTCTAGAATCTCGGCAGCTGACTGTTGGCATCTATCTAGTATCGATCCCTTGATAGCTCCTTCCTGTCTGCTCTCTTGAAGACCCCAACCCTACCTTCTCTTGTGTGTACACAAGAGGAATATTCACAACAGCATGTGTGTAGTTGATCTCTCTGTTTCTAAGGAAAATGTCAAACATGTCAGCTCTCTATTAAAACAGTTCCTTCACCTAAACCATGCCAGAATTGACCAGTCATGTTGCACTCCATTTTCACAACAACAATTTAATCAAAGACATTGATTGGATCTATAAGCTTGTTTATTCAGGAAGTGTGTTAAGACCGAGGTAACTAGATAGGTAGCTAGCTTTAAGGCCTAATTGATGAGATGCCATGAAGAACTTCAAGTCCTACTCAGCAATGGTGCGATGCCCTTGGCATGTCTTGGTGCATGCAGCATCCCCTGATTAGACTGAAATGTGACAATGATTGACTTCTTCAACTTTATAACAGAGCACAATAAAAATTGAGGATAAACACTAGGGAAAGAATGTCTGCATAACGGTCATTCGTAGTGAATTGCTGGCTGGCTACAGCAGAAACGTAACAGCATCAAAGTGCCTGCATTTCTGGCTAAGTTAGCCTGCTAGCTAGCTGGCGCCAGCAAATGCCAAGTTTGATTGCTGCCTATAAGAGTGATCCATCTCCATAGCAGGCAGTTGGCACAGAATAAGCAACGAACTGCAGGATTCACTGCTAGTGCCTATCCAAACCTTAGTTGTCCGAAAGGGTTAGCTAGATTCCTACCCAGCTAGCTGGCTGCATACTGCTTGAATTCAAACTGAAGTAATGTGGCTACTGTGTAACGCTAGCATTGCTACATGACTAGCCCTCGAAGCTAGCAAGTTATCTAGCTAGCTACTGTTTCCAAGTGTCAATAAAAGTGTACATATCATTTTGACAAGTAGATGCCTACAATGATCGATTACCCATTTCAAATTAAGTCTTGGTAAGACATCATAAATGCAATAGTATATCTAACATAAAATAGCCAGCAGCATGGTTCAAGACCAGACCAAGGAAACCAACCTGGAGACGAAAACTCGGAAATCACTCAGTTCCCGATCCTCTCGCTTTCTGGGCATTCACACAGGGCAAGGCAGCACAGTCTTGACACATCAGTCTTCGCAATAAATTTGAACATTAGTAGTAGCCAGTTAACACTAAACTAGCTGTGTAAACTTATGTATTTAGAGTATTCCTTCTGTGCGACCACATTAATGCTACATTTGCGTACTAGCAATCTACAAACCTGTCTGACGGCCACCACTACATCTAACTAGCTAGGAAAACGACGTCCACTGTGGCTCGCAGCGCGCAGCGCTCTGACGTATTTTATTTCCAACATTGAGGTGAGCGTCCGCAAAAATCTCACACGCGCACCCTAAAGTGAGGGGCTGTGCAGTACTTCATGCATACTATAAATAATTATTTATTTCTCAGTTATGAGACAATTGCGTGTAAAGACAGCAATCACCAAAATTGTTTTTTTCTACACACTAACACCTTTACCACACAGCATGTATGCCAGGTGTAGAAGAGAGTGAATGAATAAATGATGACAACTGTCTTATGTTTCCATTGAGTCTCTAGTAGTCAATTTCCTTCATAAAAAATGTATCACTGACCTGACTTTACTGTTGGAAAATAAGGTTTCCTTTCTTCCCCACACCAAAATTGGTGTTGGAGAGAACAGGCAGGACCATCTTCAGGAGTGTAATCTCTGCATTTTTATTGATCTCTCTCTTTATGACTTATCATTGAATAATATTCCCAGCAGTAAAGGACTGCTAGCGGCTGTTATCAGTGGAAAAACATGATCTTTGAACCTAAAACGCTAGAAAGACTACACTACACTGCTTAACATGAGGGTGAGACCTGACAGAGCAGACAGAGGTTGCTGTGCTTACTGTGCTCTCTCTCTCTCTCTCTCTTTCTTGCTCTCGTTCTTGCTCTCTCTATCTCTTGTTCTCTCTCTGTCTCTCTATCCTTCGCTCTTGCTCCTAATCCGAGTTAGTTTATCTCAACCAGGTGAGCTTCCGTAGAACTCATTACAGTAACTGCACACTCCAGTCTCTTGAACAAGTCTGTCTTTTGTCTGCCTTGCTCTTTGTTGTTGTCATCAAGATAAAGTATCCAGTGGTGATATCTGATGTCCCTTTGTCCTGTACTTTGGTTAAATTTTATCTGGATTATATCCTTTAGCTATAAAAATAAACAAACACGATTATATAGAGGAGCAGTTCATCTACCTTGCCCATGGTTACCGGTCTTTAGCATGTGGGCAGTTATTAGTGGCTAGTAACATTTTGGCTAGTTGATTATGGAGGTATGACTGTCAGAGATCTAGATGTTTCTCATGTGTCTACATGCATCCTGTCAACTTTACCCCACTGTCAGCTATCCATTACCTCACAACAGTGGAATGGGGATGTTGGAAATGTATGTGTGTGTGTGTGTGTGTGTGTTGCTTGTGTGTTTTTGGATGTGCATGTTTCTTTCCAGGACAAGATGTAACAGGTGCAAGCTTTAGTCTCCATATTTGCATACATTAGCATAGTTGTACATTTTCACATTGTTTGGAAGGTAAAGCAGGTAAATCTAGTTCAATGACCTTGAAGTTCAGGATCTACGAGAAACTCACTTAAAAACTCACCCTTCACAGAGCGTACAGTTATACAATACAACAAGTTCCAAAGATATCTGAAGACATTTGGAGCAGGATCAAGTCTCTCAACTGTGCCCCCTAGTGGGGTATTCAGTGATGGTATTTACTGACAACCAAACATGCATTGTACAGAAGAGGTTCTCTCTACCTAAAAGAGAACATCAATATATACTGTAACTGCAACATTAGATACTGTTTGTTTGATCACTTAAAAATTACAATACTAGACTACTTTATCAGATTGTTTATTCAATTTGAATGACGACAAACAAATCCTGATTCATTATTACATCGCTTTTAGAATTACATGATTACTTTCAAACTAAACTGAAAAATAAGAAAGATGAAAATTCATGTCAGGATTTCTTGTAAAAACATTTTTGAAAAATAGGAGAAAAAAAAACAAGATGACCAGGGATGTAGATTTCCATGGGAGTAATAGTTACAAAGCCACATCAGAGTCTGGTTTGTGTGCTGATGCATGTCGGGCCTGGTCTCAGGGTAGCCTCTCGATCAGCACCGAGGACAGAGTGACGTCATTGTAGATGCCCAGATGGTTGATGGCCTGAAGGTCACGCATACGGTGTTTGAACTCAAACAGGTGGACCTTGTTGACAGCTACTCGGAACTCACTGGCTGTGCACAAGATCTTGAGCTAGGGGCACACACGCACACACACACACACACGCACACACACACACACACACACACACAGACACACACGACTCAAGTTGAAGGATGAAAAGTAACAGTGTAGCAGGGCCTTCTGTGTGTCTCATGTTTTGTTTGTCCTCACCTCAAATGACTGTCCCTGAACGAAAGGGAACTGTTTGTGTTCCCTCTCCTCCTTGCCCCAGTTGTTAGCAATAAGGCTGTTCCTGACAATAGTCTTCTTGCCTTGGTCGTCAAAGCGAGGGTTCAGGTGCATGGCGATGTCATTTCCTTTTGTCAGGTTCACAGTGAACCTATGAGATGGTCATAACAGTGTTTACTACATGATAGCAGTTTTTACATTACATCTTTTTTTTATCCGTTGTCATGGAGTCAGTGAAAATACCATTAGTGGGGGATTAAAGCTAAGACACTATGTCATGCAGGGATCATTTCTCAGCTGTCACAGCAAAGGAGCCCCACTGGTTTGTAATTTAAAGTTAGCATCGGCTTGACTATTGAAATCCTCTCATTAACTCCTCATTACTTTCTATGCTTACACGCACAGAGATTTTGGAAGTTGCCTTCATGTGTTGAGTTTTTAAATGATGACAGATTATTCTACATGCAGGCAACATTCCCAGGACTTACCACAGCACACTGAAGCTACATCTCACACAGAACACAACATTTATAGATCCAAATAATTGTAACACTTTGTCCCTACAGAGATAACACAGAGCTGACAATATGTGTTTTGTGCTGTCTGAGAGAACTGACATTTTGGCGTTGGGGTTGATCATCCCGTTGATGGTGAGGAGCAGCTTGTCGTACAGTCCGTTTGGCAGCATTTGATCATAGGGAACCGTCTGTGACGGAAGGTAGCACAGCAGAGCTTGGAAACAGCACAAGACACCATAACGACAGCTACACACTGATGTCGTCATCATCTTTACAGATATTCTTTTGAATTAGGGGAAAAAACATTGGTGTGTGTGAGATTGCTCCATTAGACCATAAGTTATTTCCTATATGGAAAGTTTAAAAAAACAAAATAAGACTTTGTCAATAGGTGAGGGAACATGACAGGTCGTCGTTAATATCCAAAACCCCACCATAGACTTCTGAGGTGCCATTGGTGGGCCAGGGCCTGGACCTGGGTTTGGACTAGGCCACCCCGGAGCTGCGGGTTGGCTTGGCTGGGCAGGCCACCCGGGCTGAGTGGGTTGCCCAGGTTGGGGCCCAGGCCACTGGGGTTGTTGGGCTGGCTGTCCTGGCCAAGCTGGTTGTCCTGGCTGCCCACCTGGCCAAGCTGGTTGTCCTGGCTGCCCACCTGGCCATACAGGTGCCCCAGGCTGTCCAGCCTGCCCAGGCTGCCCAGGCTGCCCAGGCCATGCTGGCTGGTTAGGCTGTTGGCCTGGCCAAACAGCACCCCCTGCCTGCTGGTTCTGACCAGGCCAGGGACTGTTGGTTGTCATACCATCCCCCAATGCATCTGACAGCTGAAAGAGAGAGAAGCAAAGAGATAAATACAGAGAGAGAGAGAGAGAGAGAGAGAGAGAGAGAGAGAGAGAGAGAGAGAGAGAGAGAGAGAGAGAGAGAAGAGAGAGAGAGAGAGAGAGAGAGAGAGAGAGAGAGAGAGAGAGAGAGAGAGAGAGAGAGAGAGAGAGAGAGAGAGAGAGAGAGAGAGAGAAGGAAGAAAGAAAGAAAGAAAGAAAGGTGTGTATGTAGCTTAAAAGTGTTTCCACTTCAGCATTAAACATGCAGTACAGAGATAGTCATGATCAGATTCCAACAGTAATTACTTACATCCATTCTTGTATCTGAAACAGAGAGAAGGCTTGAATTAAAATCAATGCATCAAAAATCTAACGAATACTCGTACCAGGCAAATACATTTGAATGACACTTGGATAATGCTCTCAGTTGGTTCTAGCTTAGTAATTATTTGTAAGCCCATAAGCATCATTGGGTAAATGAATGCCTGTGGTTGATGATGAATACCCTGAATGGGTGAAGAAAAGCCTGGATTCTGGACTACTCAGACCAAAACACTTAACTTCTTAATGTGTCAAGTGTAAAAGGAAAGAAGCCTTCCCAGACCATGAAAGCTACTTTGCATTGACATCCATTGTCATCCATTTTTTACATGTCTGCGCTACCACACCCAGATACTAATGTTTCAATTACCCATGAAATAGTTGCTTGTACAAGCACTGAATGTTTATAGACAATTCTCCTTTTAGGTGACAATGATAGACCTTGTCTTACTTCTCAGAGGATCTGGCTACTTCCTGGAACAACCCCCCCCCATCTTTTTACAAGAAGTTGCTGTAACTTTCCATATACGTTCACCTTCCTATTACTTGTTTCACATCATTTCAACATGAATTAGAACACAGATTATTACACCAAGGTGAAAATAAAATGATATCCAGAACATACCTGTGAACTGAGGTGAGTTACTGTTAGAGAAACTCTGTCTTCACAGAAATGTGAGGCTCGTGTGAGAGATGTGTGAATGTGCCAAGCATATTTATAAACAGCCCCTCCCTGTGCCTGGAACCCTCAGAGAGACACGCCTAGTTGAAAGAACAGGATTTCTCACCTGTCTGAAAGGTTTTTACAACTTGAGACACATCAATGAAGTTCCCTTGTGTATGTTCCTAGACTTGTATGTACTAATATGAATGGTTTTAATGTACTAATATGAATGGTTTTAATGTAGAAACATTTCTGCTAAAAAAGTGACATCTGTGTGTGTGTGTGTGTGTGTGTGGGTGTCTGTATATTCTGCCTCTCTCCTGTCCTGAAAAACATGTGTTTACCTGCTTCAAGCATGAATCTGACCTCAAGTACGTTTTTTTCCATGGCACATGAAAGTGGGTGTGGACATGGAGGAATGTTGTCTGACAGACTTTCTAAAACCCCTTGTTTGTAAAAGACAAACAGAACCCCAACTCATGGGAGACAGACAAACATAGTCATCATGGAAACAGGATGTGGCCAGATGTATGTCTGTCAACCTACTGTTCATAGCAACAAACGTACAACTACTTTACCTATGGCAACTGGTAGACATGGAGATAAGTTACAGACAACAGCTTAGAAAATAGGTTGATTGACATGATACAGTATCACCCACCAACAATCAGTGAAGAAAGTGGATGGGTAGAACCTATTCTGGAATGCTGGCATTGCAATATGTAAATGATGTCTGATCAATGACTATATAATGTCTGGAGGTTACATATCTCGTCATTTCCATAATTCAGATGGGAGTCAGATGGCTGAGCGGTTAGGGAATCGTGCTAGTAATCGGAAGGTCATTGGTTCGATTCCCGGCCGTGCCAAATTACGTTGTGTCCTTGGGCAAGGCACTTCACCCTACTAGGGGAATGTCCCTGTACTTACTGTAAGTCGCTCTGGATAACAGCGTCTGCTAAATGACTAAATGTAATGTAAATGTAATAATTACACAAAAGTATAAACTCATCCAGCAGTAGAGGCACCTGTAATCTGCTGATGGCTACTGCATGAACAAAGAAGGACAAGCCTTTTCCTCTCTCTTCTTTCTTCTCCCCTCTAAAGAAGGCATTCTTTAGAGCTGAGTCAGGTGTCATACTGTGAAGCACTAATACTTTCAACTTTTGTCAGTGCAAAGGTTCTCCCTGGAGATATATAGATATATTATAGCTCTGTGTCAACACCATGGTCATTTAGCAGATGCTCTTATCCAGAACGACTTACAGTAAGTACAGGGACATTCCCCCCGAGGCAAGTAGGGTGAAATGCCTTGCCCAAGAACACCGCACAGCTGGGAATCGAACTGGCAACCTTCAGATTACTAGCTTGATTCCCTAACCACTCAGCCACCTGACTCCCTAAGACAAATACACATTGAACACAAGCATCTTTCTGTGCCTTCTGATTATTTGTGATTCAGGTGTAATTCCTGCCTTGATTTTCTCAGAAACACTGATTGATTCAGTCATCCTGAGCCAGCGGCTGGCGATTTCACAAGCTCAGCACACAGTGGTGTGCCTTGTGCCGCTCAATGCAAAGTTATTCTAAACACACACACACACACACAAACACACATTCACACAACAAAATATGCTTAATCCACACCATTATCACTTTATTGCTGTACTTGACCAAAGCTAGCACCTTCCCATGACACTAAACTATTTTTCATATTGGGTTGTAGGAGACAAAAGCACATGTAAAACGTGGGGATGATTCCCCGTACAAACACTAGGTGTCCCTCTTATCCTTCAAATAAACACAATATAATCTGTCATTTCTTGACCGTTCATTTCCAAACCAGTTTTCATTTATTGTATATTTGTACTACTCTAAATGTCTACTAATCTGTGTTATTTTAGTGTACTGCGTTTTAATAAAGTGTTACAGGCTTCTAATGGTCCCCTTTTTGCTGTCAAACTGTATATTCAGTTGTTTAATTGTTAACAATTAATCAGGTTTATTTGGTGGCACCTCAAACAAAGATGATTTACATAGTAAAGACAAACAGACAGTCTCATCATTCCTGCATAATGTGAGGTTATGTCATGTACAGCAGATTGGAACAATAGACTGAAGACCAGCAACTATAGTTAAGTAGAGCAATAACAATAGATTATTACTGTACAATGGATTATAACACTTAAACCCTGGACGTACCAAAAACATAACCCACAAACACTAATCCCTCGCTGATGCGCCTATGGGACATGGAAACTGCAGACAGTTAAGCCAAGATAAATATCTCACTAATTGGTCAGAGTCGGTCACCATACATTTACCATATAGGTCTATGCACTATAGATGAACAAACAATCTAGAAATAGATTACATGCTGTCATTCTAAAGTTCTGCTTTTCAACAACGTAATACAAAGTCAATGGGTTAGTTCAAGCTAATTCAAACACAACATTGCTTCAGAAGGTCTATTTGCTGTTGGATCTCTGCATGGCCGATCCAACACACACAGGTTAAAAGGCTTAGGTTATATCTGTAGTCAAGGGCTGATTCATAGGGATGTATATGTCCTTTGCAGGCAATCAAAATACATGTCAAATCAAAAACGTACACAAAGATAGTCTGGAATTAGTCCACCAATGTCTGCCTCTGATAAGACAGTCATATCAGTGTGCGGGGTAATGGAAACAAGACCAGGATGGAGTTCCAATAACACAGCAGTTGTGACTCTTTCTCAGTTTTTTTTTGTTTTCTTTTCTTTCTCTCCCATCTCCCTTTCTCCTGTGGTATATTTTCTCTTCTCTGCAGGCAGCCTGTAACACTCTTAGCTGCAGAAGAAGAAACTGCATTCCAAGATAGAGATCTCCTCTAAACACAAATAATTTCTATGTTATTGGAGTTTCCTCCCTTGGTCTGTCCTTTTGAGTTATATTGTTTAGAGCACCAGTGTGGATGTATTGTTTTTCTGCCCTAGGCCTCTTCGGACATGCTTTTAACAACCACACACAACAACTGTACACAACAACTATACACAACAACCATGCACAGCAACTACACGACAACATACACAACTACACACAAGCCAAGAGGGCAAGAGGACAACAAGCGCTGTCTAATTGTCTAGCGGGATCTCTGATATATCTCTATCCTCAGGAGGAATTACTAACACAAACAAATCTCCTTCTTCATTTCGCCGCACTCCTCCACCTCCTCCCAGCCCGATCCAGGGAGCTCTCTTCATATCTGGGCTGATAAGCATCAGGAGGAGCGGAGCATCCAGAGGACAGAGCAGAACCAGGCAGACAGGGCTGAACAGGCCACGTTACTCAGGTCACGTTCGGAGAACCATAGTACAGTACAAAGGAAAACATCTCAAGGGAGAAATTGTAGTTAGATCCTTTCCCTGATGAATCTGTTCTTCCCAGAGCGCCACGCTGCCAATTTTCAAGGGTGGAACTAGAAGAAACCCAGCCTTCTCCAATTATTATTAAGTGAATCAGTTTAGCGATGCTTGAACAGGAAGATTGTTCAATGCTCGTGGACCAGTGCTCCAACATCAGAATGAATGGCTTGTCAAAGATTAAAGAGCTGTGATTCTGAACATTAAACATTACATGTTCCATCAGAAGGAGGGGTAGTGGATGTGTGTGTGTGTGTGTGTGTGTGAGTGTGTGTGTGTGGTGGTGGGGGGTGTGGGGTGTTAAACCAACGTCTGGGCCATTCTACTGCTTGGCTACTTCTCCTCTGGCACAACTATGACTAATGACTACAACAGGCCTGGAGATTTAAAGCTGTGTGCGTATGTGTGTGTAAATGTGTGCGTGTGTGCGTGTGTGTGTTTATGCATTATGTAGAGGTTTGGCTTTCATCAAACTACAGATTGCTGCCCGGCTGATGCAGTGACTGCAGACCCAAAACTAACAAATCTCAAGGTCAGCTGGTAGAGTCATCAACCTTTCTCCCTGAGCTGACGGCTGGGCTGGAGGAGCACAGAACTGGATTATTCATTAGCGGTAGCGCCAACATCCCCAAACCAGAGAAACCAGTAGTGTTCTCCTCCCCTTCATGCCCTGACTGCATGTAACTGAGTCACGTATTATCTGAAAGGGTTGTATTAATCAACCTTACTCGTCAACTCAGCGCATGGCCAGATGGCTGAAAGCCTTGTCAGGCTGAAGCAGAAGCAATGCATGGGATTGTAACGGTGTTCTAGTCTTGTTACAGCACTGAAACTTTGACTTTGTGAGGGCCACCTCAGGTGTGAAGGCCACCTCAGGTGTGATAGGCCAGCTCTCACAGTCGGTCTGTCCACCAGGACAGACTGTAGATGAAAATCATCGTCCCCACTGGGATTTGGGGGAGGGCATCTTTTGAATGATGAAAAAAAACCTCACCAATATTTCCAACACACTCTTCCTCCTTTTCCTTCACCTTCTTCACCTCCTCCTTCTCTTCATCCTCCACTTGCTTCTCCTTGAAGTGTGCTGTGGTGAGGTGTGCGAGTGTCGTGAGGGAGGCTGAGAGGAACACAGAAGTGTCTCCGCTGCAGGAGCCTTGTGGTCTTCATGATACTGGACATGTCTTTAACAGATGCCTGACCGCACTTTAATACCATGAGCTGCTCACTTCAAAGAAGATCCAACATGACCACACTAAACCACCGCTTTCAGCTCGACCCTGTCGCCCTCGCTTCGTGTTCTCTTGTTAATCTATCTTCCTTTCCTTCGACTGCTACATATTCAGGGGTCAGTGAGGTTGCAGTCTTGGACATAAAGGACCAATAATTAGAAGGAAGGCAATTCCATTTGATTACATGAGGTAGCTTTTTAAATAATTATCTGAACACTGTCTTCATTCAACAAAGTCCATGGTGCATTTGTGCCATAAAAATCAACAGGCTGCACAAATGCTATAATCAAGGTATGAACCACATCACTTCAAATCCCTCCAGCACATGAGTAACATCGGATTGGGTGTGTTAATGGTAGCATCACCACTCCCTGGCTGATGAGCCTGGCTGTTCTCCATGTGAAAGGAGAATGTTTCCACATCGGCTCTCTAACACAGGGGACGACAAGCTGTCTGGCTGAAACAATGGACACAATTACTGCAGCACGATTCACCAACACCTGATTAGACTGTGTGTGTGTGTGAATGTGTGTGTCCCTTAAAATGACAATTGAGCAGGCTGGATTAATGTGATCTGGAGCTGGAGGCTTTGATTTAATAGCAACAGCCTCACAAACCTGGGCAGAACCCCCGCAGAGCACTTACAATTTAATTAAAACCATCTTAACCTACTGCGACGTGGGTACCAGTGTGTGTGTGTGTGTTTGCGCGTGTCTGTGCGTGTGCGTGTTTGCGCGTGATCTCGACGCAGACTGCAATTATGATGTCATGTTCCTGGTGTGGCTCCCGCCGGAGATTTCCCGTCCATGTGCAGCGGAGCAGGACATTAGCTGACTGGAGCCATTTCTCTGCTGCCGCAGGCTGCAGGCTAGTAGGAGACACTGAGGCTGAGATAGGGCTGGGCCTCAATCTGGCAGAAGGACCTCTTCTCCTTGTCAGCCTGCAGCTGATTGCGCATGAAAGAACTGTGGACGTTGGTTTGGGGGAATTGTGGGGTATGACAGAGAGGAAATGATGAGGAGAGAGAAAGGCAGAGACTGAGAGATGAGGGCCAAGTCCCGCACTGTTAAACAGTCAGACGGACTTGTGTGATTGCGGCTGATTGGACTGTCCATCAAAAGACCTGGTCTGTGATCGGCCTGTTGTGTTTCTGTCACGTACAGTACAGAAAGTGGAGGGAAGAATGAGAAATGGTGTTAATATTAGGGGGAATGTTTCTTTAGGATAGGTCTTTTAAAGGTCACATGATCAACATAGACTGTTGTTGTGATTGTTCAACAATGATTATTTAGCTTGTTTGGAAACATGTCTAGCTTTCTGTGTTTTTGCTTTTTAAGCAGCTAAATAGCTGAAGCCCATGACAGAATGGTTAAGAGTCTTATCTTTTATGTAATCAGTAAATCCGTCATGGTTATGGGTGTCACTGTGTGTTGCCCTTGTTTGATAAATATTAACACTAAAACCCAAACTCAAATCCCCACAAAGGCAAGATTTTCGATTTCATAACAAGTGACCACAATGAAGATGCGTGCACACGACAAGATTGCATGGCTCTGCAAGTAAACGGCCATATGCGTGTTTGTGCCTGCGTTCTGGTGTGTGTAATTATCTATTCCATACTGGCTCAGCCCATCTCTCAAAGCACAGCATGACATTTCTCGTCTTAGATCCTATAGTGTTCAATGAACATCAACACCATCGACATCGAATACAAAACCATGTTGGACACCAGGGAAGGGACTAAAGGATCCCCACAATCAGCCATGAAAAAGACCCCCATTGTCTCTGAATGAGGCCTGTCCTAGAAATGAACCCTAATCCCAGGGACAGATAGGGGCACCCAGTGTGCTCCTGTCACTCCCCGCTCCACTGGTCTGATCTGGGGATTACTGCTCCACGCTGGGCCTGCCCTGGACGCCTCTCCTGCACATGGTGACACTGCACTGATGCGCTCAGTCTGGCTGGGGGTGTGGGGGTGTTTTTCCTCACCCCAATCTGCCTTTAGGGGGTCCCACATGGGGGAACTTGGCCCAGAACGTGTGAATCATATTCGGATGTCAATATTTAGATGAACCCTGCAGGAGGAGGACACAGATGAAGGGGGGGGGGGGGGGGAGGGAGGTGGAGAGAGAGAGAGAAAGAGAGAGAGAGTGAATATGTAAGTATGCATCCGTGTAATTAGAGAGTGGGCTTGGTGCCTGTGTTGGTGCCTGTGTTTACCACACTGTGTGTATTCTCCTTTAAGCTGAGGATTTAGGCAAGGTCATTGTTCCTTTAAGCTTAGAATGCATGACTGCACTGACACACACCCTAACCCCCTCCCACACAAAAACACACACACACACACACACACATGCATAGACAAACACACACATACATAGACACACACACACACACACATAAACTCACTCTCATAGATATGCTGAGCAGAGCCAGCCTCCCCACACAGTCCATTCATTATGATTACTCTGGACTCATTTACTGGAGAAAGGCAGAACATAAAACCATGCCTTTAACAGGCTACTGCCCAATGCCTTTAAGAGGGTATTGAACCACAGCCAACTGTTTATTGCTGTGCAGACTCACAGGTCAACACATACAGATTTACTGTAGACATTGCAATCACAACACTTCTAAATAATGTCCGTACGTGTGTGTGCGCTCGTGCGAGGGTGTTTGTGTGCGTATGTACATGTGTGTGTGTGTGTGAGCGTCTTCGTTTGTGTCCCTCCTGACAGTATGCTTGTGTCTGCATTTTTTAGTGTATGTGATTGTGTGTGTGTGTGTGTGCTGTTTGTCGTGACAGTCAGCTGCTTCCCACTGATAGGTGACTCCCCAGCAGCTGTCTGTCTGGGGAGAAGCAGTGTCCATACTTGATGAACACACCACTGATTCACAATCCTCCACCCAATAAGGTAAACTGAATCTAACGAGTCAGATGATTATAGTCACAGTTTACACAGTAACACTCTAAAAGCAGTCTAAAAGCAACCCACATACTGGGCTGCATTAGGTAATTAAATAAAGTATTTTATTGATCCATGTTATCTTCCAAGGCTCTGTGCTGTGGGTTGAGCACTGAAATATCTCACAAACACACACACGCACACACTTAAAAAGCAACAGACTGTTATTGGATAAACCATTGATTAGGGAAGACACAAAAGAGCCACTGGGCTGAATAATCAGCTTGTAGCAGAGAATCAGTTAATAGGTTGATCTATACTGTTTATTTCTACTGTGGTTAGTTAACCCTGCTAAGGCAGAAGGTCTCAGCTCTGTGTAACTGGCTCCAGAGAAACCTAACTGAATAAGGATCAAAGTACACTGCCTCTGTTGGCCTGATGTAAACATTACGGTAAATCGTTATTTTATCTGAATCAGAATCAGAAAGGGTTTTAATCACCATGAAAGTTTGCACAGACAAGGAATTTTCTTTGGCAGGAAGGTGCATACATTCAACATACAGGAGGAAATCTAAATAAGTCTAACAATACAAGGTGCAGAGTGAACAAATACTAACTAATACTAAGGGGACACGTATATGAAATGAACTAAATATAAAGTATAAAATAGCTATAATGTACACTATAAATACAAAAATACAAAAATACTGTTCTGTGTTATTGGTTATTACCCGAAGGTCCACCTTTCCCCAATGTCATACTAGAGTGATGGGAGTTAAGTTGTTTGTGAGTGTATGTGTGTGCAAGGGAGAGATTTGTCCACCTCCCTATAGTGATGACAGCCGCAGAAAAGGAATGAGTTCATCCATCTCAACACATCTCTTTGGAGGCGACTGTCCTTTCACAATGAAGACTGAGGGGCTCTTGGAAGTTGGATCATAAGATTAAACACTTAACCTTATCAACCAGCTCTTTCTTCGGCATGGATTTGGCAGCCATTAGCCAAATGAGAATTCCCCAAAGCTTTGCGCATGAGACTTAGCTTGGGAAGCTAGCTCAGACAGCAGGAGCAGCTGTTGACTGGAGAGTTGGAATATGAGTGGGTTGGAATGTCAACGTTTGAACTCGATCTCAAGAGTTTTGGGGACAAAACTTCAAACAGTCTTCAGCAGCGGAGGTCAGAATGTGGGGAAAAAGGAGTTGATGGGAGAATGCAACAGTGTAATCAGGTTAGCCACAGAGACACGCTGTGATTCGATCTTGAGCTCTAGATTCCAGACACACAGCGTGTGTGTGCGTGTTTTTCTTTCAGACTAGCATCGACACCTGGTATTCACTTCTGAACCTATTCCAGGACTGAGTTTTACAGCAGAACACTTTATTCAACTCCTGGCCAGTGGCAGCTGTATGTTCTCCTGTCTGTGACTGTGTGTGTGTGTGTGTGTGTGTGCGAGTGTGTGCCTGTCTGTCAGTCCGCCTGTTTCTCCATAACATCTCAGCTATCCTACAGATAGCGCTGTAATTGATCAGAGTAGCAGACTTTGTTCCAAGCGCAGGGTCACCCGTCAGGAGGAACTTGTCTACGCAAATCCACCCATCACATCACAGGGCACTGTCTGTTAACAGTCCCCTAGCTGTCAAACAGGACAGTAAACTCTTATTCACAATAGATACACATATATTGTTTATCTACATTAGATGCATGGAAAAATCTAGTTTTCCACCATGCTGAAGTGTGAGGTCACTGAGCACTTTAGGCTCTATGCTACTCTAGGTCGCACAGAAGCACACATTTGACAATCCACTCTCTGGAGGAGGAGTTCACAGGGATAATTGGTGATTGAATTCTCTCAGGGAAAATTCACTTGATGTCTTGTCCTTAGGGGACAAACATCCATTCACACGATCATGAGACCAGCAGGCCTGGCTGCCCAGACAGCATGTGTTGTTGTTCAGTGTTGCCAACCTAAGGAGAGCTAGTCATCTGAGACAGCATGAGTTTCTATTCAACTTTACATTGTGTAATCTAATAGAGATAAGGATTCCACCAGAGAAGTGGGGTGGGGGGTGGGGGGTGGGGGGTGGAGGGCGAGGGACAGGGGGGAGATAAGAGGGAAAGGAAAGAGGAGCGGAATGAGAAGGGAAAGGTTGGGAGAAGAAGGTAATTTATGAAGTGTACAGTATTTCTGCTTGGGTTCACAGTTTTAGCTGATGACGTAAGTGTGCAAGTAACTGCTCTGAGGCACAGATTTCTTGTTCCAAAGCAATTAATGTGCCCCATACACCGCACGACCCTCGAAAAACAGATATGTTAGTAATAAAACATTCTCCCTGAACATAACTTTGTCTGGACCTCATTAACCACCCACAGAGTCTCATTCATGGCAGCCAAAATGTCCCGAACACTGTCCTAGACATGGACACAAAAAAAACCTCTACTACAAACACAACAGTGACCAAACGTGCACACAACATTACTAAACATGCACAGAGCCAATATTTATCATTCCCTTTCATTAAGGAAACGCAAGATATTGCCATCTTAATTGCACTAGATCTTTGTTTATGTGGAAATCATAAATGAGCATTTCACCGACAGCAAGGTAAAGATCCACTAGTTGTGAGCTCCCACATAAAATGGTCGACCAACCACCCATGAGTTCTGAGCGTGGTTTCATGTCCCATCTGGGTCTCTCAAGCCTTAAACCTAAAAAGATCAGATAAAGCCTTTACTTTAACACTACATGTGACTAAGAGATAAAAGAAGGGTTAACGATTCACCCACATTACCCCTTTGGACTTTGTGTATTCAAAAAAGAAACAACAAAATGTGTGTGTGTGTGTTTGACATTTAGTGTTGACCCAATTCTACAAGGGAAGCACTAACAGACATGTTCTGGCTGATGGTTTTGGCTGTTTTAGTTGTTGCTGTTGTCAACTACAGACAGGTAAGAGGCCTCTTAGTCTCACTTCATGCCCCATTTAAGATGCTCTGTTAAACATCTTCATGCTGTCGGCCATCCAATAAATCTAACAGCCCTCACCTCTCTTCACCTCTGCTCTCCTCTCCTCCTCTCTTCTCCTCTCCTCTTCTCTCATCTCCTCTCCTTTTCTCTCCTCTCCCACCAAAATCCAAACACTGGCAACCATTATCAACAGGAAGAAAAATACGGGGGAACACTGTATGCTGACAATTCCCCCATCAGAACAAGTCCTCTCCTAGCATGGACCCATCAAGCTGTCATTGTGAGCTGGGCTCTCTCGGAGAGCAGCGTCTGACTTCCACATGAGCCATCTGGCTGTCAGGTCCAGCACTCGGGCTCCCAGGGAGCATGCCGGCTCGCCGGTTAGAAGTCAAGTGATTGACAAGCACATTGACTCTGCTCTGCTTCCACAGAGACAATGTCCCTCAGCCGAGACACAATGGGTCATTTGTCTGGAGTTCAACAGCACCACACCACCTCCAGCAGGCTGGCTCTGGAAGGACTGAAAGGAGGAAGCTGTCTCTCTCTGTCAGCGTCCCTGGGTCTGGCTGACTTTCTTTCTGTCTCTCGCTGTCTCTCTTTCTCCAGCGAGGCCCCAGAGGTCTGGCTGGACAATGCAGATGTCGGCCCCCTCTGACGGCAAGATGAGCCCCCGACTGGGAAGGGGGGAGAAAGAGAGAGACGGAGAGAGAGAGAGCACTGGAGGATGACTGCTCCTTAATGAAAATCAGTTTTCACATCAAACAACTTTTCTCACTGTTTGAAAAATCTGATTTACTGATTTCTGGCTATCAAGGGCTTGGGACGGGTTTGCGGCTCTTACAAAAGAACTCCTTTCATTTGGCTCTCCCTTCTCACAGGCAAGATCCCAGTATTTCTCGCTAACCATGGACAGATTCCTTCTGAACTAATCTCTAATTTCACACCCACTCCGACAACCGCTAAAGACGGAGACATCTGTAGTTATAACCAGCCCCCTACATGCAGACTCTGACGGGTGATTTCCTGCAGCTGCCCTGGCTGCAAAAACAAACACACCCCTTGATAAGATCTTCACAGATGAATTAGAAGCAGACCTCCTGGTTCCACGTGGAGGGAATCAGAGGAAAGGAATCTCCTGGCTGGATGCATCCCGCGCCCCGCCCCTCCAGAACCCTGTGGGAATGCAGGCCCAGATCCAGACCAGAGACGTTTAATATGGAAGACGTGCAACAATAAGGGGCTTGTTTTCTATTGGTTAACTCTTGATTATGGAGACTCAAATAGTTAAGTATAGTTTTTACCTAGCCCGCTAATCAAAGTCACAGTACAACACTCCTACATACAGTATTCATCGGTCCATTTTACAAATAAAATGTCTGACATTGCTGTCTAAATCCAACATACAGAGTCATATATGTTTTGAAAATAAATATTATTGAGACTTTCTACATGGAACTATTTGAGCTTTCAGGACAATCACTGTCACAGGTCTTCATTTGTGATTCTTTTCACAAGTCTACAGAAACACTGCACAGTGAAACCTGATTGGTAGTGAAGTGTGTGATGTAAGCTGAGCATTAGAATGATGTGAGCACAGACATTCTCGCCAGTGAGAATGGTTTTACGGCCTGTTGTAATCATTGCTAATCATAATCTTTATTATGACTTTCTGTTGCCAGTGCTTCAGAAGAAGACTAAACGCTTTCCCTTTCACTCAGTGGAACTAATTGTGTTTCTCCAGAGAGGAGAACTTTGTTTCACTTCATTTGAGTTGCCTGCAGAGCACGTGATTGTTTTTTTTTTATAACCTCATGTTCTTAAGAAGCGACCCAGATATCCACAGGACGTGTATAACTCCCTCACCTCCTAACATCTCTGTGCACACTTCCTTACATCTCAGCCCAGCACACAGCTGGGATCTGAGAGGCTTAGATAGGTGAGAACAAGATGGTGGTCAGTGCAGGTCTCTTCTCTTTGTACCCATCCAGCGCCTTTCAGATCTCAGGTCACAGGTCTTAGGGGGGAGGTGGGGGGCGGGCCTGAGGTAATGTTAGTGGACAGCAGGACTTAAGTCTGGCCGTCACACATCATTTGGTTCCATATTGCCCTGCTGCACTCACTTCCCCTCCCAGACATATGTGCAAGCACACTTACACACACACACACAGACCCTAGCTTTATGAGACCTACAGGTTAACAAGGGTGCTGGTGCCAGGTAGTCTACCTGCCAGTCTAGGAGTGAGTGGAGGAGGGAGGGAGGGAGGGAGGGAGGGAGGGAGGGAGGGAGGGAGGGAGGGAGGGAGGGAGGGAGGGAGGGAGGGAGGGAGGGAGGGAGGGAGGGAGGGAGGGAGGGAGGGGGGAATGGGTCTTTAAAGATCTGGTGACTGATAAGACAAAATAGAGCTGACCTGTATGTTGAAACCTGCAGAACCACATAGCAGGACTGAAGGTCAGTATAACAAGCACATTAAGGGATCAAACGTTCGACTCCCGTTTGCCAAGCCTCGTGACTACCATTAGACGATGATAATAGCTTTTTGACAGTCCAAATACTAACCTGTCAACTCCTGTACTGTTTCCATACCTGCCAGCACACACACACAGAAGATAAGGAAGTCAATTAAGGGGCAGAAGGAAGACAAAAGATGCTCATTGCGTGAAATATATGAAAGACCACACTTTATAGGCTTCATCATTACATTATGACAACTGGCTGCATATATAGTGAGAGTGAAAAAGTAAGAGAGAAATAAAGAGATGGAATCACAGAAAAGAAGGGCAGAGAGAGAGAGTGGGGACAGAGAGAGTGCATTCTTCGGGGAGTTCTGCAGGGCAGAGATGTGGGAGAGAGAGGAGGTGTGAAAGCTAACTGATAGGGGGAATTTGGAAACGCTTGAATGGAAGTGACACAGCAATATTTCAACGTGCTTATGCAGCAGAGCAGGCTGTGCCAGCTGTAAAGAGGAGAGGGTTGTTGCTCTCAGGTCCCCCTGAACACATGGCGCCACCAAGAAACAAGGCATGCTGTCATGGACATCAACCCTGAGGAGATGTTTGTGTCGAGAAATAACTCTTGAGCTTTTTAGAATTTCTTAGGCACTGACAAATGGGTCTGTGTAAATCTTATTGTTCATACCTTTACATTAGGCATTGTAGACCTGAGTGACTCAAGAGGATTTATAATTCCTCGGCTGTCCAAAATGACAGACAACAGCCTTCAACTTGTAACAAAGCAGAAGAAAACAGTTGACAGGGAGGAGAGCAGAGGAGAAACTCTTGATAAAGATCAGAGGTTCTCTCTGCTATGCTCCTGTGATGGCTGAGGTCAAAGCGAGACAGAATGAAGGCAGGAATGTGTGTGGGACGCCGTATCTCCTCAACCGATGACATCATCATCAAAACATTCAAGAGCAATCTGAATTCACCATACGATGTGTCGGTGACCTGATAATTCGGCGCCCTCTTTCAACTCCATCCAGCACTACCCCAGCCCCACCCCACCTCCACCCCCACAGCACCGCACCCCAGCTCCATCTCCACCCCACCTCCACCCTACCTCCACTCCACTCTACCGCACCCCACCCCCAATCCACCCCACCTCCACCCACCCCACTCCAAACCAGCTCCACGCCAGCACCACCCCACCCCACTCCAACTCCCCTCTCAGACACAAATGAGCTTTTAAGATCTGCAGAATGAATGGGTTGTCTCACCATCATGCCCCAAGTCCCTTCACTTAGAACTGTCGTTGTTTCACACTTATGCACACATGAGAGTACTCAGAAACACACACACACAAACACGCACACAAACACACACTCTAGGGCTAAAACAACTGACAGGAGACTTCAAATGAAACAGATTTCTTCACGCTGAAGTCAGAGGTGAAAGTTGAAAGGCATCCGTGCTGGGGTGAGGAGGTCAGGAGTGAGAGGAGGGATTCAACGGGAGCTTCTCTTCACAAGAAATGTTTGTTGATGTTTCCCAGAAAAGACGAGAGAAGAAGAGTACACAAACTGGTGGTGAGCTGGTGGATCCAGCACTATGCAGATTTGATCTCCCCTGGAGCAGGGCCAACTCCCAACGAAGCTGCTTATTATAAGAAATCCTCCATATGTACCAAATTAGACACGATTTATAAATGCAGCTGCTGGGATACAGGCTTTGGGAATGTCTCCTGTGTCCAAAATGATTTCACCAACTGGAAAGAAAGAGAAAATCTGAATGATCCCAAAGAATTCTAGCGTATTGGATGTGACAGAGCTGGGGTGACTGGTGAGAAGGAGACTCTAATGGGTCTATACTGAAAGCTGTTCAATCTCCATCAGGAAATAGAAATCTACAGACAAAGACATAAAACGGATTTCAACTCAAATATTCTCTGACCCCTGACCTCTGATCGTCCACGCGGGGGGGACCACCAGGGGCCGGGGGCAGGGAAGCAGGGGTCAGGGGGTCAGGGGGTCAGGTTGTATTGGTTTCAGATCAATCTGGGGAATGGAGGCTTTGGAGTGGGTGCAATGGTGTGGATGGACCTAAGGCCATTTGAATTAAAACTGATACTCATATTTCCATCACTGGTGAGATTCTCATTAAGTGTGTGAGTTACCTCAGGACGTGTTGCCGCAGTAACCTGAACATGCGCAGGCACCCCACACACAAACAAAGACACAAGCACGCACATACTCACAGACACACACAAACAAACACATGCACACACTCACAAAAACACACATATACATATGGCACAATCACACGCACATGATAGATGACCCTTTTAGGGGGGGGTGTCCTTGTGCGTGTGTGTGTGTGTGTGTGTGTGTGTGTGTGCGTGGCAGCAAGGGGCAGCTCAAAGCTGGAAGACAGATATGATCGGAGACTGTGTGTGCTGCAGTCATTACTCTCCTGGGCAGGTAGACTCTGCTGCTCTGTGATAGCCTGATACTGCAGCCTGATACTGCAGCCTGATGCACACTCTGCTGATCAGCACCTGAGCAGCTCTGGACAGCACAGCACTGCAGGGAGGCAAGGACAACAGCAAGGACAACACACAAGGACAGAGTAGACAAGTCTGTACGACCGCTGCCAAAACCAGGGACCCCAAAGGGACCGTTTCGCTTTAGATGTGTTGCACGTTTTATTAAACGAATATCAAGTGTAAACTGTACTTTGAATGCTGATTAGTTTTGAAACCCCATTGTGCTGTGAGGTGGTGGGGTGGTGGGGCGGAGTGGCAGGAAGTAGGCAAGGAGGCAGACGGGCAGTAAGGCAGGCAGGCAGGCAACAAACAGCACCATGCAGGACCAGGCAAACATATATTGATTGAGAGAAATTCCCTGCTGACAGAGACATAAATCTACCTGGGGGGAGGATATGAGAGAGCGCATGTCTGTGTGTGTGTGTGTGTGTGTGTGTGTGTGTGTGTGTGTGTGTGTGGAATGGGAAGGGGGCTGGAAGTCTTATCGTCCATGAGGAGGAAGAGTGAAAAAGGGAGGGATTAAAGGGAGAGGGGAAAGGAGAGGTGAGGGATTATAGGAGAATAGCCTACAAACCCTATTCGCTATATAGGACAGTGTGTCCCAGTGGCAGAGAGAGATAGAGACAGAGAGAAAGAGAGAGAGAAAGAGATAGAGAGAGAGACACACACAGAAAGAGAGAGAGAGAGACAGAGAAAGAGATGGCATGTGAACGAGAACTGCCATGTCAAGTATACAGACCAGGATAGAGGGATTGTGGAGAGGCTGAAGGAAGACAGGAAGAGAGTGAACGAGGAGAGGACGAGAGGTGAAGGAAGAGAGGAGGAGGGGGGACAGACTCCATCTGATAGAACACGCAGCCAGTCATGAGGTATTCAGGCCAGGCAGAGACAGATAAGTCCACTGCTCTGGTGCCAGCCAGACACAGGCTCGCTCTGCATCAAGAACACAAACTCACAATCACGCTCACACAGAACACGTTATCTGGAACACTCAACACTCAAGAGGTCTCAAACACCAACTGTCAACTGTCCACCAAAGTACCCAGATACGTGTGTTGTTGGAACAATGCTGTCAGAAGCAGGCCAGCCAGAAGGTAGGCTGTCTAACTGGGCTGACGGGGTTATTTAACAAAAGGAGAGCCCAGTCTGTTATGTCTTGTTCCAAATCCTGTCCTGCTAATCTTATCAAAGCGTTCTTCTTTTGTGCTAAACCTAATGCATAAAATTGAAACTAAAGGCTTGATTCTATCACGTGTAGTGTTCTTATCTCAGTGAGTTGTCCATGCCACTCCAGACGTGAGATACAGACAGACCTGTTTTGTGTCCCAGTGACTTGACAGAAAAAGGCGTGTGTGGGTATGCGCAAAGTGGGGAGTCAATGGGGTTAGACTGAGGAAAACCAAAATCACCAATGGACACTGTATTGGCCAACAACACCAAAAAAAGGCAGACAAACAGCTCTTGTTGGGTGTGAGACAAGAGTGTGAAGGATTAATGAGGCTCACCTGACTGAGATAAATGAACTTGGATTGAGAGCGAGAGAGAATGAGAGAGAACAAAAGAGAGAGCGAGAGAGAATAAAAGAATGAGAGAGAGCGAGCGAGAGAGAGAGAGAGAGAGAGAGAGTCCAAGAGAGAATGAGAGGGAGAAAATTAGACAGGGAATGAGAGAGAGACAGGCCCACCCCGGGTACAGTGTAAACAAACATTCCCAGGAGAGAGGCTGTTTTGATAGCGCTGTGTGATTAGCTCAGGTGCTGCTGTGACCCTGCCTCCCTGGCCAGTCTCCCGGAGGGAGAGCTGAGGGTGAGGGGGAAGGGGGGGTGGAGATGGAGGGGGGGGGTCTGAGGGACACACGGGGGTGGCAGCTGTTACAGTGGGGCAACTCCTCTGTGATCTGCAGGCCTGCCTGCCTGTAGTGGACCACACCGCCGTGCTTACGCAGCTGAAGGGTGTCAGTTAGGAGAGACCGAGGGAGGGAGAAGTAGAAAGGGAGGAGAGAGGGAGTGAGATCAAGGAGAGAGGGAGAGAAAAAGGAGATCTGATTTCCTGTTCCTTGCTTTTTTCATGGCCTGCTTTGCACGTGTCACCCAGCACAAAGAGCACTGTGTAAACACACAAGATAACTGTTTGATTGGCCTAGTTTGAAAATTACAGTTTTCAAAGTAGGCCAACTTAAACCAGTCAACAGCTCCCCAAATGATCACACAACTGTGATAAACAGGCGAAGCAACATTTTAATGTGTATTCCAGTGAGACCGTCCTCAATACTTTGCTTTGTGTGTGTGTGTTTGAGTATGTGTGTGCATGTGTGATTGTGTGAGACAATGTCAGCTGTGCTGGAGGAGATAGAAGTGTGTGTGAGAGTCCGTGCTTACCGGCCCAGCTGTGTAAATCTCTCACTGTCCTCCCCAGCCTCCCTTCACAATGCTGTTGACTTTCAACATTTTTAGAAACACTGGTATTCCAGCCACTCCAGTTTGCTCCCAGGATGCATAACAGAGCGTTTACCAGTCAATGTGAATCACACACATGCACACATACACACACTTACTAGAGCACACACACACACACACACATAAACACACAGCCACAAGATTATATTGTGTATCCTCTGCTAGCAATAAAGGGGTAGCATAAGCAGCAAAGCCCAAATTAAAGTAAGGGATCAGCATGGTAAATATCTGGTTATTAGAAGCAGAAATCAAATCAACGGCTGTCTGCTGTGCATTTTCTACCACTCCCATTTATGGATCCTCCCGCTATATGGTATTGATTAAAAACGACCCCCGTTGAAGAGAAACAGAGAGAGAGAGAGAGAGAGAGAGAGAGAGAGAGAAAGAGAAAGACCGAGAGAGAGAGAGAGAGAGAGAGAGGGGGAATGACCTAACCCCCACTACTTAACACCCAGGTCAAGTAAAGATGTAATAAACTAGCCTCAAGACTGTTTTCCTGTGTCAACAACATCTCCACTAACAGATCTATGACTTCTCCTGCCTCTAGAGGACTGCGGGCAGAAAAACACACACTCATACACCTCCACTTTCAGCATGACGTGGTGTATGTGCTCTGATCCAGGAGAGAGGTTGAGGAGGGGACATGAGGAGGTAGCAGGGGGGGGTGTTTTGCTGGGTCCGGTTGAGGGGAGCTGGAATGAAGAGGGAGGGGACAGTTTTGGGGGGAGGGGAGTCATTAGCATGGTAAAGGTCTCCTCATTACAGCACATCATTAGAGGAGCAGGCAGATGAAAGCCCTGCTGATCTCCTGGAAGACCATGCAGGGAGGGCCAGTGTGGGGGAGGCGGGGGACAGACTGAGAGGTGGGGGGGGGGGGGGAGACGAGGTGTGTGTGTGTGGGGGGGACATGTGAGCATGTGGGGAGGGGGGAGGGAGAAAATAACATCCCCCTTCCTATCTCTGACCTGCCACCCGCATGCTGTCAACCCTCTACCTTTCCCACTTTATAAGGCATGGGAGAGACGTGAATGACCATCCCCCACCTCACCCTTATCTGTTTCTCTGTGTGTCTCTTTCTCTCTCTGTGTGTCTCTTTCTCTCTCTGCCTCTTTAACTTTGTCTATCCCTCTCTCTTTGTTTTTTTCTCTTATTCTCTGTCTTCCTGCATTTTTTTTGGTCTCTCTCCCTCTCTCTCTCCTTTTTTTCTCCCTCTCTCTCTCCTTTTTTTCTCCCTCTCTCTCTTCAGCCCTCCTCCATTGTTCTGTCATCCCAGGGCTCTTCAGAGGCAGGTCATTATCAGCCTGCAGGGCCATCAGCCTCCCTGGCCGGACTGTCCTGTCCCAGGGGGCTGGGCTGGGTGGGGGGTCATGGGGAGCAAGGAGAGGGTGTTTGTGGCTCGGTTGAAGGGGTGGGGGTGGGGGGGGCTGCTCATACATCAGAAGAGGCTCGACAAGGAGGTTATGGGGCTGGAGGTCGGCAGGGGTTGTGGGGTGGGGCAACTGTGACTGAGCAAGCAGGGAGGGGGGTAGCTGTGTTTTTCTCTGGAACTAGTAGTGGTAAAGGTCAGTTTGCGTCTGAAACTGGGGGGGGGGGGGGGCTTTGAGGGAGGTGGTGGAGGGGATTTGAGGGTGCGGGTGGAGGCAGGGGGGCACTGGGACGGGTTAGAGAGTGAGGTCTGAATGATGAAGGAGGTCTTTGAAGAGGCTGCAGAAGGAGAGTCTTTGAGGTCTGTGGAGCAGCACTGAGGAGCCTCATTGTACTGGGGGGAGAAGCCTCCTTGGACAGTCCCCATTACCCCAGGACAATGGCCAGTTAAAGGGGACATGAAAGGGCAGATCCAGGGAGAATGGGGCCTGTGGCTGCAGCCGGCAGAAGGACAAGGACAGCAGAAAAGACTTAGTCAATAAACAACTAATTAAAGCATTTACTAGTCCGTCTAGCACTTTGGGCGATCAAAGCCCTGCACGCGCACGAGGATTATGTTTTACACAATGTGTGTGAGTGTGTGTGTGTGTGTGTGTGTGTTTCTGTATGGCTGATGAGAAGTGCGGTAAGAAGGCTCCTCCAGGAACTCCTTCAACAGATGACTGACCTGGAGGGGAAAACACACTCACTCACACACACACACTCACACACACACACACACCTACACACACACACACACACACACTGACATACACACACTCTAACACCCACCCTAACCAACTCTATTGATTATATATTTCCCTTATGCTGGTGAACCGGGCCATTGTGCAGTTAGCCAATTAAGCATGGCTGTCTTTCTACATGATGTCCCTAGCTGAAGCCTGGTTAGAAACCTACTGCTGTGCTGTACTTTCATTGATTTATCTCTGAGACTGGGTGCTGGGGGTTTTGGGGGTGGCAGTGGAGAAGAGTGTGTAGGATGGGATAAATGTGGTGGAGGTGGTGGGGGTGCAGGGGGGGTGCCGGGGCCCAGGAATGTGGTCTATTTTGGGGAAGTTTCTGATGAAAGCTGGGGCAGCAGGGCAGGTCCTGTCTCATGTCAACAGTTCTCTCACAGTGATAATAAGAAACATGCAGGGTGTGATGCCCAAAGCGAAGCCAAGTGTTTGTATGTGTGAGTGTGTGAGTGTGTGTTTGTGTGTGTGAGTGATGCAGACTTTTGTGTTGAATTATATCTACATTTCCAGACATTCAGGAATACGGACTCTCTGTTGCCATGACATCACTCAAACCTCAAGCCACTGTGTAGGAAACCATGGTTACACTGTTCTGTCTGAGAAAAGGCTTGTCAGAAAAAAACAATTCTCCAGGTTAAATTGACTTTCTCGATTGCAAGTACTGAACTAAAGGAAATGTAAATTATTTACTGTATTAAACAGCGCATAATTGCTCTTCTGTGGCTTCCAGCCTTGAATAGTGAATTGGATGCATGGAAATTCTTGTTTTTTTTACATTCAACCAGCCATAATTACATTTACTTTGGTAATGAAATATTAAATATTGTATAGGTGCATTACTCACACATAATCTTACAATAATTGTCTTTTGTCCAGTGCAGGAATAGCACAGAAAATAGGTAGGGTATATGATGCAAGCAACATTTGTATTCATTAGCTTCACTATTCACCAAAACACAGTATCGGGGAGAGGTTTGTGTGGGTGTGTGTGGGTGTGTGTGGGTGTGTGTGTGTGTGTGTGTGTGTGAACACTTCCACTCCTGACACCTCTGCCTCCTTTAAACAGCAGCTCAGGAAGCTCAGAGTGTGAAAACAAATATTGCTACAGGAGGAAGATGGGAGGGAGGAGAGGAAAGGAGCAAAGAGAAGAGGAGAGAAGGGGAAAGGAGAGGGGAGGTGAGGAGAGGAAAGGAGCAAAGAGAAGAGGAGAGAAGAGGGGAGGTGAGGAGAGGAAAGGAGCAAAGAGAAGAGGAGAGAAGAGGAGAGGAGAGGAGAGGGGAGGTGAGGAGAGGAAAGGAGCAAAGAGAAGAGGAGAGAAGAGGGGAGGTGAGGAGAGGAAAGGAGCAAAGAGAAGAGGAGAGAAGAGGGGAGGTGAGGAGAGGAAAGGAGCAAAGAGAAGGGGAGAGAAGAGGGGAGGTGAGGAGAGGAAAGGAGCAAAGAGAAGAGGAGAGAAGGGGAAAGGAGAGGGGAGGTGAGGAGAGGAAAGGAGCAAAGAGAAGAGGAGAGAAGAGGGGAGGTGAGGAGAGGAAAGGAGCAAAGAGAAGAGGAGAGAAGAGGAGAGGAGAGGAGAGGGGAGGTGAGGAGAGGAAAGGAGCAAAGAGAAGAGGAGAGAAGAGGGGAGGTGAGGAGAGGAAAGGAGCAAAGAGAAGAGGAGAGAAGAGGGGAGGTGAGGAGAGGAAAGGAGCAAAGAGAAGGGGAGAGAAGAGGGGAGGTGAGGAGAGGAAAGGAGCAAAGAGAAGAGGAGAGAAGAGGGGAGGTGAGGAGAGGAAAGGAGCAAAGAGAAGAGGAGAGAAGAGGGGAGGTGAGGAGAGGAGAGGGGAGGTGAGGAGAGGAAAGGAGCAAAGAGAAGAGGAGAGAAGAGGGGAGGTGAGGAGAGGAAAGGAGCAAAGAGAAGAGGAGAGAAGAGGGGAGGTGAGGAGACAGGGGTACCAGCTGTCTGATAGAAGAGTAGTTTATGTGGTCCCCTGCTGACTTCTGTGGTGTCAGGTATAGATGAAGAGTTATGGTTTCACCCAACCACATGAATAACCCACGAGACTGGACACCATGGGAGGCCAGGGAGCTTTCTGATTGGTCATTTGTAACAGTCACAATTAATACTTCATGCTCATGACCCTGGTCATTATGGTATGGTCGTTAAGAGAAGCAGCAGCTCATTTGTAGAGTAGAATCAGTTTCCAAATGACTCACTGTGCCTGACTGAATAAAACTCCTACAATTCCCGTCTATGGTTGCATTCAGGTTTTCACTCACAATGACTCCCTCCATGACTCCATGACTGATAATGCCTATTGTGTGTGTGTGTGTGATGTGTCAGCCCTCCTCCCAGGCAGAGAGCTCCAGTGTCACACTCTGTCTAACCCCTAAACCCAGGGGGTGTCTGTGTGTTTGTATGTGTAGCATGTGTGTTGTGTGTGGTGTGTGGTGTGTGTGTGGTGTGTTGTGCGTGGTATGTTGTGTGTGGTGTGTGGCGTGTGTGTGTATGTGTGGGTGTAATTACAGTATGTGTAATCAGACCCAGGACCCTCACAGGTTAATCAGCTATCAGAGACACAGGGGCTCCTCATCTCTTCATCTCCATATGGAACTGAATTAATCAGATCCTATCCTAATAACTCCTGCGCTGTTCATTTCCACAAAGTCAAATCACACACACACTCTCCAATACACACACACACACACAGAAAGAGAGAGACAAGAACCCTCCGGGGACTTAGACTGAGGATTTAACGAGTGGAAAGTTTATTATGCAGCCCAGTCAAGTCTGTCTAATGGTTGTAATGAAAAGACTCGGATGAACCCGCCTTCAGGAAGATTGTCTAGTCTGGTCTGTTTAGGGGGGTTACTCTTAGAGAAGACACGGAGGAGGGAAGGAGAGGGGGAGGACAGGAAGGAGGAGAGGAATGGGGAGAACAGGAGTGGGTAAAGGACAAAACACGGAGAGGAGATGAGGGGAGGGAGAAGACAGACGAGAGGGAGAGTAGGGGAGGAGAGTGGGAGGAGGAAGGTGGGGAGTTCCGGAATGGAAGAAAACAAACACTGGGGTTCCGTCTTTCCCACTTCCTCTTCTGCTTCCTGCATGTTCTGTGCCCTGCTATCAGCACTCATCTTTACGTCTGTCTCCGTTGATCCCCTCTCTTCCTCTCTCTTTCTTTCCCTTCCAACCCTCTCCTCCCCTCAACACTCTTTCCTTCATTTCAACTCCCTCCTTTCCTCCATCCCTCTCCGTTGCAGCTGCGGTCATCATAGCGTCTCCATTCTCCAGCCACTCTGTCTGTAGCGCGCTAACCCTGCATGCTGGGAAAGCCACCTCCAGCATCTGTGGTGACGTAATGTCATGACATTTTGCTTCCCTGGTGTTGGATCTCGATCAGTCTGGCATCTCTGTAATATCTCCCCAACATCTCACTGGTCTCCTTCTCCCTCTGCTGTTTCAATCAACCCTTTCCTACAGTCTCTGGGTTTGATTAGCCAATGAAACCAGATTCTGATAGACGGGCGGATGGAGGGATTGAGGGATGGAGGGATGTAGTGGCTGAGAGATCTGAGATTGGGGAGGATTAGCTACTAATAACACAGCCTAGCGATGCAAAACCCATATGGTGGAAGCACGCTAAATCACCCAAATTAAACTAATGGACCTCTCTCTTTTCCTCTCCACTCAATCTATTTCTCTCTCTTTTCCTCTCATCTACTTTCCCCTCTTCTCTCTCTAAATCTCTCTCTCAATCTCTCTCTCTCTTTTTCTCTCTCTCTATCGCCCTACCCTATCGTTTGTGAATAGGACAAGGAACAGGCCAGATTTGACTTCCTGCATCTGTGCCAGGGGAAGTAGTTAGTGTCTTGTACCTCCCACCCCCCACCCCCCACCACACACACACACACCGATTCTATGAGAACAGCTCCAGAATCAAAACATTAAACCAATCTGCCTTTCTAGGAAGGACGCTCTCTCTCTGACACGCACACTCTCACACACACACAGACGCTGAGTTTTTGGCCGGATGGTTGTCTTACGTCCAGCTTTCCTGCTGAGGATCTGGTTTCCGTGGAAACGGGTGAAAGCACGACAGTCCAGGAGTTAGGGTCTTTTTTCTTTCTTTAGATTGATGAAAGTATTACATACTGGATGTGGTGGTAGTGGGTGTTGGTGGGTGGTGAGTGATTGGGTGGGTGCGGGGGTCACCTTGTCTGAACACAACGGCTCTCCACAAGCAGATTGGCTGAGACTTGTGCATGGCTAAGAAGTGTTGGCGGGCAGACACACGCCTCTGTTTGAGATGGAGGAGGAGAGGAGAGGAAAGGAGAGGAAAGGAGAGGAAAGGAAAGGAGAGGAGAGGAGAGGAGAGGAGAGGAGAGGAGAGGAGAGGAGAGGAGAGGAGAGGAGAGGAAAGGAAAGGAAAGGAAAGGAGAGGAGAGGAGAGGAGAGGAGAGGAGAGGAGAGGAGAGGAGAGGAGAGGAGAGGAGAGGAAAGGAAAGGAGAGGAAAGGAGAGCAGAGGAGAGGAGAGGAGAGGAGAGGAGAGGAGAGGAGAGGAAAGGAGAGGAAAGGAGAGCAGAGGAGAGGAGAGGAGAGGAGAGGAGAGGAAAGAACTGTGAGTATGGTTATAAAAAATGTAGAAACCCAGTCAGTCAGTTACCTCAGCTGGAGATAACTTAGAATGTCAAACGGTGGCCATGAGAGGCCTAGTATAAATATAGCTGATTAAAAATGCAGCAGGCATCCTGTCAGCTACCCTAAATCACCGGGAAGCTGGCCGGGGTCCTCTCTCTTGCCATGTTTTTACGACAGGCACAGCTGCACGCCACCCATAACATCAGTGATTGATTATCAGTGTTGATGGTGGTGGTGACGCAATGCTTTCAATCACAAAACATCCATCACATGACCCGCACACACACACAAACAAACTGATCACGTTTGGTGCCAAACAGTGCTGTTGTGCCAGCCTAATGTGTATGTATTTGTGTGTGTGTGTGTGACGTGTGCTTGCATGTGTGTGTGCATGTGTGTGAGTGTGGTTACTCATGCGTACGTTTGCATTTGTGTGTGTGTGTGTGTGTGTCGGGGAGCTGTCCGTGCTTGCCCAGAAGCCAAAAAAAGATCTCCCTAATTAACCTGCAGGGTAGGGAACATGAAAGATCCATAGAGCCTTCCTCTAGCCAAGCAGATCTGAGAAATTAGATGACAATACATTAGCCAGCAGGGTCCACATCTGTGCTAGGACCAGGACCAGGACCAGGACCAGGACCAGGACCAGGACCAGGACCAGGGTAAACTACCATGGATTAAAACCCGGACCAGGACCAGGTAGGACAGGACCATTCCTCGTTGTGGCTGGGAGCAGGTGAACACAGGTACTGTGCTTCAGACGTTTGCCTCGCCATCTGGCGTGAGCTGGCACACAACCTTACACACACACAAGCACACACACAAGCACACACACAAGCAAACACACACACCCTTTCTCCTCT
The DNA here is from genome assembly GCF_054491055.1 of Hypomesus nipponensis. Taxonomy (NCBI): domain Eukaryota; kingdom Metazoa; phylum Chordata; class Actinopteri; order Osmeriformes; family Osmeridae; genus Hypomesus; species Hypomesus nipponensis. The sequence continues at coordinate 14,657,665 of NC_140363.1, forward strand.
GGGAATGACATTTTCCACAAACCTCCCCCTCTCATCTGTTCCACTCCTCCCAGGGACGTCAGAAATAACAAGCTCACCAATACCTTCTTAATTGTAAGGCACTTTCTCATTTGCCAGTTGACAGCACCACTGCAGTTTTTAAAGAACTAATTTATTTTTGGTACACAGAAGCTGAACCTGATTTAATTTAACGCCAATCTTTAAACGGCAACACCAATGTGAACATCAGATCTATAGTATTGTGTTGTTTCTTAGATGTATTGAGAGAAGAAAAGCACAAGTATATTCAATGATGGCAAAAGTACACACATCCTTCACACATCCTTCACACATCCTTCACTCAAGTAGAAGTACAGATACTCATGTTTAAAAAGACATGAGTATCTGGATGACCAGGTGGATAACCTTGTCAGTCACAGCTGAACCTTTCTGTCCTACCTCTGACTCTGTCTCTTGAAGATCACTCACACACCTCCCTCCACCTCCCTCTGCCTCCCTCACCTCTGCCTCTCCTCCCTCACCTGTTACTCTCCTCTCCCCCCTCCACCTCCTTCACCTTTCACCTCTTACTCTCCTTCTCCAGCCTGTCTTCCCTTCCTTACACTCTTTCCCCCTCTAATCTCAGTCACCCCACTTGTTCTGAAGACTCTGTCAGAGTCTGGTCTGAGTCTGAGATCATCCACTCAGGTGCTCCTGAGCAGATATCCAGAACTGGCCTGGTTACAGATATGTCACAGACAGACAAGTTACAGCCTGAATGGGAACCAGTAGATGGTTCCCATGGGAACCAGTAGATAGTTCCCATGTAGTAGCTCAGATGGTTTTAATGTAGACCTCTGAGACTGCTAAGTGTGTAGGGGTGTGTGTGTCTGTGCACATGTGTCAGTGTGTGTGTGTGTGTGTGTGTGTGTGTGTTTTTCTGACAGTGTGTGTGTGCATGCGTCTGTATTTCAGAAGGTTTTGATGCAGACCTCTGGGGCTGATAACCTCCAGGATTACCGGGGAGAGCCTGTGGAGGTCAAAGGTCAGATGGAGCAGGATAGCAGAGGTTATGACCCTGCTAATGAACCCTGGGATTCTCATGTCTGAACCCCAAATCACAGTTTCACTTGACTAAGACCATGACCAGGACCAGGACCAGGACCAGGACCAGAAACAAGACAATTATGCTCATGGTATTGAACTAATTAGTATAAGAACGAACAAACAATTTCCTTCCGTACACAGTGCAAACAGACATGAAGGAACTTCATTTTCTATAAACCCTAAGAAAACTGTAATACGTGAAGAAAAAACGTATGCAGCCAGTGAACTCCCGGGACTCTGTAAAGCATTATTTAGTTGACTTTGAATGAAGTTCAACATTGACAATTCTTTTCTACACTTCCTACATCTTAAACCTTTCGTGTAAAGGGATTTTCCATCCTCAAAAAAAGCAAGTGTTAAAAAGAAAAGAAAGAAGTTGTTGGAGCCAAGTTGAAGCAAAGAGGTCCTCCAAGTTGACTTCTCCAGATCTGCGTGAGCTTTCTTCCATGTTTCCAGAGGTTGTAAAACGATTACGAGACAACACTCTGCTCCAGCCTGTCTCATGACCAGCCAAGACGTTTGAGCAACCTCTTCAAAGAGGCAGTACTATCTGATCTGCTGCTTCACTCACATCCACCATCTCCCCTTCCACAAAGCAACCTTTTCATCACCACCAAACCCCCCCCAAACCCTCTCCAAATCCCACCAATAAAGAGCTAACGACATTCAGACACAGCGACTCAGGCCAGGAGCATGTGGTTCTGATTGATGCTCTTTAAAGTCAGATCTTTGATATTCCTCAGTCAGCTAAATCAAACTGCCCCCTGTGTCAGTTGTGTAGCGGTTCCCTGGACCACTTGTGCAGTATTAGTCCCAGTAGCATTAGAGAGAGCAGAAAAGAGCAGACTCTGGTTATGGTTAGCTTGTTTTGTGTCTCGGTTTCTGGAGAGTATTTCAAAGCAGGGGCCAGCAGAACGCTCTCTTTTTCTCCATCCTACCATCTCTTTCTCTCTCTTTCTCTCTCTCTCTCTCTCTCTCTCTCTCTCTCTCTCTCTCTCTCTTTCTCTATCTCTCTCTCTCTCTCTCTCTCTCTCTCTCTCTCTCTCTCTCTCTCTCTCTCTCTCTCTCTCTCTCTCTCTCTCTCTCTCTCTCTCTCTCTCTCTCTCTCCTTGTCTTCCCTCCACCCTGCTTGGTAATTAACAATACCTCTCCACAGACCACAAACCCCCTTCTCCTCCCCTTCTCCCCCTCCACCCCTCCTCCCTTACCCCCTGCCAGTCTCCATCAGTGTCAAACCCATACCTCCTCACATCTCAGCCCACCTCGCCCCTCCCCCCTGCAGCTTCTCCCTCTCCATGCCTTCCCACATCCCCTTCACCCTCCTGCTTCTCCCTCTCCTTCCCCTCCCTCACTTCCCCCTCCTTCACCCCCTGCCAGTGTCTCCCAGTGTCAGGGCCACGCCTCTCCACAGGACAGCCAGGAGAAACAGCCAGCTCTCAGAACAAAGCAGGAGGCACCTGCTGAGTTCACAGACTTGGGTCATTCGAGCATTTAAAGAACACTAATTCAAAGAGCACGGCCTTCCAGAGAGAGGTACAGTGTGGTCATATCGACCATTGTCCCTGAGTGACTGTGGTGCTGTGTGTCGTATTACTGAGGACTGGGATTGCTGTGTATGGTACTATTGATTAGCACCAGACCTGTCTGAGTGATCAGGTGTAGGAGTGGCACCTTGGGGGGGTAACGTCGATGAAACATCGTGAGTGAGGAAAGCTGAGGATGCACATCCCAGTGTATACTTCCTTCTCAGTCGATCTACAGCTTACACTCCTAGAAATCAACAATACCCTTCAACAGAATACAAATTATCATAATTTGCATTGCACCTTTTACAAGCAATATCACGGAGGGCTTCACGTATGCCCACTGAACCGCACAAACACCAACAGAAAACAAGGGTTTCTGTTCTTTCAGTGGCACACTTACACGTAATGCTATGAACATTCCACCGTCTTATTCCTGAATGTGTCTAGTACAGGTTCTTCTCAGAGCTGCCAACCCATCTGCCTCCAGCAAGAGGGAACTAACCCAGAGTGCTAATAGTGCTCTTCTGCAGCCCACAGAGAGCCGAGGACAGACATAAATCATTCTCCTCTTATTCACACGGAATTGAGAAAACCTTGAGCGTGTGCCCTTCCTGGCAGAGCCCAATCATCCAAACACGCACTCATGCACACACCACTCCCGCACACACCACTCCCGCACACACCATGCACGAACACATACACTCTCGCTCTCTCCCTTAATTGCAGTCATCCCATTCAATGGTAGGCCTTTTCAGCTCCTTTTGGCGGAAAGAGAGACAGACAATCACCCTCTCCTCTCAGAATAGACTCTGCAGTGGCATTACCATGACTGAAACCAGCTTCAGTCAAGAGGTGAGGGAAGCAGCCATGTGAAGCTGTGCATGTGTGCATGCCAGAATGTCAGTGTGTGTGTGTGTGTAGCGTGTGTGTGCATTTGTGCACTTGTGTGCTTTTGCAAGTGTGTTATGTATGTGTGTGTGCATGGACATGTGTGTGCATCAACACATGTGCATTCATGTCTCTGTGTGTGTGTAGGTGTGTTTGTGTGTTATTGTGTGTGTGTATTCCCTGATTCTCAGTTCCTTACTCGTTCCCAGAGATGGGAGAGAGAGAAAAGTGCAAAGACCCAGAGATGAAAGCAACGTGCAGACCACCTCTCCTAACCCTGTCTGCTGCGTGGACCAACCTGAAGACTGGACAGTCAACTTGTGTGTGTGTGTGTGTGTGTCTGTGTGCATGTGACCTTGCTGACTGCTCTGCTGGGTGAGAGCCTGACTCAGAGGAAGGCTAACAGCAGGAGACTCTGCCTGCCTGGAAACTCTCACAGTTTCCGAAACATAAACACACACACGCACACGGGAACACACACATGTACATGTCTACACAGTCAAAAAATATAGTAATGGGGGGGTCTTCAAAACAGAGTGTGTTCTTCTTCCTCCAGGCACAAACGTTGTCACACAGAGGATGGGTGAATGTCCCAAACAAGTGTTTTTACCCGTGGTAAACAATGTCGTTAAAGACAGCTGAAGGCAGAGGTGCTCTGATAAAGGAGCCACCAGCAGATCAGAATCACGCTAAACTCGTTACTGGGGAGACAAAGGGGAAATGCCCCCATCCTGTCTCTGCTGTGTGTATGTGTGTGTGTGTGTGTGTGTGTGTGTGTGTGTGTGTGTAGGGAGTGTGGGGGGAGGGGGGTCACCCTTGATACTCTGCAGTAAGCAGTGAGGGTATTGTTAGTACCACTGTCTTGTTTACAATTGTGAACAAAGGAAATTGGATGCCTGATTATTTTGGAACACAAGACAAGCTTTTTCTCAGTCAAATGGTTGAAATGGACTCGTGTTTTGCACTCAAATGAATGACATAGTGTTTTAAAAGTGGTGTGACACTGTGGCGAACCCTTGCACCCAAAACCTTTTAATACCAGTGAAGCTAATCATTCATTTGTTCATTCGATCCACCTCTACTAGCCAAGTGTAGATATATAGAAGTGTTCTCTTCTCACTGTACCATAAAATATAGGGAGAGAAATTGATGTCATGCCATTTTCAGTTGTATACTTCATTGTGGTTTTTAAATAATAACACTATAACAGTGTTTCTTTCTATAATTAGGTAAAAGAAAATGGCCAGTTGAACAATATATATATGAAGATGAGTTAAATAACAAAACACTGAAAGAACAAATGAACAAATGAATGAAAGAATCTATCATTTGAGATGGACGTGAACCTCTTCCCACAGACAGTTAATGTCTGTGGGAAGAGGGAAGAGTTAATGAGTGAGACTGTCAGATGAGAGGCTGTGTAGCAGCAGACCACTCTGTAACTGTGCACCACTCAGACTGGAAGAACACAGTGTCCACTTCAGTCAGATCTCTGAGGTGATAGCAGAACCCCTCCACATACCTCCGAGAGGGAGGGAATGGGAGAGAGAGAGGTAGAGAGAGACAGAGAGAGAGAGAGAGAGAGAGAGAGGCAGAGGAAAGACAGATGTCCATCAATGTATAGACCATAGTTCATAATACTGCAAGATCACTCTCCTATATCCACTAGACAATGGCAGCATTCCCGCATTGAAAGTAAAATAACAGTCATTCATTTCCATAAGAGGCAATGGCACACTCCTACACACAGAAGAAAGATGGGGAGGCACTCAGGGTCGACTCAGCGGCCATCTTGGTGAGGGCAGGGGTGTGCGTGTGTGTGTGTGTGGGGGGGGTGTTCTAGAACTCCATTAGTCATCATCTCCAACTGTCTCATTATCATAATGAGGGGTTGTCGTTGACAACCAGAGTAAGGGGTAGGTGATAAGGCTCTAAATTGACCTGTGGAGAACCACCCCTTCAACCGCTCTCAAACACACACACACTGACGCAAGCGCACACACACACACACTCGCACACTGCTACCACGCCTCAATCAGAGGTTCATTTATGGGTCTAAAGTACCTCTGTTTGGCCAGCCCTGCCTCCGTTTAGGGTTATTTACAACCAAGATAATGGTGGGGTATTACTGAGATACGTAATTATAACCATGGCATCCGCAGGCCTTGGGCATGTGTGAGAGCTCTATTAGGAAATAACTTGGACCACATCGGAGCTTTAAATGAACTCTAATAGCCACAGTAATACTTAGGGAGACGTGGAAAATCCACTTTTAACTTTTTGGATGTCACCGATATCATGACAGTTAATCACTTCCCGTGCCGCGTCCAGCCCCTAGCCCTAACTACTCCATCTGTCGTTCTGAAAGATGGAGAAAGGTCAAAAACTGCCAGCCAGTCAGCCAGCCAGCAAACCAGTCAGCCAGCCAGCAAACAAGTCAGTCAGTCAGCCAGCCAGCCAATTCACTGGATCTTGCCACATGATAAATCCAAACACAGACCAGGATTACTGATATTTGCATAACATTCTGGACCATGTAGACTGTGACCTCATTAACACCACTCTTCATAAACACAGTAGCAACATTGACTTTACTGCTTTCAGAGGGCATATACAGACATGTTTATTGATTTGGGGTAGCTCCCTAAAATAACTATAATTATATATAATTATATTATTAATTATAATATATATATATAATTATAATTATGATATATATATATAATTATAATATTATATATAATATGATATATAATTATATAATTCATTAATTAATTAAACCACACAGTTTGCAACAGTCCCTGTGATTAAACTATGACAGGGAACAGGTGTCATGTCCTTTCAAAGTGAGCATAAAAGGCTAATCATACGACTGCAACATCTGGTTACATCATCGCTTCATCAGAGAGAGAAAGAGAGGATGCTCAGGGCCACTGACATGCGTTAACTTCATTACAGCCTTTACATTACAACCATGCAACCTTTTCACTCTGACCCAGCCAGTAAAGAGCTTTCTCAGCAGACAGGCCTGGCCTGACCGAAGGCTACAGACCAGACTGATGTACAGGACAGGCTGAAAGCCTTAATGACGCTGCTGCTGGGGGGTCTTAACTGATGAGACATCTCTGCTGCCTCTGGAGCTGTTCTCTGCCCTGTGCACTCAACATGAATGATAAATCACTGTGGCTGTGTGTGTGTTTCTGTCAGCGTGCTAGAGTGTAAAAGGGTATATGTGCGCTCTGATTATGCAATTTCTGAGGTAAAAACTGTTTGAACCAACCAGTTATCTCTGAGCCGTCTTTCTGCCAAGCATATCTTTGTCACTCTTTATCTGCCTGAAAGAACATCACTGACTCCCCTGCAGTTCACACATTTACAGAGTTTCTGAGCAGAGAAACTCAGCCTGAACCCCCTCGACAGTAACACAGAGTCCTCAGACACAACTAGTCTGTGGTTCTGGAGAGGAGTCCAAGCTGTAAGAAAGAGCAAAAGGTGGAGAGAGGCAGGAGTGAGGCAGAAGAGAATCGGGAGTGAGACAGGAGAGAGGCAGGAGTGAGGCAGGAGAGAGGTAGGAGTGAGGCAGGAGAGAGGCAGGAGTGAGGCAGAAGAGAATCAGGAGTGAGACAGGAGAGAGGCAGGAGTGAGGCAGGAGAGAGGCAGGAGTGAGGCAGGAGAGAGGCAGGAGTGAGGCAGGAGCGAGGTAGGAGTGAGACAGGAGAGAGGCAGAAGTGAGGCAGGAGTGAAAGCAGAGACAGAGTTGAGGCGAAGCCAAAGGCAGCAAGAGGTAGAGGAAGCAGAGGGAGGTCTGAGGTAGTGGCAGCGCAGGGTTAGAGGCAAAGAGAGGAAGAGGGAAGAAGCTGCTGAGGGCGAAGCACGTTCCCTCAAACCGGAACAGAACATCAAATGCAGTCATGTTCTAAAGCCTACCCGGGAGCCCTGAAAGCTACTCTCTGTCTCTCTGGGCCTCTGGGCCTCTGGTTGCATGGAAATGAGCAGAGAAGAGTCCTGGTGAGACATTCCCATCCCGCCACTACCTTCACCCCAGAGGCCTTCCTGACCTCTCCAAGGCCCTCTCTCTACCCCTGGGGGACCACAGCTCTGTGTGTGACAGTGTGTGACAGACCCCAGCCCCTGCCGGTCCCCTGCCGGTCCCCTGGTCTCAGGCAGTCCTGATGGCACGCTGGGGACACGCCTGGAGCCGGGTGAGATAGTCTATTAAAAAAAACGATGTGATTCACCCTAATCTCTATCACCTAGCATACAAATGTTCTCACACACATACACATGCGTACAAGCACACACACACACACACACACAAGTGCACACACACAAATACACACACACACAGACACACACACAGATTGCCTGCAGTGTTGCACAGGGGTCATTCAGGGAGCTCATTTGAATAGAAAAGCAGTAATCTAAGATCCAGATTTATGACCTGTCTGTCCCAGCTTCTGCGTCCTCCTGCCTTGTCTGACTGTAAACAAGCATGTTACCTCTACAGAGATACACACCAAGCAACCAGGGGATCCACCTCTCTCTCTCCATCTCTTTCTCTCCCTCCCTATCTTCTCTTTTTCTCTGGATCTCTCCACCCCACTCCTCCACCCCCCCACGCCCCTCTAACTCTCTATCACTCTCTCAGTCATTCTGTGGTGGTCAACCATACTACTATGCCTGAGGTCTGAGAAAAATATGCTCACCTCTGCTTGCATCACATCGCCAACCATCTCAACATCGCACACCACATGGACTTAATTCAGGTTTTACGTTTCGTTCTAACCTAATGACCAATAAACTCCCATAGGCTGCTACAGGACAGATTTTCCCAGACATGTGGGTCCAGCCTCTCTCTGATCTCCCGACCTGATAGGCTAATGGCCGGGATAAAGACGTGCTGGGGGATGTTGTGGTTCTGGACCAGCCGTCTGGCTGGCTATGTCTGTTTCCTGGGTGATTTGCTATCTTCTACTCCATCTCCACACATCTCCCTTCTTTCCTCTCTATTAGGGTTTATGGCAGCTCAGACTGTCTGAAGATCACTGAGAGGGAGATGGAAGGAGCTGGAGAGGAAGAAGAAGGAGGGGGGAGAGGGGGTGGTGGAAGAAGGAAAGAAGGGGAGGAGGGAAATGTAGAGAGAGCAGGGCAAACCGCATTAGAGTGCTCCTACATCCAGCAGAGTGACATTCAGTTTTTACTGAGCGGTTTCCTCAGTCTGTCCACCATCATTTGCGGAGTTCATGAGGGTTTCAGTTGGTCTGCATCTGGGGATTTCCCCAGGGCACACACACATACAAACACACACACACACAACTTCTCAAGTACACAGACACCTAACACACACAAACATACACATCACTCAGATACACTGACACCTCACTCTCTCACACACAAACGTACTGACATAAACACGCGTGCGCACACACACACACACAAACCAATCAGCCAGCGGTGATGAGCAAACTCGCACACAAGGGTGTGATTACTGTCAGAAAGGGCAGCTTGTCCCGGCAGGGAGGCAGTGAAAGAGCAGGGCCAGAGATCAGCGCTGGGATGGAGCAGAAATCAAGAGCACCCTGAAGTGGCTGGCTGTCACAGCTGACACACGGTTGTGGTGACCTGGGTCACGCTGGCCCAGCAGAAGTAATGACCCTCAGGGACCAGTTTAGTTTAGCACAGAGGACTTACTGGCCAGCTGAGTTTCGCCTGCCTGCCTGCCTGCCTGCCTGCTTGTCTGCCTGCTTGTCTGCCTGCTTGTCGGCCTGCCTGCATGCCTGCTTGTCTGCCTGCTTCTCTGCCTGCTTGTCTGCCTCCTTGTCTGCCTGCTTGTCGGCCTGCCTGCTCGTTGCCTTTTCACTTGTCTGTCTGTCCAGCTGCCTGTCTGTCCGACCATCTGCAGACACACACTCATCGCCACAGATTGACACCGACACGCACACACACACAGGACGCACACCGACACGCACCGTCTCCACAGCATCACATTATGCGGTTGTCACTGGCATGACAGGGCCGAAGACTGAAGCTGGGGTTTGTTTTCGTTCCCAGTGTGAGTGCGGTGTCTGCCATGCTGCCTGTGGTGCACAGGCTGCTATGCTGCGGGAACAAGACACCAGAGCCCAACTCAATGAGGGGTGGAGAGCTTATATTTTCATTACTTTCAATTGAGGTTTTATTGCCTCCTCTCACACACACACACACATGCAGGCTCGCACATACACACGCATGTAGTACATTTCACAGCATTGCGTTGCTGTGTTGTCTTTCTGTGTCAGGGACGCACGCACAGCTTCAACCAGAACATCTAAATAAGATCACAGCACAATGATGCTACTTCATCACGTACAGTACACTAAGCCTTCATCTATTTTTCAAACTACTCATATTGGGGCTTATCAAATCAAATATTCATAAACATAAAAATGTATTATGTTTTAATGGTTCGGGCAGCTCTCTCCAGACATTCTGCAAGGATACTGTCAACATATCTGAATAAGACATGCACAACAGGGGACTAACTCTTACATAAAAAAAAACTGTTCAGGAGAAAGCAAAATACATTTGAGAATGAGAAACACAGACATTAGTTCAATATTAGGTAGAGTTGATACATACAATCAGGAAGTACAAGGTTCCCCTCAGGGTTCGCCCTGGGTTCCCATGGGATCCAGCAGGAACAGTAACGGCAGCATGTCTCCCTCTTAGGGAAGGGGATCAGTCCATCAGGCATGTCTGTAAATCACTGTGGGAGCACATCCACATCCATGTTCATTTATCCGGTCATTTTAATTGTGAAAGACTTTTGTCAATGGTGACATTTTACTGCTTCCCCTCAAACTTCCAATGTCTCTCTCACAACCTAACGAGGTTATGGCTGGCAAAGCTAGCTTAACCATCCTATAATAGTAAGCTAATGCTAGTTGAATGATGCTTGTACTGTGTAGCCATGGTGATTTGTCCATTCGAGCTAGGGGATACTAGCTCATCATTGTGTAGGGATGGGCTCTCTCTTCACACCATCTGGTCCCAGTAGTCAGCGTCCACAACATGCCTCAGTGCCTCAGGCCATCTGATAACCATCCATCTCTCTCCCGCCTTCCCCTTCAAACTGTCCAATCCTTCTCTTCCTCCCTTCTTCTAACTCGCTCTCCTCTTTCCCTCACAATTCCCTGCCTCTTTCTCTCAGTCTCTGACTTTGTCCTCCCTCTCTTCTTCTCTCTGTCCATCTTCATTTCTTTCTCCCTCCTTTATTCCCTCCTCTGGTCACAATCCATGTGGATCCACGTCAGGACTGACTTGCACAGCGTCTGTGTGTGACTGTGTGTCATGTAGGGTTGCCCACCAATTGTCTAGCTATTGAATTCACCAATGTGGCCCTCGAGTGACATGAGAGAAGCCCTGTTTAAGTGCGCGTATATATGCGTGTCTGCATGTGTGTGTGTGTATATATGCATGCCTGCATGTGTGTGTGTGTGTGTTATCAAACTCCAAACAGCAACTTTAAACAAACTGCTAAAGTAGATGACAAAGACTTCTGTCTCTCTCTGTACTCACTCGCATACACACACACAGGAACGTTGACCGTGAGTCATTTCTCCAAACTTTACCATATCTGAATGGATCGGAGCATTAGTCCTAAAAGTAACACTGACAATTATCTCTGTCCAGCTGATTCAGCTGCATGATATCAGTTTTCCTTGCAACATTAAGTCAGTCGATATGACTGTGGGGAGCCACAGAAATGCTAACTGCTCTGGCTAACATTCCTGTGGAGGTGAGTGAACTCTTAGTGAACTGGCTAGAAGGAACATGCTGGTTTGTAGGGCGCCTAATGACTCAAGTGCTTTCTCATTTCATGAAAACAAAGCTCTCTATAAACACTGTTTATGAGGAGAGTTTCTGGAAAATGTTGGGAGTTTGTAATATGTGATAGGTGCAAGGATTTTGGGGGATGGTTAGACCATTATTCAACAGTAACACGTATGCACAGAAACTTTTCCAAAACCTTTCAGGCTTTAATTTAAGTTATAGTTCACATGTAAAGTACTTTTTGTCATTGTAATTTACTGCTTGGGAGATTACTTAAAATACCAACAGAATATGGGGCAGTAATCTTAACCTTTACAAAGCCTCTAACAACATGTTGTTCTTTTAATAACACATGATGTTTACGCAACTTCTGAGTGGACATTTCTAAACAAGGTCAAATGCTTGCATTTTACTGGAAACAAAACAACAGTTTGCCCCTATCTGGCATGATCTTTTTGTAGTAAATTAAGAATGTCACCGTAATGCTTTGGTCAAAGGTCTGAGGTATATTAGCATGTTACTGAAGCTAACCCAGAAAGGTTCTCTGAGGTGCCAGCTGGGACAGATGGAGACCGTAAAAACACATGTTTCCTTCGGACTACAAGCACATCCTGTTGGTCTAACGGTAGATGTTTGGTTAGAGGGAGAGGTTCAGTCCTCCAGAGATGAGGGTGGAGCCACATGTATTCACACCCACGTTAGAGAATCAACACAAACAATTAATCCCAGGGATTGAGTTCATTCAGCACTTTCAGAACCACCTTTTCCCCAGAAGCACAAGCTAATGTCTGATTCCATACACTTTAGAACCATGGAACGTGCGACATGGGAACTGCATGTTACCTAGCCCTAGGACACGTCACTGAACTGAAGGTCAGACACACACACATCATGTACCATCTAGATTGCCATTTCTGCTTACGCCTCATCCTTCAGCTCATGAATGAACCATGTTGTGGTGCTGTGTTAATTTCCTCTGACTGGGAAAGACTTCTTGCAGCGGATGTTGACTGCAGTGAGGAGTGTGTGCGTGGTGTGCTTGGTTCGTGCGTGAGGGTGTGAGTGAGGATGTGTGTGGAGTCTTGGTGAAGTGTTACTAACTGGGGCGTCATGCACACACTACCAAGTGATCACAAAGCTTCTCGTTTGAGTGAGAGAAGCAACGAATCATCTGAACACACACAATCAGCATACCAGACTAATTTGTTTATAAAGACAACTAAAAGAGACCAGATAATGATTTTAAAGCAGACATTTAATAAAGCATAAAAAGGGTTGAGCACCATTATGAACATAGAGACATTATACAGTATATACAACCATAGAACATGTACAATTAAAGTCGATAGCGACAACAGATGAAGATAAAGAAGTTGGTTCATGCATATTATGGTCTGTTTTTGATTTTAAATATCACAGTGCCATGTTATCATCAGCAGTGAAGTTTTCTATAACATCTCTGTTCACCCTGTGGACTAAGCCTAACTACAATCTCATACAGAAGTCAAACTTTGCTTCAGTCACCAGTTGAATAGTACCACACATAGATATCCAAGAGGTACCAAACAAATATATTACGTTTTAAATATCTTTAATCCAAAAAACAACCAAATTAAAGCAGGTACCTTTCCAAAGCATTTAAATGTTGAATGTGTTTAGGTGGGTGCTCAACAGCTAGGGTTTGAGTCCATGGTAATACATACAAAAGAAGGCTACATAAACCGACAGTGTGGCAGATCAGGGCAAGTCAGGCGCTCCTTCCTGACCTCCATCTGAGGGAAAGTGCAGGGAGAGAAAGGATCGCCGGTTTCCTTCCAATTCGGGGGCCAAAGAAATGGCAATCCACCCTTCCCAAGTTTAAAGTTCATCTAAGTCAGTCAGCCATCTTTGCGGAGACCCTGATAGTGTTCAATGAAAAGAAGTTTACTCTCTTTTTCTAATAAACACAACCCTTAATTCAGCCTAGGCACTTGTTGAGCAAACAGGACAGCCAATTTGATTGGTTAAGCAAAAAGTCTAAAAGGTGGTCATCAGTTTGAAACCCTGACCTCCTTAAACGGTGGTCATGAGTTTCAGACTCCCAGACCTAAACCTCAGGATCTTCTTCTTCAGGTTGTGGGAGGCCTTGATCTTGACGAAGGCCTTGGCCTGGGCGGGGGTCATGTCATGGGGTCCCGACCCGGCCGCTGCCTGGCCGAACTGGGGCCAGTTGAGAGCTCCTCCGCTCTCCTCCGAGTCGCTGGAGCTGCTGCTCTCTCCCCCCAGCTCCACCTCGCTCACGCTGGACTCGCTGTCTCCGAAGCAGTTGGTGGTGTAGTTGGAGCGCTCGTCCTCGCTGGTGTCCATGACGGTGGAATGGAAGAGCGAGGCACACTCGGCGGAGTACTCAGAGTCGCTGCCCACATAGGCATAGGGGCTGGTGAACTGGAGGTTAGAGGGGAGGTACATGGTGGTGGTGGCAGTGGACACATGGCCAATCACATCCCTCCTCTGCCTGCGTTGGGCCCGCCTCAAGGCCTCCTCGTAGGGAGCCTCTGTGATGGCTCTCAGGCGACGGTAGTCACTACGCTTGTACTTGGGCTTGGCAACCACTGCCTCACGGTGACCGTGGTGATGGTGTCCATGGTGACCGTGGTGCCTGGATACAGCCGCGTGTGACCGGCCTGTGGAGACCACAGCGCTCACGTGCTTCTCCAGAACGCGGCCTTCTGGGATTGAGGCGGGGATGCGCTTGACACGGGACGACGCCCCTCGCTTGGAGATTTTGTGGACGTGGGAAGATACATCCTCTGGGAGGCGGGACTTCCTGTTCCCAGACCGAGGCTGCTGCTTCTCCTTGGTTGTTAAGGTTTCTGGCTCACCCTGCCCTGCCGATATCATCACCCGAGGTTTCAGAGCGGCGTTCTTCACCTTGACGACCTTGATGTTCTTCCCACCTCCCTTGCGGAGTTTGATGGCTTGTCGCTGGGCGGGAATGTACTGTGCGCTGACCATGTGACTTCCCTCATCCTGGCTCTGGGAGGAGGAGCCTAAGCTGACCAGCTCCAGAGATGGCCTATCGTCTTTCCCACTCGGTCCAGGGGGGAGGGGCTTGGGGCTGTTCTTGGGCGTGGCTGTCTGGGCGGTCCTGGTCAGGGTGTTCTCCACTGATCCAGGGTGGTACTGTAGTTTGCCTTCCTTAGGAGAGGAGTTCGCCTTGGGACTGCCCAGGTCCTGGTAATCCTTAGGCGGGAGAGGAGGGGCTGACATCGTCCCTGACGAAGGTCCTTTGTTAGCAGAAAAGGAGTTCTTTTTCTTCAGCAGGCTGTTGGTGTTAGGGACAGTGTGAATTTCACTGTTGGGGACTGTGTATCCAGTCTGAGGCTGGTTGCTAGGGACTGTGTATCCAGTCTGAGGCTGGTTGCTAGGGACTGTGTATCCAGTCTGAGGCTGGTTGCCAGGGACTGTGTATCCGTTCTGAGTGTGTGACTGAGACAGGGTACTCTCCTGTTGGACCGTCATCCCAACACCCTCTCCCGACCACTGTCTCTGAGGGGAGGCCGAGGGGGGGTCTGTGGTCCCCGTCTGCAAACACGGCGGCCAGCCGTGCTTCACCTCAGAAGTCCTCAGTGTCCCGTTCCCGAGCCCCTGCAACTGCCCTGCGCCGGCCTGGCCCGCAGCGCCCTGCCTCACACACAGGCTGGCCTGCCGGAGAATGCTCTTGGAGGGGTCAGTGCTGATGCTGGTCCTGGGCCTGGAGGTGCGGAGGGGCAGGGCTCTCCTCTGCAGCAGGCTGTAGATGTAGCTGTCCAGGCGCCTGGGGGACGGCGTGTGCTGGGAAGAAGACCAGGAGGTGCTCTGAGGTACCAGAACATTCTCCCTCTCTGCCTTCTGGGCATCTCCGGAGGTCTCACTCTCTACTCCTCCACCTCCAACTCCTACTCCCCTCCCCTGCCCACCGTCTTCTCTCCCAGGGGGCGCTAGAGAGCTGATAAACATGGGGCTCTGGACTGCCACGGCGTGGAGCGGGCTCGGGTAGCGATAGATGTCGCTGCCGTTCCTCGCCACCAGGTCACAGTGGTACTTGGATGGTCCGTCCGAGCTACCATCTAGGGAGGGGGGGTAGGGGGCGGAGAGGGAGCGTCGGACTGTTCCGGAAGACTGCTCGTCACAGGGACCTTCGCACTCTGCACAGCTGCCCAGCTCATCTGTAGAGGAAAGGAGAGAGGTCAGTCAGAGAGAGAGAGTGTTTGAGAACAAAATCAGTGTAGATTTGCAAGGTTGAAGCGACAGGGTAAGTGGCTATGACTCTCCTTCTGACAGAAGGATGCAGCACTAACAATGTAGCAGTTGCCAGCAGCAGGATTGTACGCTGCTGACAAGCTGTGATGGCATCCTTTCTTCATGCAGACTGAGGGTGTATGTGTTTGTGTTTAAGGAGGGGGGGTTGGGGGTTGGTGATTGCTTTAGACGTGCTAATGGCCCTTTTGTTTGACTCCTATCATAGGTGTGGCTTCTAGAACCATCTGCCTGGCTGGGACAACTCCTCAGCTGACCTTTCAGCTTCATACTGGTCCTCCCTGTCTTTAGCTCTCTCTCTCTCTCTCTCTCTCTCTATACATGTACACAATACCAGGCCCATTGTCTTTGCCCCTGTATCTTTTTCTGTGAGTCTACTGTCTTTTTTTCTCTTGCTTGCTCCCTCCATCTCTCACTCTTTATCTCTCTCTCTCTCCCCTCCAGAACTCAATGACACTGTTGTGTAAATATATCCTGAAACCTGCAAAAACAATACCAGCAGGGAGACTGGGAGGTGAGCTGAACCACAGCCAACATGAAAGGCTGCTTCTCCAGGAGAAGGGAGAGAGTGGGGGTCTTGGGGGGGCAGGCAGGGGGCTTCCAGGAGGAGGGAGAGAGTGGGGGTCTGGGGGGGCAGGCAGGGGGCTTCCAGGAGGAGGGAGAGAGTGGGGGTCTGGGGGGGCAGGCAGGGGGCTTCCAGGAGAAGGGAAGAGAGTGGTGTTTACAAAGTAAACAGAACAAAAGGATCAAGACTTGTGGCCAGAAGGGCCACATGTGACATCAATCACCACGGTGATGTTCTGACCTTGACACAAGGCAGGAGAAGAAAGAAGCAAGGAGGGAAGTGAGGGAGGCAAAGGAGAATATCTAGCGGATCAAATTAAGGTAAATAAAGAGAAATGCTGGGGATGACAGCAGAGAGGGATAAAAGAGGAATACGGGGCGAGGAATGAGAGGTGAGAGGTGCTGTGAGGGGGGGGGGCATTCTCTCACCTGCGGGGCGCAGCCTGCCGTCGGAGGAGCAGAGGGAGGTGTCGAGAGGACTGCACAGGCAGGTGCTGGAGCGACAGCTGGATAAACACTCACTGAAGACCGAGTTTGAAGAGTTGGAGAGAGAGCCAGAAGCACCGTCGCTCAGCTCGTAAAAACCTAGAGAGAGAGAAAGAAGGAGAGAGAGCGAGACGGCAGGAGAGGCGAGGCGGGCGGGGGGAAGAAAGAGTGAGCACATAGTGGGAGAAGGAGAGGGTTAAGAGAGCAGAGAGAGACATTTTAACACATTGATTTTACACCCCACAGAGAAGAGATACAGAGAGCTGTCATCCAAAGTATTTATTACCCAACAGCCTGAGCTATTAAAAGGATGAAGGCAGAAATCTCAAGCACTCGAGAAACACACGGGTTTAGAGTAGATGTGGGCTTTGGTAGGAAGGTTTGGTTTTCTTGCTATTTGGAGCGAGTTTAAAGTTAGAAGCACTATTCTGTAACATGCTTGCTTACTAAACAAGCTTGGGAACAGACAGGAATACTAATTCCCTGACGACAGACGGAAAAAAATTGGCCATGTCTGAAACTTGATCAATGTAGGAAAAATCCACTTCAACACCGGCCTCTACTTATTATAGATGTGCTCATTCCTAGACACTGTCTGGATATGGTCTGATATGGTCTTGCAATTGAAAAATGTTAAACTGTCAGATGGACTTATAGGAAGGCTGTACAATAACATTCTTTTGTGTTTGCTTCTACTGATAGAGTGATTTAGTCCATGTCCTTGGTTCTAATCTGAGTATGGGACTCTCAATATAGCATTCTGTCTGTGGTGCGGCTGACAGAATTATACTGGCCAACATGACCTCCCTCATTAGGAATGTGCGTGTACAATTCACATGAGGATAAGGCGGCACACCAGACACCCAGAATGTGAGCTTTACCATATCAGTGGCTGCCCAACACAATGGACAGGCTTGATTTCTCCACCACAAGACACTGGAAACATAAGGGACAAAATCGACCAATGCGATTGGTCGCGTATGGTTGTCAGGAGGTCCTTACTGACCTGAGCTTGGCCGGCTGTCTGTTTCCCCCGGGTCATGTGACACCTCGGTGTCCAATCGGAGGTCACTGATCTGCCTGTCCAGCTCCTGCAGCTGAGTGATCAGGCCGGCGTCCCGTCTCCTCAGACAGTTCTGTAGAGAAACACAGGAAATGGTCATTCCTCAACATCCTGTTTCACATAGTCAGCCTATAAGAACATTAACGTCCTCACTCCTTTCTGCGAGGGTCCAAATTTTAGACTAGGTCTCCAAATACTCCTTCATCCCTTGAGAAGAACCAACAGCACGACTGGCATGATTGGCTGAATCATCCACACACCTTCCTGAATTTACAGAGTGTCTTCAAACCTTTAGGCGGACTGTGTCGGTGCATATCAGAGGTCATTAACTGCTTTAGTCCTGGGCTACATTAGACCCATGTCCGGCAGCAGTGCTGACAGCCCCTGCTCAGAACAGCCATGTGGGCTATGCTAGCTATTCTGTCTATGTGGAACAGGCCACTCATGACCACAGGCAGACCAGGAGGTATGCTGCATGCCACTCTGCAGGGTGGAGGACACAACACCAGTGCAGAAGCAGACCCCGAGGGTGGGGGCAAGGTTGGCAACGACAGACACCATCCAGCTAATGACCTGCTCTCTGATGGATGGCCCGGCTTGCTCTGACAACTGTTCCATCCAACATGTACCCTGTACCCTTCCCGTAGATACTGCACAAGATCTGACAGGGCTGGAGCAGAGGAACAAAGTGGAATTCAAACCGCTGACCTGTGAAATGAACCCTGGTGTCTACCATTAAACTATGAATTGGGTGGATGTTCTGGTTTTTAAGCAATAGGCAAGGTTACTAATCATACTAATACAAACTAACAAAAGTCTAACATAGAAGGAAGAAACGTGAACCACCATATTGTCCTTGTCTCTCTGTCTCTCTCTTTCTCTATCTCTTAGCATATTGTATTTGGTCACCCCCTGAGAAGGAGTTCCAAGTGTATTTCTAACACCTCTCCCCACATCTTAAGGAGTAGATAGGGGTCCAGAGGCTGGTTTGGAATGCGTCCCAGGCTGCCATTTGCTGCCGAGTTCCAATAATGCAGCCCAGACTCCAGTCAGTCAGGGTAGGCTATATGTAGCAGAGCAGGACTTCCTCTGTAGGGGGAATGGCAGGCAGTAAAGCCAAGCCTCTGACAGGAGTTAGCAATGATTAATGAGTTTCAACCTCAGAGCAGAATAGGGCTTTGGAGACCACTTCTCACACTAACAAACCACCATTTGCAGCAAAAGACTGAGAGGCGTGGAGTTTCAGGGATTGTTTTTTGAATGCAGAAAAGCAACTTCACTCCCTGACTGTCTGAATCAACAGGATGGGACGTGACTGTTGTGCAAACAGACTACCTGAATATGTTGTTTGGATAATTGTTTATGACCCTCCTTGAATAGCCTAAGATAACAGGCATGTATATATGACCTACATCATTGTGGAGCAGATGTAACTTTTTCCACAAACACATTTCTTCCTGATTCAATTCACATTGGATAAAAAAAGGCTCAAATTGGAAACGGGTGTTTTTGACCGGCTTAAACGGCTGCATATGAGGCGACCAGGGCTATAACTCCTCGGCATCCTTTACCACCAGCGGGAGGTGGGAGATCTGCTTGTAAAAGTTAATTTCGGTCGCCCAGTCTATTGTAACTCATCGACAAATCTCATTGAGGTGACTGGACCCCCTCGCAGACCGCATTAGTGCACCAGGAATCTCCTGCGACCTTCAGGAAGCTCGATTTAAATAACACTCATTCCCATTCTTATAAGGCCATCCTGCTATTCCCAGCGTTTCTCAGGGGAAACAACAGCACTGGTCTGACAGTAGGCTTACTCACGACTGATAATTAAGCAAGGCATAAATAATTAAAAGTCTTCGCAGTTGTTCACAGTGTACATGAATAACACCATGGTCCATTAGACAAATATTCCCTATGAAAAACAAAAGGGTATTTTAATTGACCTGGAAAAGGCGTTAGAAAACCTTTCAGAACACGGAGCCTACTGTCTTGCCATTGTCATGACTGCTGAATCCACCTTTACCATCTCCTCTATGCGAGCATAGCAAACGTGGCCAACTTTATTATGATGTTCAGTTTTTCCATGGACTGCAAGATGCCAGCGCGCCTGTAGGGTAAGTAGACCCTTGGGTGCAGGTCCAATAGGAATTGCACAGCTAAATGGATACGCGGCTATTACAAAAAATAATAAATTACTGAATAATTGTGCAGAGAAATAGTGTACGTACCAGTTGTTTTCGCAGCAATAAAATATTTTCCTCGAGAAGTTTCTCCTCAGAGTTCAAGTAATTCTCCTCGCGCGTAACACAGGCTTTATCTCCAATTGGAATCGCGTCCTCAGGGTGATTGAGCACATTTCTGACCAGTAATTCCTGCCTCTGTCTCAAGTATTCCAGCTCCCCCAGACCCGCAAGCGTTGCTTCAAGTCTTTCCCGAATACGCAGACGATCCATTTCACCTTCCACCCGTTCTCGGGAACGAGCATCACATTCCCTCCTGATATCCCGCATCTGTGAGCAGTCATTGGAAGGCAGCATCTCCGAGGCTGCGCCCGTTTGCTTCATTGTATCCATCCACAAGCTACCACCAAAGATTTACAACATCACACTGTCAACTGTGGGACACATGTGGTCACTTTCTAAAGACACAAGAAACCCATACTGTTTCAAGGATTTCGAAAATAAAATATGTCACATAATTCGTAAATGTAGCCTATCTTTTCAGTCCAGTGTAGTCCATAACTTTTTACGATGTGTCAATCCCAAGGACCTGCATAAAATCAGGGCAAAATGCACGCGCCAAACGTCCGTTCGTTTATCAAAGATTTACCAATATTATTACATTAGGACGAGATAAGTTTTGCAACAAAAAAAAGTACAAAAAACGAATGATAAACGCTTAGTTGAGTGAACTACAGAAGTATAAACGTAGAAGACCACCACTGACAAGTCGCTCTGTTCGCACTGACTGAATTGTGAGTTCAATTCAGCGATGTAGCGGACAACGGACGTTTACATTTTACTGTGCTGTCCTAGTGCCCGCCGGCTCCCATCTAAGACACTGATAGGCCCTGTGAATAGGCAACTCAAACAGTGCACAAATGTATTTCCACTTGGATAGTTTGTTGTACAACTGATTTTAAATGAGTTATGAACTTTTTCAACAATTAATTTGCAATAAAAATATGTTTCATTTGCAAATGTAAAAAAAAGAAAAGAAGGTGTGCCAAAGTCAATGACCATGCACTGAGCCATGT
The DNA here is from genome assembly GCF_054491055.1 of Hypomesus nipponensis. NCBI lineage: Eukaryota > Metazoa > Chordata > Actinopteri > Osmeriformes > Osmeridae > Hypomesus > Hypomesus nipponensis. Next base: position 14,678,627 of record NC_140363.1, read on the forward strand.
TAAACGGTAACCTTAAGATGAGAGCGCCCTCTATTGTGTAGAAGAAGAATGGATCAAACATAGCTGTATCGCACAGTAACAAATGGGAGTTTGGTAATTCACTTGGGCTTTAAAGACTACAAAGAGAGACAGAGAGAGAGAGAGAGAGAGAGAGAGAGAGAGAGAGAGAGAGAGAGAGAGAGAGAGATGTATTACCAGATAGAGACAGATAGAGCAATGCTTTATGACGTAAAATATGTACTTACAACTAGACAGTTATAGCCCCAACAGGGGAAGCGCATCTCTCTTAATTGGACGGATGATGTGCTTTGCTGATGAGTGCTGGTCAATCACCCTACAGTCAATTTCACACTAATTAGGTACACAGTACTGTAGCTGGGCATCACTCAGTTCTGATTTAATAATTGACAGCTACATCTCTATGTTGATACTCTTTCAAAGCAACAACCAAGGTGAAACTTGAAAAATGTATGAAATGTAATATATATATATATTGTTATGTCATGTTATATATAACAACCTCCCAAAGGCAACTGTTATATCCCATCCCTTTCAGGGCAACACCAAGTTCTAATTAGTCAGACTAAATTAGAGAGGGATTTAGGATTTTTTTGTGGGGCTTTATAGACATACTGCTCTATAAGAACCAGCTGTGGGGAACATCACCACTAACCCCTGACCCCTGACCCCTGACCCTGCAGGGTGACCTGTCAGCCATCAGTCTAGCAGTGATGCACACCAGGAGGGCCAATGTGAACACTCAGTTCCCCAAATGGTAGAATAGCAGTAGTTATAAGAAATATTAACTAAAAAGGTCAAAATATAATCCAAACTAAATTTGGATGGACCTCCATCCAAACCCTTACTTACCTAAAAGTTGCAGAATCATATCAACAACCACAGACTGGAGGATCTGGCGTGAGAAATTGGAGATAAAATTTAATTGATTCAAACAATGAACCATAAGTACAGCAGTGGGTGTGGCAGAAGTAGGTGCTTGAGGGTGAATACTAGTGTCTTCATAACATTAGTATATGTGTAACCACTGGACCACACCAAAAGCAATCCTTTACCAAGACAGTAGGATTACAGAGAGAGAGAGAGAGAGAGAGAGAGAGAGAGAGAGAGAGAGAGAGAGAGAGAGAGAGAGAGAGAGAAAGAAGAGAGAGAGAGAGAGAGAGAGAGAGAGAGAGAGAGAGAGAAGGATAGAGCGAGAGAGAGAAGGAGAAAGAGAGACAGAGAGAGATAAGGAGAGAGAGAGAGACAGAGAGAGATAAGGAGAGAGAGAGAGAGAGAGAGAGAGAGAGAGAGAGAGAGAGAGAGAGAGAGAGAGAGAAAGAGAGCGAGAGAGAAGGAGAGCGAGAGAGAGTGAGA